>NW_025336114.1:1028172-1179363 GCF_004798865.1 Varanus komodoensis | reverse complement strand
GGTCTGGTACTCCCATCTCTTTAAGAACTTGCCACAATTTGTTGTGGCAAGTTCTTAAAGAGATGGGAGTACCAGACCATCTTATTTGTCTCTTGAGAAACCTATATGTGGGTCAAGAAGCAACAGTGAGAACTGGACACGGAACCACTGATTGGTTCAAAATTGAGAAAGGAGTTCAGCAAAGCTGTATACTGTTGCCCTGCCTATTTAACTTGTATGCAGAGCACATCATAAGAAAGGTGGGGTAGATGAATCACCAGTTGGAATTAAGATTGCTGGGAGAAATATCAACAACCTCAGATATGCAGATGATACCACTCTCATGGCAGAAAGTGAAGAGGAACTAAAGAGCCTCTTGATGCAGGTGAAGGAGGAGAGCACAAAAGTTGGCTTGAAACTCAACATTAAGAAAACTAAGCATCCAGTCCTCTCACTTCTTGGCAAATAGATGGGGAAGAAATGGAGGTAGTGACATCACCCTGCCAACAAAAGTGCATATAGTCAAGGCTATGGTTTTCCCAGTTGCAATGTATGGCTGTGAAAGCTGGACCATAAGGAAGGCTGAGCGCCAAAGGATTGAGGCCTTTGAATTGTGGTGCTGGAGGAGACTCCTGCAAGTCCCTTGAACCGCAAGGCGATCAAACCAGTCAGTCCTAGAGGAGATCAAACCTGACTGCTCCTTGGAAGGCCAGATAGTGAAAATGAGACTCAAATACTTTGGCCAGCTAATGAGAAGGAAGGACTCCCTGGAGAAGAGCCTAATGTTGGGAACAACTGCCATCAAAAGAAGAAGGGAAAGGCCGAGGATGAGGTGGCTAGATGGAGTCACTGAGGCAGTTGGTGTGAGCTTAAGTGGACTCCGGGGGATGGCGGAGGACAGGAAGGCCTGGAGGAATGTTGTCCATGGGGTCACGATGGGTCGGACATGACTAACAACAAAAACAGTAGGACTGAGGGGTGGCATTCATTTAGTTTGCATTTTATTATTATCCAAGCTAATATGTGAATTGGAACATAATTATCCATTGGTTTTTAAAGTTTCAGTGAGGTATTTCAATGGTTAAAAGAAAAATGCATACAATACTGCACATACTGGGGAAACCTGTACACAAAAGTATATGTTATTAGTGGAAAGTACTTGCCCTCATGCAGGTTTTAGAAGAAAATCCGAGTCTAGGGCTGTGCATATTCCTAGCTATGGTAATCTAAGCTGACTTGTTTTTCTACCCAATGGGCTTCAGTCTGGACTGATTTTTATAAGCAGGTTTCAGGTGGCAAAATGTGTGTAGCTAGTTGGGACTAGGCCAGACGTTCGCTCTTGCTAGCATTTTCCCACAGCTGCGTCTGCTGAGTCTATCATATTACTAGGTACTTCATTTGAACAAGTCCTGTATTTCCACCAGAAAGTTGAGGAGCTGTTGCTGTGATCAGTTTGCCTTATTATATAGCATCATTCATCAAAGTGCACAGGGATTTACAGAATGCAGAAGAACAGGCACCCACTCCAAAGTACTTACAATCTAAAATTCAGCACAGAAGAGACAATGGAGGATGAAGAAACAATTGGAGGCAGAATTAACTGGGACATAAGATGTGGTTATTTCATTTAACTAATGCTGCTTTTGCACAAGGGGCTAGCTTGGTTAAAACAAACACAAAGAACACTCGCTAGCAGATTAGAGCACCTGGATATGTTAAGCCAGCAGCACTGAAGGTTCAAAATGGTTCTCATTTAGGCAAGCTGTGACTGAGCAAAAGCTGCATGCCGAGCACCTCTGCATGGATTCTGTGCCGTTTCTATAAAGTGATTGGTGGCGCCCAATTGTGCACCTTTATATTTATGATTCCTTCATAAATTTTTTATTACATCAATATTTTAATAAGTTTTAATATGGTATTTTTAATATTATATTTTTAACTACAGCCAGAGTGGGTCGATTTGTTTATGTTGTTGATACTTTGTTATAATTTATTTATATTGATATTTGTATTTTATTATGTAAGCCGTCCTGAGGCTTTTGCAATAGGACGGCATATAAATATCAAAAATAAATAAATAAATAAACTTTACATGATTCTGCAAATCCACATTGTTTTGCTCCACCTTAGAGAAAAGGGAATTGCCAACTTAAGCACCCATCTTCCCAGTGTTTTTTTAGACTCTTGGAAGCCTTCAAGAATATTTTCTTGCTTTATGAGATGTTCATCCGGATGTGGCTGGAAAAAGCCTGACTGAACACTTGGATGGGGAATATGAGATTAAAACACTGCATGGGGAACATGAGATTAAAATTGCACCCGGGATACAAGGACTTGTGCTACATTTGTTCCACGGTTTTCCAGCATGGGCAGAAGGTCTGTACTGACTGATTGTTGTCAGTGGCCCCAAGCACAAATGTTTGATGTGGAAGATCCTTGCATCTAGTTAGAGGTCACACTTCTCATTAAGTTGTAAAATGGGGATGAGGGTGAGGGATGAATTGACTGAAATGTCAAGCCACATCATCTTTTTTCTTATGGAAGAAAAAGGAAAGTTATAACAGAATCAAAGCCAGATAACTCTGCAGGCTTTCACCTTTTCCATGCCTACATGCAATTAGAACGTGTATAAAGAAAAGGTCATGTCATTTTGGGGCAGGTTTCACACTAACACTTGAACATCCTATTATGTCAAAGGAGAACCTTGTCCACAATAGGGGTGCTTGATAAACTCAGTTTTTGTGAACTGACCTGATCTAAGCATGGATGTGTGGACGGGAACTGAGTGAACCTTCTGTATTTATACCTCTTGAAAGTTGCATCGAAGTTCTCAGTTCAAAACAACACTGAAATCCCTTCAAAAGGTATACTTGCGTGGAAAATGTTCCTTTGGCATAGAGATGCCAGAGACAGAACTCAGGACCTTTGAATGCAAACTCCATGCTTTGCTATCACGCAACCTATGATTGTTCTTGCTGTTTTTTGAGCTGGACCCTCTAGTGCATCATGGAAGTCAAAAATTCAAGGGGTGCACATTTTTCATATCTGTTTTGAAGAAGGATTCTTAAGGATGATTTTTGCTTGTCAGAGTGCTGAGGTTCAGCTGCAGAGATATATGGAAAATACACTTACAGATCAAGTCAGTATTGGACTATGACAAAGCACAACTCTTAGAGAAAAACATTGTTATTTCTCCAATTCTCATTCAATATCATAACTCATTTTCATGAGTCGAGGTAAGGTAATTGAAATTCAATATTAATATGGCGTTCCAATTACCTTAATATTAATTTGGTGTTTCAAATTACAATGTAGTCTGAAAAATGAAGCTAATTTACTTTGTACCTGCCCATTACTTGCTCTGTGTGTCTTTCAGGAGTCTGTTAAACTGAGTAAGAGCTCAACTTTCCTTTCAAATCATCAGAATTTGTCAATGAGGTAGGATCATAAGATGAGCCATGCTGAATCAGATCAAAGGTCTTCTAGTCCAGCATTCTGTTCTCATAATGACCAAGCAGTGTCTCTGGGAAGCTCATAACCAGGGCAAGTGTACTATATCACTCTTACAGTTTTGGTCCCCTATTCAGAAGGATGTTGACTTTTATACTGGAGTTAATATAGAGCCATCATGACCAATGGCCATGGGTAGCCTTATCCTCATTAAGGACTGACATTGTATATTTCTAGTAAATCCAGATTTGAATGATCAGAAATCTTTTCACCTTCATCCCCTAAACAGTTCATCAGCGACTTTCAGCTTTTCCCCTGGGGTCGGTTTAAAAGTTGTTCTACCAACTTTTCAGTGTTAACCATCAACAATCTGGCTCCGGTTTAGTTCAAGTGGAGATTGTCCCATTTTATAGGGATGCCAGAGAAATCTACACTGGAATCGAGTGAGCTTGGATTCCTACAAATCTAGCCTGTTGATTCCATATCAGTGCAGCTTTCTCCAAGTTGTGTGGATTCTGAGGATTTGTGGACCAGTTGTTTAGTAGGGGTAGGGAGGGACTTTCACATTTGCAAACTAGAATGAACTTTTTGTTGATCTCTGGGGTAAAATGGATTCTATCAATGAACAGATAATAGAACAAAAGATGCTTGGCCATCTGTGAAACACGAATGGATTTAACAAAATTCACACATCCTACCATTTTGTTCTCCAATGCCCAACAAATCTAAACTCCTCCCAAAATCATTATCTCATCCATGCATTTGAGACAGAACTTTGCCTGTCTAGACATCCCTGCATGTGGTATGGGTAGTATTTTAGGAAAAATGTCCTTGCTTCTATACTAACTATTAACCTCCTACCCAGCAACCTAAATTTGACTTACCAAATTAAGGTAAACGTTGAGAAGACATAATGTCAAGTTCAACATTTATCTTGACAAATGGAAGAAAAAATGGACATAGTACAGGCAAACCTGCATTATTAAACAAGATTTTAAGTAAGGCATATTTCAGAAAGGCATCTTGGGTCTGCTTGGGCCATCAAAGAGAAGGAGAATAGCAGAAGCAGCACCAGTGGAGTTACAGTAGAAAAGGTAAAGAGATGGGCAGAGCAATTCTAAGGATGTGATAGGGGGAGATCCACAGCAAAGTAACCACCACATCAGGAAACATAATGCCTTGTGGAGCCCATGGGAAGAAGAGCCCACGGGAGGCTTTTCTTCAGAGTTGTTACAGTTGCTTCTTTCTTTGTACACCCCCACCGCCCATTTAACTAGTTTAATAGGTTATCAGTAGCTGTTAAGCATCCTGAACTGGTGATCTGTCAGGGGTAGGCAGCTTATCTAAGTCCTCTGACCAATTCCAACATACCTCCAAAATGCACACTTAACCCCTTTGCCCACAATGCTGATGGGAACACCACTCTCTACATCTGATAAGCTTTCCATGGCCATACGGAGCCCCGCTGAGCCACCCCACCAGCAGACTGCCTCTCCATCAGCAGAGCAACACTTCCTCCCAATAGTAGTCCCCATCGGTGTAACAATGGGTGTTCGGATGGCTCTGTTGGTCAAGCTCAATTATGTTACATTTTTTGACATGCTAATGTTAATACAAGGTGATGTTCTGCATCTTTTTTTAACATGGTAAATTCTATTTACGTACAAGTCTTCTGGTCAAATAAGTCCTGGAATTTATAGGCAGTTATACATTTAACAGATATGCAGCACAAAAATTTATGTAATTGCATTTGGTCATATCATAGTCCTATGGGAAGGGAGAAAAGCTACAGTTGTTGAAGTTCTTTCTTGTATATCATAGCATGATAAGAGCCAAGAATTAATTTAGAAATGTTTAAAAGAGTACAGTGAATCCCCATGCCCTTTTGAAAATTTACACTGTTTCAAAAGCAGCTTTCCATGTAGCACTTAAGAGATGTTCAATTGTTCAATTATCAGATGTCTAAAGCCTCCTAGGGTTCACAGAGCTAGATGTACAGAGCTTTGGACCTTGAAAGAACTACCAAGACTTAAAATCTTCCCTTACAAGAGGCATACCAGATTCGACATTTAATTCAAATTATACACAATGGGCAAGTATTGTATTACAATGAAATGTAAGCAGGATTGAGATCTGGAAAAAAGAAAAACACTTTTCTAAATGCAATACAGTCACAATGTTTTATTAGAGTTAAATGTATATTTAATGAAGTGAATAGGCATTTGACTGGTTTTGGGTAACTTAAATTTCAGACATTCGCATTATCAACAGAAATAGCTTCTATACTCAGGAAAGTACAGGTATTCCTCTCAGGCATACCTAATTTAAGTTGATATGTACAAAAGTCTGGAATGAAGACTTGAGTAAAGTAATCAAGAGAGCATCCCAGTGATCACAGCATTGCTCAGGAAAACCCTTGGGAGGTCAGAGCCAGTGGTCCAACCTCCTCCCTGACCCTCTTGCCCTGCAATGGAAAGAACCATGCCAGCTCTCAGAAAAGCAAATAGAAGCAGGGAAAGGAGGTGTTTCCATGCACAGAGGGGGACACTGGGTTGGCCAGGACATGAGATAACATGAGCCTTCCTCAGCCTCCTTCCTTCATGTTCCAAAGAGCCCTTGCTAGATGGACTGAAAATCACCAAAGTCAATCACCATTTCCCTGTTCTTCTCTCAGCAGTGTTCATCCAACAGAACAACTAAGGCAGCTTTCATTCCAAAAGCAGACCTGAAACCCTACTGAAACAGGGCTACATAATCGTCACTGAGAGTACCTGGACTTCACCAGCAACCACCTCCTCAACCACTTTGCCTAGGAAGAGGATATTGGCACAGGACTACACATGATAACTTCATCCAAGTCCAAGATGGGCTTTTGTGGGATTTATCTACTTACCATTTCTGTTAAAGGGGTCAGTACCACTCCTCTCTCACTGAGAAATTTACAACCTCCTGGACCCAGCTAAACATCTGCACCCTCTTATATGTTGGAAGTCATGAAGGGCAAAGGGCAATCAAGCAAACAGGTGGATGACAAGACTTGACCGAACATGTTGTCTATATCCTCTGTCCTCCGCAACTGAAACTCTTCAATAAAACTGACCTGTCAAGATAGTACTCTAAATGCATCTATCAATGGAAACTGCATTGTAAGCTGTCCTGAGATGCCATGCATAAGGGAAGGCATATAAAAGTTTTAAATACATGAATAAATTAATTTTGGAATAACATAATGATGGATTCGAATAGTCCAGGATGGACATATGATGTCACTGGGAATCTTGCTGCCAATCTTGTGCCCACTAGGAATCTTGTGTGTTCATGCCTAATCAATGCTCATTCTGCACAAATGGAAAAATTGTACAAATTGAGCAGCAATCAAATGTGAAATGCAACAGTTTTCCTTCATAGATTTCTGCAGATAATTTAGAAAATTTGCACAAAATTCAACTGGGAAATTTGCACAGCTTATACATGAGTCAATGACCTACAAGTGTGAACATTCTTGGTGAATGTGTGTTCATACTTGCAATGGTATTCATTGCTTTAAACAAGATGTGCTATCACATTTTGCAAGCAGAAACAAAATTCTCGTACAAGCCTCACTTTATTTGTAAAATGTCATGCATATTTGTCATAGCGTTCTGTGAAGGGTTCCACCATTTCTTTCCCTATCCCAGGTTGCAGCAGAGTATGGAAAATCTCAACTGGAAAAAGGCCTGAGAAAATACCGTGCTGGTGGAAAAGAACACCCTCTTTGCCACCATTAGTGCAACAGTATAGGCTCAATAGTGATATCTAAGTTGGGTATGATCAGATTTGGCATGATTCCTTCTAAATTTAATAATAATAATAATAATAATAATAATAATAATAATATTCTTTCCTTCATCTCAAATGTGAATGGCATCCAAGATAGTAGTAAAGCATCTAGCCAATTAAACAGTGGTTTATTTATGCAACAATTTGTTATGGGGAAATGTTCTCATAAGCTTAAAAGATCATATGACATAGCACATACCTAAAATTATTTACTAGGACATAAGTTGATTGCTATGGAGAGATTAGATGAAACCTCCACAAACAAGTGTTCTCCAGATTGAGGTATGCTGAAAGGTATACTCCAACACCTCTGGAGGGCACCAGGTTTAGGAAAGCTCATCTAGATGATAACTCCTTCCCTTAATACCCTTAAATATAGATTGATAGGCATTTACTGATTTTAAGCAAATGGAGAAACTTTGATGAAGGATAACAACTGTTGAAAACGCCAATATGAATATGGTAAAAAGATTTCAATGGATGAACCATGATTATTGTGAAATGATTTTTAGTTTTATATTTTAAGGTATCATCATATAATTTTGTAATATACAATGTATTGTAGTTTAATATATTTATTTGTTCATGTATCTGTAAGCATGTTTAAACATGAATTGAAGGTGTGTAGTAGTGGGGATGGGAATACAAGACCTCACAAGACTTTTTTGAAAGTTAACATTTGTGGCACTAAACAGGAAAATCAAGAGGTAGGCAGTATTAAGGGAATGTTGTGGACCATGAGAAAAATGCATTCATTGTGTACAAAATGTTCCAAGTTCAGTCTCTGGTTTCTCTTTAATCTGTGTGGACAATAGTGAGCCAAAAGCATCAATTTCTTGATTCAGTTGAAGAACGATTTCTATGTTCCTATTTTGAAGTTGAACTAGTGTGCAAAGAAAACATGGGGCAAGGTGGTGAAGGAAGTTTAGGAAACACAGGCTACATTCCCATTTCTCAAGTTCTGCAAAGTTTCAAGTGAAATATCACTATTGTGCCACAGACTAGATGTCTGTCTTTCTTGGATGTCAGCTCTAAATGGAAGAAAGGGTTTTTCTTCTCTGATTATATACATGCCCCTTGATTTATATTCTTTACGGCATTTTTATGAGCTTCTTTAGCACATCATACAGCGTAATAACAGCACGGTAATTGTGTTGGCTGCTTGTCCTGGCACTTAATTATAATCCTGTCATTGACATTTGCCAGCTTGTCTAACAGAATAACCTTGCCATGTGGCTGACATCCAACTTCACACACACAAAAGTTGATGAATAAATGAAGTGTGTGTGTGTGGGGGGGGGGGTTTGGGGTATATATACATGTGCTACTGACAAATAAACCACATGTGCTTGAAGTCTGTGAGGACACTCTATGAGGATACAGCATCCTGCAGGCTGTTTAAGATCTTGTGAAGCAGAATGTTTGTATGACAACAATGCCGAGGGTTCCTTCTGGGAGTCAAAACTTGCTAAATAGTAGTCAGTAGCTTTCAACCCTCATTTCATCTACCTGTTTGTGTGAAAGAGAGGAGGTGGGGGAGAGAGAGTGAAGGGAGAAAGAGAGAGATGCTTATTAGACCCATACAGATTCAGGCCTGGAGCAAGGCAATATTTCAAGGCAAATAAACTTATCTGAAATCTTCTTCAAAAATTGAGTTATTTCCATACAGTCAGCCATTTTGAAGGTGTATATGATAAGCTAAAAGCAGGAAGAATAACTTCCAGATATGTAATTTGACTATTTATAAGCAGTTCTTCCATCTCCCTTCAAATTCCTTTAATCTCCTCTGTTCCTGGGTTTATATAAACTGGGGTTATATATTTGGCAGGGGGAAGTGAGAAAGTCCATGACTGCAAACACGAGTTTATTGAGTCTTTCAAGGAACAGTTCATGGACTGTACAACCCAGTCAACCCATGAAACTGATTTCAGTGGGTGTAAGAATACTATTGATTCATTCTGGATTTTAAGTAGTCCCAAGTGGAATCAAACTGATTCAGAATAGTTCAGGAAACATCTAAATCCAACCAAGTTGGGCTAGCTATTTCTCTGTTATAATACCAGAACCTGGAGTAATTTAATAGTAGAAATACTTCTGCACGTAAATAGTTAAAATATGGAATTTGCTGACATAGGATATATTGCTGGCCACCAATCTGGACTTATGCAAAGGGGCAAGCGATATACTGATGGAGACGATCAATGGCTACTAGTCATGTTGGCTCTATATCATCTCACATACCAGAGACACTAAATGTCTGAATGGCAGGTGCTGATAAGTGGGGAGGGGGTGGGCATTACATTCATGTTCTACTTGTGGACTTCCCACTGGCAACTGATTGGCCACTGTCTGAATAAATGCTGGACTAGATAAGGCTTTGGTTTGATGGGCCTTCATGGGCCTGCGTATGTTTTTCCATAACTGAGCTCCTCTGAAGTGGACTGAATCCAAATTTCTCCTAACCTTTGGAATTCAGATGAGCACAGCTACAGACGGTGTGTCTTCAAAAACTGATATGTTTCTTTCTAAGAAGAGAAACCCAGGGTGTGGAACAGGAGAAGGGAGACGACGATTGCAGTTTCATGACTGGAAACTCTAGTTTTTAAATTCAGTGAATGGTGTTACCAGCCTCTTCAAACCATGTGCTGGAGGAGGAATACTGAAGTCAATGTTTTCTGCTAGTTTCTTTCCCAGGAGCAGGAATGTTAAAAAAATTTTGATGGAGTCTATGGTAACTGGAAAGGTGTTTTCTTGGAAAATGTTCCTGGATATTCAGATTTTTCTGCCTCTGCGGCTACATGCTCCACATCTATCATCTACCCTTGCACTGCTATGGTTTCTGTGATTTTTTTGCTGACTGAACAGAAGACAAACAATTATTAAACTGATTTGTATTAATCATAACTCTTCAGCCCCTGCAGCTATCCCTCTGTAATTTTGCAGGTTTCTTAACTAGGGCCAGCTTTATGCTTCACTTTCATAACAGTTTCTTACAAACACTGTGGGGAATAATTGAACCATGCTTTGGAAACTCCCAAAGGCTGCTCTTTCACCTAACCATCTCAGGTGTAGCAAGCTAAAGAGCACCTATCCCTACAAGTTTTATCCAATACTGTAAAAAAAAATGGAAAGGTTATGGGCAGACACCATTAACAACAAGCAAGCAGAAACAAACACCCGAACTGAGAGGTAAAGGCACATGGCATAAATCTCGCTACTTCTATTTGTCTGAACTTTGGCATTCAAAATCTGTTCCTAAGGGACTAATAGGCCTGTAGATTTTATTCAGTTGTAAAAGCAAAAAGATATAGCCATTTTTTCAAGTGAAAGTCAATTCAAGACTACTGGATTTGAATTTGGACCCATGTCAAAACCGGTGGCCTCTGAATCAGACCATGCCAAATCTGGTTGTGTTCTGAATTGCCAGACTGAACTGTAAACCAAAAAATCTGAATATTCTTCAACTAACTGATGCCCTCAAATTAAAAATGGTAAAAGAAAGTGGGAGGGGGGTGAAATGGGAACAAGAAAGACCTTGTGCTGTGTTGACAGATAGTTCATTCAGAACCATTACGTATTGGTAGAATCTGATCCAGCCACACAGAACAACAGTACATTCCTCTGCATCAAAGATCCAAAAGTAGAATGGGTGTTAATGAGAAAAAAGAAGAGGCAAGGAATAGCAGGAAATGAAGGAAAATGCATTGTTTCCTAGCCACTTTTTGACCAGCCAGAGGTTGAAATGAATGAATGGACTGATTTCCAAGTCGATCATGTAAATAGGTCCCAGGCCTATTTCCTCTGTCCAGAGGAATCACTAGCAATTCACAATACTGCACACTTTCCTCCGGACAACTTATGAGATGTGAACCTGCAGGTGTAGCAATCTTCACAATTTCAGATGCTTCAGTCTAGGATGTAACTCTTGAATATTAACAAAGTTGAAATCCTGCCCTTGGCATCAAAGTTCTCTGGGTCTCCAATGCATGTGAAATGAATATGCAAAATGTGTCATGCTGCCAGGAATGAGATCATTTAAAGTGCTTTCTTACCGGGGCTTTGGCTACTCTAAAGACCAGACTCTTGAAGATAAGAGGAAACAGAATGACAATCAGCAAAACTGAAATGCAAACCATTGGTTTGCATTGATACCCATAGCATCCATCTCTTGTTTGGAGTGATGTTGTTGAAAACTCTCTTGAGTAGCAATTGGAACTGAATTAACAGTTTCTGTCAGTTCCATTTCCTGCTAGTAGGAGCAGCTATCTGTTCTGATTTTTTTTTTAAAAAAATCAATGTCTTCTTTTTTGTTTCAATTTCTCTCCTACCCCCACAAACACACAAAAAGATAAAATACTTGATGCAAACCACAGATTGGATGGGCTACAAAAAAAGCTCTCATGGTGAAGTGGTAAGACCCAATCGACCTTCTTGAGAGTAACAAAAAGATGAAGGTTTGTTTTTCCTCTCTGTATGGAGTTTGAAAACACACACCATGTTTTCTAAAATAAAACCACTTTCCAAAATAAAATTAAACTTGTCATACCGTAGAGATCTAAGGAAAAAGTGCAGATAGAGAAAAGAACAGGTAACACCCTTTGGCTAACCCAGTTTATCAACAGTCTCTGTCATTTGTATATCAGGCGACTAAGAAGGCTCTCCACCTTGGGCTTTGCCATAGATGCACATCATAAAATCAAGCTCAAAGAAGCACAGGTGAAGGTATTTCCAATTTTAACAAGGTCATGTGCATGTTGCAGATAAAACTTAGTGTCATTATTTAACTTTTTCTGCCAAAAGCAGTCCAAGGTATTTGTACCACTATAATACTAATTGAAACAAACAATTTCAAAACCACTGAGAAAGCAGCTTACCAAATATCAGCTCAGTCATGATAATGGAAAAGAATATCGCAGTGAAATAGCATCAGTAAAAGCTACAGCATGGATCCAGGGTTTTCCTTCGAGACAGCAGACACAGTGGGGCAGAGTCTCTTTTAGCAGCTTAAGCTGATATGGCAACTATATTCTTATCTGAGCAGTAGAGATTAGCTACAATTATCAGTGCTCTGGTAACCTCACAGCTGGATTATTGCAATTTGGTGGTACTCCTACATGTGTAACACATACATACACTTATCTGTAAGTAAGCCCCATTAAATGCAATGGGCTGTTTCTGAGTGCAGAGTTCTCCTATTAGCCTGCCTTCTAAAACTCAGTGGCAGTCAAAGCTGGCAAACCAACCTGTACCTGTGTCTTATTCTTAGTTAGCTCTACCTAGTCAGCCTTGAACTGACCCTGAAAGCATTTCACATGCACTGGAAGTTCCAAAACAGGTATTATTGCTGACACATGCAGCAGAACTTTTGTGTACGTGTGTGTGTGTACGTGTGTGTGTGTACGTGTGTGTGTGTTTTAATTCAAAGAACCATTTTCTTTGCTGTGATTGTTTTCTAGTTGCAGGAAGGTTGAACATTTACTTTTACATGGCAGGAAAATCCATGTATATCCCTCCAAAATCTCTTCCCTATATGTAACACAGTCTCATCTACAAGCTTGGCATTTTTATAAAGGCTAGTAACGCCCCATCTTGCATTCTGTCCTAGGGATAGGTGACACTTTTGTTTGGTTTCTCTTGTGATACAAACTTACCAGGCTCAACAAATGTTGTCATAATGAAGATGGAAATGGCCTGAGATCAGAACAAAAACACAAAAACACAAACATAGCAGAAAGCAAACTTGACAGACTTCTCCATCAAGGCAGAGTGCTGGACTTGAATGCTTGGCTCTTAAAAGTCCAGCTTAAAATCCTGGTGCATCCAGCCATGCTGCTGATGCTGAATTTGGATTGCCACCTCTTTGTTTTCTAACAGGTTCCCATCCTTTGAAAGCTACATGGCAGGCAAGTATAACATCTGTGCTGAGAATAGCTGTGCCTGTTTAATTGTCTGGTGTCATTTGCAGAGAATTTTCTTTCGTTTGTTATTGAGAACAACTTACCAAAATGCACAGTTCTCTGGGAAAAAATGGTGTGGAGAGAAGAAGCCAAGCTCGAGATAAAAACAAGTTGCATATGGGCGATTTTTTTTTCCTGTCCCTGCTCTACCAACCTGGTCGAAAACAGTGGAAGAGGCAAGTAAATGGGAAGCGGTAGAAGTGATGAGTCACTTATCGAGGGAGTGGACAGCTTACCAATCCTTCCTCCCACAGTCTTGAATCTGCAATGAAGGTGGGTCACTACTGCAAATGGCATCGAGATGAAGCTGGGAAACAGTGGCTTGCTGAAGCCCACCTTGCAAATTTATGGCTGTGGTGAGAGTCAGACCAGGGTCTCTGTGGCTCCCAACTAGACCTTTTGCAACCCTACCATTTCTGTGTATGCCTTTGTGGAATGAGAGACCCTCTGACAAATGCAATGCTGCTGCGTTTTACTTTTCCAAAGATATTCCTTGCAGTCAAGGTACACACCTTTCCCCCCACACTGAATTCCTTACTAGACACAAAGATGCACTGCTGAATCTTTGAATGAATCTTTCATTCCCAGTACTATTCCCTCCAGCTGCTTTCAGGCCTAGAGAAAAGGCAGCCCTGGAACTGCCATGGGCCACACTGTTAGTATACTGGAGAACAGGGGCTCTTTGGTCTGCAGGGCTGTCAGTACAAGCACTAAACTTGCATGAAAAAATGAAAAACTAACACTGAAGTCTTTGCAGGTCACTTTACACATTGTTTTAATATTTGCTCTCCCTCCGGGGCTACGTATTGATGCATTATTAAGAAGAAATATATTGGAAGTATGTTACAAGCTTGAAGGAAGAATACATCTGAGCCAGGAGACAAGATTAACTGCATGTATCCATAGGGAATTCACTGTGCCTTTCCATGCTGTGTCTTCCCCTTTATTATTGGAGAAAGCATTACATGGCTGGTGTGAGATTGAAACAATAAGATAAAATGCAGCAGTAAAACTGTGTGGCCTTTCCCAACTTTTGAAGGAGGAACCTTTAAAACATCAAGATTCATGAACTGGTAGGATAGTATGCAACTCTGTATCATCACTTGAACTGGTTCAGAGGAACAGGTATAATCAGACAAAGATGAGTGACAGTTCCAGGGAAATTTCAAAGCCCTTTGGTAATTATTTTAGTCCTCACTCTGAGGACTGTAAATTTCACTAAGACTAGGAAATGGGGCCATTCCCCATCCCTGGATCATGGCATAGTATCTTGGTCTAGATCCTTCATAGCTTGCATTTTGTTCACTGGTGTAAATGTGTGTGTGTGTGTGTGCAAATCAGAAACAGTTTCACTCTCTGAGGTTCTCTGAATTCCATCTCCAAGTTTGTTCTGACTCAGGGCCATATCAAATTGGATTTTTTTCACTCATCAAACACATGCACATTTCCATGTTTTCTGGAGGTAGGTGTCACATTTTCAGATCTTTGAAATGCATGCATCCTTCTTCTATCCATTAGAGTATATTTGTAGGCATTTTTCAAGAGGATGCATTTTTGTGTGAATTTTCAAATGTAGGCTTGCTGTGGAATGCATTTTAGGGGGTATGTGAATCATATTGCATTCTTAGAACAGACGAACTTCAACCACAGATCGCCCCTGAATTGATGTTCTATCCAGAAGATGAACTAGTTATATCATAATCAAAACCAAAATGAAATGGATTTCTTGAACCCCCTTCCCTATAAAAAGTATTAATAACAATGTGGAAAGCAAAGTGAACATTGCAGCCAGTTTTAGAATCCCAAGCCCAGGTCAGGCATAACCATTTCTCTTCCCTTGCTGGAGACACTCCTTGCAGGCTCCACTGCTACAGAATGATGAAGGAAATTATTCTAGAAAATTTCTGGCATGTCTCAGGACTTTCTCAATGTAATGTTAGCAGCATTGAGAAGGGGAAATGGGTATTTCTTATGCCACTGGGGCTACTTTTATTGGAGTTTTTATTGGAGTTTATAGGAACTAACAGAACATGGAAACACAAGAAAAGTCATTCTGGGTCAGAACAAAGGTCGATCTGTCCAGCACGCCATACACATGGTGGACAACCAGCTGCCCACATGAACCCTCAAGCAGGATGGGTACAAGATCTCTGCCTGCCCAAGCTCCTTAGCAACTGGTGTATGTGGACATGTGATTTCTGCTTAGGGAGGTAGCACTCAGCCAGCAAGGCTAATAGCCACCCATAGCCTCCCACCCATTAATCTGTCCAATCCCATCTGTCCAAAGCCATCAAGATTGGTGGCCATTACCATCTCCTATAGCAGCAACTTCCATAGTTTAACTATATACAGCATGAAGAAGTACTTCCTTTTACCTGTCCTGAACCTCTCACCAGCCCTGCATGATGCTGAACATCATCTCCAAAATAGATTCACCACCATGGAGCATCACAGATCAGGAACAACACCGACACAGGAATTGTGGTACCAGAATAATTCCAGCACAACATTTTTAACATGGATATTTTTCAAATTCAAAAGGAAATTCTCTTGATTTTTTCCCAAAAATTATCATTGGAGCAAAGCCTCCATGAAGTCACTTAAAGAGTCCACCAAATGCAACATGAGAAAGCTCAGGCACAAAAATATTAAGCTTTGAGGAAAGAGATATCTCTTGACTAGTTTTCTTGATGTAATGAGATGCCAATTTGATCTTTGACCTCAAAGATAAGCTTGGAATTGAAATTCCCCCCAGAATCCGCCAGATGATGATGATGATCCATTTATATCCTGTCTTTTTTCCTCTGTGATGAACTCAAGGTGGTTCATTATATACTCACAACAACATCTCTGTCAGGTAGGTTAGGCTGCAAGTGAGTGACTGGCCCAAGGTGACCTAGCAAGCTTCCTGGCCAAGTGGAGATTAGAACCTGGATTTTCCACTCAATCTTGAAACTCACTGCATGGTCTTAGAGGAAGACACTATCTCTGAGCTGTTTAACCTCCATCAGAGCACTGAGAGAAACAAACTGAACTCCTTTAGAACCTTAAAACCCTACATTTTTATTTCCTTTAGAACCTTAAAACCCTGCATTTTTATTTCCTTTAGAACTTTAAAACCCTACATTTTTATTCTGGCATAACCTAGTAGAGTGTACTTCATCAAATATATTAATGTAGAATGATACATGCCCAGGAGTACCAGAGTGGGATGCAGTTTTGGAAGATTTGTAAATAGAGATGCCAGAAGGCTATGAAATGTGAGGGTCAGTGGAAGGTCTGCAACATTTCTTTATGCAGCCCAAATGTATGCAAGATAGAAATAAGAGTGACATAATCATTTCAAGGAATAGTAAGATCAGCAATCTACAGAATTTTATTCACTAAAAATGCCTTAAGAAAGAAATGATCACCAATGACTGAGAGGATGCAGAGTGAAATGGCCAGGAGTCCTAAAGTGGAGTCCTTCAAGACGGCAGTCCCAAACTGGTGTTCAGAAAATGGCAGGTGGAAGATCATTCCATAAATGGGGGCCACTAGTGATAAGGCTATCACTCTTCTTGCCATTCTCTGAGTGACTGCAGAAGGTATTTGGAGGAAGTCTTCAGATGCTGACTGGAGTATCTGAGCAGACTCAGGTTGGATACTGGGAAAGCCCACACATACAATTTTGGCCAGATTTCTTTTTTAAAGTGCAGTCATGGAAAGGAATGCTTAGTAAAGCCATGTAAAAGTGGCATGGAGGACAAACAGTGAGATCCACTTATCCCTGCTGTGTTGAACATGCAAGACAACTGTCAGAGGAACCATAAAGAGGAAGTGGTGCCATCTCTCAGCCTAAAGCATGGACCAGATTTGTGTGAGGATAAATGGGGGGAGGGTGATCCTGAACTCCTTGGAAGAAGGGCTGGACAGAAATGTAATGGGGAAATGGCAAGAAGTTCTAAAGACCAAGAAGTCCCAAAAGCTATTTAATAGAAATATTTAAATAGAAAACTACCCTAGAGGGAAGACCATGACTGGATAATATGGATACCTCCAGGCTAGACTGCTGAGCAGCTGGTAACTGCTGGTGAGGAGCTCCCTAGCCCTGCTCTCCCTTCTTGACTTTTCTGCCAGTTCTTTATCTTTAAACTGGACTTGGACTGGACAGCATGTCAAATAGCAGATGCCTCCCAACAGAGAACTGTCTCTGAGAAACCTTCGAGTGGAGGATGCTTGGCCACTCCAGGGGACAATCTGGATCAGGATTGTGCCATAATGGAAGGGGACTTTGCTCATTCTAGAGTCCCAGCTGGAATCATGCCTCCTCGTGGCAGTGGAAGGAAAACTCTGAGGGGTGCCTACACTTTCCTTTCCCAACCAGAAAAGAGAAACTCTTCTTAGCTCTGTGGGTGGTGCTCCAAACACATCCTGCCCCTCCTAGAATCACTGGAGAGCCCGTCACCTCTGTTTTAGGCCCATCACCCACTCCAGCAGGGCCCCAGAAGCAGCTACAGGTGGGCGATTAAAGCTGACTGAAGACCTCTTCTCTGACCTTGCTGTCCGTTAAAAGTCTGTTTCATTGAGAGGCAGAAACATTCTCCTAGCTCACTCTGGATCACTCGCCTGGCTAGCAAAGGCATAATATGAACACCCTGGAAATAGAGTAAGGGCCTTTGAGGTGATTGCTGATGTGTGATAACTGCCTACTGAATGATTCATGAGGGATACATACCAGCCTGTGCATTCTAAATATACCATCCAGTCTGCAGAACTCATTGGCCAGTGACCCAGAATATAGTAACTCCAAAAATATATGATATGGTTCAGAGCATAGCAGGAAATGTGCGTCTGACAAAAGGACCAGATAGTCATTATCATGGGTCCTTGGAGTTATCATAACTTTGTACATGTCATGAATGAAATGCTTGTTAAGAAAAACAAATTCAAGGAATGCTTAAACAACAAGAAGAACAACATGTTGCTAGAAAAAGAGGAGTCGATTTCAAAGCTGTTTTGAAATGTAATTCCACAGAATGTATTACCATGAGCAGAGAGGGTTTTTTTTTTACTGTATTAATAGTCAATCTTCTAAAATAAATCCTCTATTTACTAGGCCCTGTCCACAAGTCTGCCAGACCAACCAGGGCTGCATGCCTGGAATTTTTTCCTTTGTTTTGCTTAAAAAACAAACAAGGAAACAGGAAAAGAATCCCAATAACTTTGGGCTACTGGACCTCAAGCTTCCAGGCCAAATCCAACCTGCTCTGCAAAGTTCCCCCAAGCAGGCACACCCCTTCCCCTGGCTGCACACCAGTTTTTCTCAGTGATTGCCCAACTTTTCCAACTTATTCTCATATTCCAGATGTTGAATTTTCTCTACAAAGGCTTAGTTGCAGGCAGTAACAGTTTTCAGTTAAACTATAGTGCTACAGGCTCTTTTTAAAAAGCATTTTTCCCCATCATCTTTTGCCTCTTTCCACCCCATCACTGGAGTTTACCCAGTGAAACTGAAACTAAATTTGGCCTCTGGGCTGAAAGCAGTGCTGCACCTTTGCCCTAAAGATGCTGCTGTGTTTCTCCGAAGGCTGCCAATATTTCCCTATTGTGTGGAGGCAGTGCTCTTTGGGGTACACAAGGAACCACATTCACCTGTAGAATTCAAAAAGGGGATGGCTTTGCCTTTAAACTGGAAGACTCCATTGAAGCCTAACAGCTGCTAGATCCATGAACTGGGGTAATCGGCTTCCTTTACCAACACCAGTGGCTTTCTCCATGTCACATGGCATAGTATGGATTATATTTGCCAAGTTTCATTGAGTGACCCCAAGTTCTAATATTCTAACAATATGTATGTGCGTGCACACACGTGCACACGCGATTTACTGTGCATAATTGTGTAAAGCTAATGGGGGGCTGTCTTTTATACGTTTCTGAAAAGCCAGAACTGCACCTATTCCAAATGTAGTTACTGTACAGATGCATTTTATAATACAGACTGTCTATTAAAAAGAAACAAATTTCTTCCCCAACACCTCTAGTTTCTTTGGTTCATAATATGTAACCCCCAGACTGAATTCTTCTTCCTCCCCTCCCCTACTACCATTATTATAATCTCCTGTGTAGATTCTGCAAACAGATACGAAAGACCAGATTCTTATTTAATGTCTCCTCAATGAAAGATTATTTCAAACATTTCCCTCTTATTCACATTGCCCACTAGAGATCTTTAAGAAAATCTCAGATCAAAATGAAGATTCCCCCCAATTTTTGATGCTCAAGGCCCATTGTGGCTTCCCTAGACATTATCAATGAATAAAGTTATTTCTCCACTCATGTTTTGTCCTGCCTACTTTCCTCCATTTGTGGATTCTCTGGTGATCCATAAAATTTTGTGTCCTGTACAAAACGTAGTCCAGAATTTTGACATTCATAGTATTAAATGAATGTCAAAATTGCTAACATGCAGGCTACATTTGCAAATGCAACAACCAAGAAGAAACTTAATTTAAACAAATTCAAAGAAGAACATTTCCCAGGCACAAGTTAATTTTCTGGATTTTTTTTTCTGCTATATTCAAATCAGACTTGAAATTAGCGGAATTAAATACATGAATTATATAAAATCAGAAATGTCAGTGTAGTTAGCAACCAGCTAATATATATGCGGAGGGTGGGGTAGAGAGGTCATCTTTAGTAACTAGATTTTTTCCATCAGACATAATGAGCGGTTAGGTTTTTGGAAAAATTAAAGATATCTGAATTTCTAAAGGATCAAAGAAAATGTTATTATGAATATTTTTCCTCTCAGAACCTAATGCAAACTACTTTCAATAGCTGTACTAATTAATGATACAAGTAGAAAGGAAAGGTAATAAAGGAAATAGCATGTACAGAAAATTGATGTAGACATCATATTACTGTATTTTATTAACAGTCCTTTGTCTTTCCTGATGTAATTTGCAGGATGATGATATTTAACAAAAAGCAATGATATATAACAACTATGCAATGTATGTGCTGGAAGCAGAGATATAGTACTGGCTACTAATGGAAATGTTCTCTACCAAAGTGAAGTTTATTATATTTTGTGAAGAAGAAACCCCAAACCCTTTTTCTTTTGCCCCATGCATTGTGTGCTCCATTTTCAGAATTATGTTCAAGCTAGTCTCTCTTCTTCACGGCAGGTGTGTCACTGCCTTAGCCAGTTCCTCCTGCTCCTCCCCACAGAAGCCCCACTCACAGCCCATGGATTTGTCACTCCCAGCACAATGCTAGATCTAAGAATCCTGGCAAGCGGTGAGCAATGGTGAGGAGCAGGTTTGGCTTTAGACTTTACTCAGGAACTATACCCTTTTGCAGTCCAACACATCTGCAAGGTGCCAGATTGGGGAAGGCTGATTTTACCCATCCTGCCAGCTAGTAATGTAAGCAATAAACAGGTTTTAGTCAACTCACAGGAAGATCCCTCTAGCATACAGTTAGGCTCAGTTACATTATAAGGCAATATAAGACCAAGAAAGTGCAGGTCATGTTCACTATAAAGGTTGGTGCTCATGCATCCAACTTACTCACAAGAATGGTTTCATCTATGTCTACCAAAGCAAAGCAAAGCAAAGCAAAGCAAAGCGCCCTTATATTGAGGAGCATGTCCATTACTGCAATTCCAAGTTTCACTTCACCTTTTCAGGTTGGCACTAATTCCCTTATTAGTGACACATATTTGGTGCAACCACACTTGCAATATTGAGTGCAGATCCATTCAGGACATTAATGAGTTGGAAAAAGTGCAGAGAAGGGCAACAGAAATGATCAGAAGGCTGAAGTAACTCCCCTATGAAGAGAGGCTACAATAACAGGGACTGTTCAGTTAAAAAAAAAAAAGGTGAGTAACGGGAAACATGATAGAGGTGCTTAAAATAATACATGGTGTGGAAAAAGTGGAGAGGGTCACTCTGGGGCCATCCCATAAAGCTGATTGGTGAGAAGTACTTCTTCACACAACATTTAGTTAAACTAAAAAATTGTTGCCACAGGAAGTGGTGATGACCACTAATCTGGATGGCTGTAAAAGGGGACTGTACAGATTCATGAAGCAAAAGGCTATCAATGATATTAGCCTTGTTGGCTATGGGCTACCTCCTTCATCAGAGATGGTATGTCTGCATGAACCAGTTGCTGAGGAGGTTGGCAGGAAAAAGTGATCCTATGGGCAGCTGGTTTGCCACCATGTGTATGCAGTGCTGGACTAGATGGACATTTGTTATGATCCTAATTCTTGTTTGTTATGGATTGTGATTCCTCATCACTGATGCCCCAGAGTTGCCAGATGGATTGGACTGATCTTGAATCTTGACCTCTTTTGTTCTGGGACCCATATATTGGGGAAGTGATAGTTGTTGAGGTCTTTGAATGTGTGGGATTGCCCTGGACTTATTCATGACTCTTTTTTGCTGTTGAATGTGATAAACCTGGACCCATCTAAGGACAGTGAGGTCATTTGAGCTCCAACTGATGAAGTTGACTGCAGGAGAACCTCCAATCTATGGGTCTGCTCATTCAAGAAGAGTGCATCTCCCTTAGGAAAACTATCACTATAAACGAAAATCAGAAGAACCACCAACTACTGAAGTTTCAGTCTTCAGATTCAATATCTGAATTGAGCTTCAATTTATTAGCACTCATACAGTCCATTGTTACAGACAGGCACCAATTTAGCGCATCTACACCCTTACCTGATGCTCATTAAAAGGGGAGGAAAAAAGAAGAAGAATCGGTTGTGATCAGCACACAGATCGCAGTGTACTCAGTCCCTGATGACCCCACTCAGTGGCTTCATGCAGATGGAGAGGAAAACTGAACCCTGTGGGGCCTGTATTGGAGAAGTTATGGGGCTGAGCAATATCGCCCCAACTCAGATAATTTTCCTAACAGGATGTCATGATTGATGGTATGGAAAGCAGCAGAGATATCAAGAAAAATTATTAGGGTTAAACATTCTCCCTTCTGACATAGGTAATCATGCAGAGCAACCAAGACTACTTCAGTGCCAAAATCCAGCTCGAATTCTAACTGAAATGGATCCAGATAATTGGTTTTATCCAAGACCAGGTGCAGCTGTTGGCAACCACCAACTCAAGAACCTTACCCAGGAAAGGAATACTCAGCACTGGCCAAAAGTTATTAAAACTTCTTCCAGGTCCAAGGAATTTTCTTTAGCAAATATCTCACCACTGCCTCTTGCAATGTTATGATTTTTATAAGAAACTCCTGCCAAATAGTTTGTATAACATAAGAGGGGCAAGATCTAATACAAAAGTGGTTGCTGAGACCTGCCCAAGTTCCCTGTCCTCAAGCTGCATCAAAGAGCTTTGGCTATTGGGCAATATAGAAATAAAATAAATACATACATAGTTAATAGCAGCTGAAAGAAAACCAAGAAAACATCATGACAGTGCTCTGGATACCTTGCTATAACACTGACAGCTAAGTTCCAGAACCAGCAAGAAATTTCACCTTGGGATTGTATGCAATCTCCCTTTGCATAATAGTGCTGAAGTGAAGGATAACAATTTGACAATTAAGAAATAAGAAATAAGATGTGGTGTAGTAGAGGAAATATTTCTCTTTGGAGCTATGTAGTGGACAAGATCACCTACACCAACTTCGGGATTCCCCCACAATGTGCAGATTAAGGACAAAAGGGGGGAAATTCCATTGGCTTAAATGGAATGGAATTGAACGTCCAGAATCACATATGCCTGGGCACAAGTTTTTTTTCATTTCTATTCAGACCAGCATTTCCTACTTTGTTCCATCACTCTCAACTCCTTGGTATGCCATAGAACCATCAGAGCTCTATATGTAGACGTGGTCAGGAGCAAGCCATTTCCACCTCCCACAGGTTAGCCAAGTCTTCTTGGACAAAGAGCCAAAAACTGCCCAGCGCTCTGGCAAATTCATTAGCCTCTGGAGAAGAGCTGCCATGAGCCTAAGCCCGAACAGGAGCTGATCTGACTATGTCTGAGGAATGTGGATTTTTAAACTGAGGGACCCCTGCCAGGACCTAACACCTCTTGGGGCTTTTTCTCCTGGCACTGAGTGCTGTCTTGAACGTTGCTGTGACAATTACAAGAATGTTATCTTTATGATCCTTTCAAGCCTATTTCATGCTTCACTTTTGCTGGTATTTTATGTGCAAGTATGTTTTATTTATATGGGATGATAGCGAGAAGATGCTTTCAGTGATGTGATATTTACAGCTACTTATAACTTATTAGATAACTTCATATAAAGTGATGATAAATGTCAAGCTCTGCTGTCTTGCATTTTGCACATCACATAAGCTTCCTTTTGCTGCTTGCCAATGCAGTTTCTTTCTCACATCTCTTTACAGAGGCACTAACTAGTTTTTCTTTTTAAAATGGAGTATCACTGCTGCATCCTCAGGCTGCTAATCAGATGCAAACTCCATGAGGATCATTCTTAAAATTTACAATGCAAACTTATGTCCATTTATCAGATCTAAGTCCCATTTAGTTAAGCAAGGCTAATCCCCTAGGGTTGTCACTTTACAGTGCTATACTATCAATGTTTTCTTAGAAATAAACCCCATTTTGTTCAGTGAAACTTACCTCATGTAAGTGTATATAGGGCTGTAACAGAATCTCATAATTCCATAACATTTAATCAAATAATGTCCTCTATGATTTCAAAAGGGTGATTTGTTTGGAAATACACCATGAATAATTGTTGAACGGAACCAACCTCTCAAAAATGGTAAAGCAACAAAGCCCAGCCCACAAACAGTTAAGAAAATAGCTTTCTTTCTGAATAAAATATTATCCTCATCTCTACCATTGGAAGCCGTTATTAAAAGCTACAGACATTCTAGTTATCTGCAACACAGGCTGTGCTGCTAGTATCTTTCTATTAAGCAGGAAATAGGAAGCCAAGTCACCTTAATTATAACAAGGACTACATTCTTCTTCAATGAATTAATTCAGGAAGTAAATCACAGAGGACTTCTCCATTTCAAGAAGTGATTCTGCAAGGATTGGATGCATAATGTTCTCAGGATACCCAGGAAAGATGTTGGTTCGTGACTTGTTCATACATATGGCTCATATATGTGATACACACACGCACTGCATTTAAATCATATTGATGGCTGCAGAAAATGGTTTGCTGGTGGAAAAAATATGTCTTTGCATCCCTGAAGTAAACACAATTAAGAACCAAGAGAAGTGAGCATTTGTTCTAATGTTACCTTGTGGATGTGGGAGTCAAACATTGTAACTCCTTCTAGTGGTTCTCTGGGCATATTAGAAACCTCAAATCATACTGGAGGAATCCCTAGTAGGGTTCCTTCCAATGTCAGTATTGTTGCATTTGGGGCAGCACCTATGAAGCCAGGTGGGATTGTAAGCATTGGTTCCCAGATGCCTTCAAACTTAGGAAAAGTGAGTCAAGTGCCTCAGGTAGCAGGTGCTGGGTGGTGGGAAGTTGCAATGAAGCATTGCAGGAATATGCTGTGTGTGCCACATAAGTGTCTTACACCCCCTAAGGTAGCCTGCTGCATCCAGTGCTGTGGAGGATGATGTCCCATCACTGGTGCTGAAATAAGATTCAACTGCCTGGCTTTTGTTTGTGGAATGGGAGAGTGCCATCTTATCCTTTGCTCTGAGCAATGAAATGTCTTTGGCTGGACGTTGCTCAGTCAGTTGCCTTATCCTGTATTTTGTATGCATTGACTCTAATAAAAACTATCATTGTGTCCATACCATAAGCTGACACAGTGGGTTTTCTCAGAGAACTCCCTATGCCCACCTATGCTGCTGGTGTAGTACTAGAGGTCATTTATAATTCTATGTAAGTAATGCAAGTGGATTTAGCTTTCATGGAAGTGCCTGATCCTTCCTAATCTTGGAAACTAAGCATGGTTGGGTAAGTTGAAATTTTGATGGGGATTCTGAGTCCTGTATTTAGCAGGTGGTTGGACTTGATGGCCTGCTAGGTCCCTTCCAACTGTATGATTTTATGACTGGCAATGTTGGATATGACTCAATATTATTATGTCCCTTTGAATGTTATGTCACATGGAGGAGGGCCAGGATGTGCTCTCCTAACAGCACACCTAGACACAGATATGTATCCACCATCCATTGACTGGAATAGTGGTGAATGAATATTTACAAAGCAGAAATACTTTCCATGGGTTCCAGGTGGAATGGACAGGACCACTCAGAAACATTTTAGTAGACTTGTCAAAGCTCTATCTACTTCCCTTGAAGTTCTTTGGGTGTTCCATTGTTTTCCTTTGTTTTGTTCCCCTGAGCAGAAACCTTCAAATTTGCCTTGAAATCTCTCCGTACATGATCTTTGGTGACAACTCTACTTGCTATCTTTCTGAGTTTCAGTCAGCCATCTCCCTGTGGGAAGATGTAACGGTCCTCTTTGCATGATACTTAGAAGTGCACACCAAAGAGGATGAGCAAGTTATTCACAAACACCTTGGTCAAAGCTTCCTGATAACATGCAAAGCCACCTTGAGATCAAAATGTGAACCATTTTGAACAAGACGTTTAATGGAAATGCTGATAAAACTGTACATTTCAGACAAAGTATTAAAGAATATACCAAGGAAGCACCTAGACATGATATGGAAGATCTGTGATCAGAATGTATGTGTGTTAACTTAATAGGAGCAGTGGATGAATAGGGTAGAAATCAGAGAGAATGATACCAGGGAAAGGTGTGTTGTGTTGTGTTGTGTTTTGTTTTTGTTCTTTACTTCTCCTATGCTGTGTTCTTCATTAAAATTCCCTCCTCTCCAAAGCTATTAAATGCCCCAGTGTGGGAAACATACAGGTACCATATGTTACTAGTATATGCTTTTCCCTGTAGGACATAGAGATTGCTTTGCAGTAGGAAAGCAGTGAATATTCAGCATAACAGCCTGCCAGCCTGTCTCTCTATATCAATCTATTGTAATTGGATTAAGTCTCAGGTCCCCCTTCCTTGAGGAACAGCGACCGGTGAGCCCATTACCATCAGTTTACTCTTGTTACCTGGTTTGTAATCAGCCTCTTCTACTGACTTTTGCAGTGCAGTGCAGACATTTCCTAGTAGAGCTATTATTTTGTAAAGCAAAACAAGTATGGGTGTAGGATTGTTTAACTTTACAAAATTGCATACAACAAATGAATACGTCTGAAGAGGAAGCCAAACCAGTCCTAAATGCAGAAGGAACAATAATTCAAGTTAATAAACAAAAGTCTTTTAGAAACCAGAACAGCTTTTGCTGCAATTTTGCTGACAGAATCTGAGTGTGGAGGAAGCAGACATCTTTCCATAGAAGATCCTCTTTTTCAAAGCTTATAGTTGATCAAGGAACAAGACAGACTTATTTAACAATATGTGAGATGTTTGTCTCAGTCAACTAGTCACCAGGGATAAACAAGGACCCTATTTACAAATATATCAGCATACCTCCTTTAACCAGAAGCACTGATCCTCAATGTCCCCATCCTCTCTTAGGTAACCTGATGGCCAAACTAGAACAAAAGCCTGGACATGGAGTCTGTTAATAGGAAAAGGCATGAAAAATCAATAGGTCTCTTTTCTCCAGGAGACTCATAATTTATGCTTCTAGAAGCTAAAATCAATATTATAAGAGTAAAGAAAAACCAATGTTTGGCTTTCCCTTGCTATAGCTGTTCATTATGCTAGTTAGGAATGATAGGACTAGTAGTCCAGCAGCACCTGGAGGGGCAGAGGTTGCCAGCCCTTGCAACTGGTGAAGTAGGTTTGAAAATGGCATTTCTACTAGGTATGTGTGCAGTGGGGGGAGAAAGGTAGTGTGGCCATGTGCCCTGCTTTGCAGAAGATAGTTCTTGAATGAGTTCTTTATCTTCCTAGTTCAAGTCCAAATGAAATATAAAAGCAGAGGCTTGTAATTGTCCACCAATGACTAGCAGCAGGACAGCAGACTGGGCAAATACACACAAGTCATGGGCATCTTCTTCTCCACTGTAGTGAGAAACAATGAAATTATTGTTAAATATACTGTAGTTCTATTTAAATTAGTGCAATTATTTCTACATTTACAACTCTATGTATACATTAACACGCATACATTTTATACATACTGTATGTACATTTTATACAATATTACTTATTTCATTGTCTCTTTTATCATGACTTTGATCAGTTTTGATGAAATATAAGTCACAACCTTAGGTGCAGGTACGTAGAATTTTGGGAATTTTCCTATAACTCATAACTGCTGAGTATTTTCTCATATTCTGTTGCAAATTTCCACAAAATAGCACAAACATTGTGTAAAAAGTTTGTCAAGCTTCCTAAATACTATCACTGGTGGAATTATTCTCAAAAAGAATAGGTTGTTCATGAACCCTAAAGCTGGTAACCCCCAGTGAGCTAGCTCCTTCTTGGTAGTGAAAATGCAATATTGGTACATTTAAAAACTAATAATTTGCTGCTCTTTCATGATGTCCAAAAGCAGCTGAGTGAGACCTATATCACTCTGCCTAATTGTCAGGCCAACTCTGTGCACAATCCTTTTCCAAGATAGGGTTTAGAGAATCTGGCTAGAATTTAATATTAAAGTGTGCATAATTTTTTAAGTTAATTAACTGAAATTTGGCAGTACATTTAATTTGCTCATTCCAAATTATGATTCAATCTCTCTTTGAATCCTGAATATTCATGCCAGGACACCACATTTTTGTAACCCTAACCCTAACCTGCCCTGGTGCACACCCCTAATTTTAATATAGAGCAAAATTTGCATTGATAACAGGACAATTTTGAAAAAGCCTACCTTGAGCAGCTTTTCTGCACAGCTCATCATTTCCTCCCATTCTAAACACATTCCACCCATCAGAATCATGCCAGGACACCTCATTTTTCTAACCCTAACCCTACCCTGGTACACACCCCTGAAAGTGCTCATGAATGCCATCTGCTCAAACTGAGAAGAGGTAACAAGTGGCAAACTACAGGATTCAATGTTGAAATGCTTTTCAGCATTTTTATTGGTGATTTGAATGAGAAGATGCAGAGAATGCTTCGGACAGAAACAAAATTCAACATGATTATAATAGGTTGGAGTGCTGTGCTAAAAACAACAGAATGCAATTTAACAGGGACAAATGCTAAGTTATGCGCCTTGGAAAAAGAAACCAAATGCATAGTTATAAGATGGGGAATACTTGGTTTAATGATACCACAAGCAAGGATTTTGCAGTTGTTGTAGATCATAAGCTGAATATGAGTCAACAATGTGATGTGGCTGGAAAAACGGCTGAGCATTAATAGAAGCATGTGTAGTACTAGTTCTGCTCTATTCAGCACTGGTTAGCCCTCATCTTGAATACTGTGTCCAATTTTGGGCACCCCAATTTAAGATTGTTGTAAACCATCCTGGGACATCTCATGAAGAACGGGGTACAAATATTATTTATAAATAAATAAAATAAGTAAGAAAGGTGCACAAAACTGGGAAAGGTTCAGAAGAAGGTAACAAAAAATGATCAGATGAAACAAAGCCCTATGGGGACGGACTGAAAGGACATCTTTAGCCTTAAGATGACAAGATGGCATGGAGATATGATGGCGCTCTTCAAGTACTTGAAAGCGGGACACACAGAAGAAAGCTGGCGTCTCTTGTCAGTCATCCCAAAAGACAGGACACAGAATAATGGGTTTAAGCTACAGGAAGTTGGATTTCAGCTGAATGCCAGGAAAACTTCTTGACCATTAGAGAAATCTAACAGTGGAGCCAATGGCCTAGGCAGGTGGTGCCCTATCCTATACTAGGCATTCAAGATACAGTTGGACAGGCATTTGTTAAGGAAGCTTTAACCTGGATTCCTGCTCTGAACAGCGGGTTGGACCCACTGAGCTTCTTGGCCTCTTCCAACTCTACTGTTCTCTATGTCATGTTATGGGCTTCCCATAGACATCTGTGAACAGAATGCTGAATTAGGTAGGCCTTTCATCTGATCCAGCATGGTTCTTTTTATGTCTTATATTTTTATGCCCTTATGTGCTTAAGGATGCAGAGGATGGAAAAGTAGGTCAGAACCAGCCAGTAAGTTTAGTAAAGTCAGAACTCAAGGAACCTCAGAAAGTTGATGAGGAAAACAGAAATCGGATGGCAAGAGAGAGGGAAGGCTGTGGAAGGTGAGGAAAGAGATGGCCAAGAGAGGGCACAAAGGGGTGTCACAAAGCAAGCTGAGATCAGAATAGTGAAGCTAGAACTGATGCCTGCTTACATAAGAATAGCCCATCTTTTTTTCTGTACACATCAAAGATGGACATGTAAGAAAATTTGGTAAGTTCAAGAAATGAGTGCATCAAAGAAATGCATTGTCTTGCCCTCACACTTTCTCCCAGCTCTATTCTAGGAATCATGCCCACTTCCCACTATAACCATACAGTTACAAGATTCCTAGTAAGCTAGAAGGACAAACTATAAGGCAGCCTGACAGAATTATTCACATTACACGTTTGCTTTAGCACAGAAATACCTTAAAGTTCTGACAGCTGAAGCAAAATATGTCAGTCAGAGATCCAGACAATTTTACTGTCATGCAGTAGCTTCTTCACAATGAACCATGGAAGTCAGCAACTGATAGCTGTTCAGAACATCTGACTTGTGGGTAGACATTCCAGTACTGCAAAATACCTGCAGTGCTCCTGGACTCTGGCTGCATCACCCAACCATTCCTGTTCCAAGAAATGTCTTCTAATAATAGGCATGACAGTCCAAGTCAAGTGAGTCTTTGCACCAAGATCCAACCTTCTTACCAAAGCATGCTTACCAGGTCATGAGCATACCAAGATCCTGTTTGTTTAATGCTCTGCACTTTTCTGATCGGTAGGAGGTTCTACAAAAACGTCTGTTTTCAGTGACAGCTTTCTGGAAACATCTGATGCTTTTTACGAATGAGCAAGTATTACAGGAACACTGATGTGAGCATCCAGTAGGCAGTACCAGACTCCCAACAGTTAGAGCACTTTGGATTCACAGACCCTCTGAGGCAGAAATCATTTCCAGCTCTCTTCCTTTTCTGTATGAACTATTACAGCTGTGCTTTCTCATTTGTATTGGTTTCCATTCCACTTCTGGAATCACTTCAAAATTCTGCTCTTCACATGTAAAGGCCTAAATAACTTTTGGGCAGATCTTACCATATTTAATCATATATATAATTATGTATGTATGTATGCATGCATGCTTGCATGTATGTGTGTGTGTGTGTGTGTGTGTGTGTGTATATATATATATACACTTAATGGAATGACTTTTGTCTATATGATCCAACAGCTGGAACTCTGGGCAGAGAGAGTGGCCGTGTACATTAAGCCAAGAGAAAATACATTTTAATGCATATTTGCATAACATTTGCATAGGCAACTGTGTAAGCATAAAGACAACTGTAAAAATATTCACTATAATTTAAATCGAAAGGCGATACTGTGACCAAGTAACCAATGTGCAAGCTCAGTCCACAATCTAGGTACTTATTCTTAATGCACAGTTTCCCTCTATATGTTTTTAGGGTTGTTCTAAAAGTCAACTTGCCCTTTTACTACCTCTTGAAAGGAGGCAGGTGTGTTTCTGCTTCTTCCACAGGGATATTGAGATTTACAGAAAAATTTCCTAGCATGAGGGCTTCAGTGCCTTGCTTCCTGTAAGCTTGTGGCTAAGAGGTTTGTGTGTACTCTTTATTCAAACTTTCTGGCCTGTTCTGTCCTTTGGATGCTCCACAGCTCCTTGTGTTTCTCGTATCCATCTTAACCATGACTTCCTCCCTTGAGGCTTTGCTGGGCTGCTGCCTACAGAATGTCTTGAAAGCAGAGAAAGGAATTTTTGGTTTGATTTCACTGGTGTTAAAAGTCGTTTTAACAAGAAGGAATACACAAACAACAATGACTAACTTTTTGCTCAGCTTTCAGGCATGAACTTCTCAGCCACCTTCTCACAGTAGGGTAAGCATTGAAGTCCAGCACCCAGAGAAATCTGGCATAGTGCTCATTCTTTTCTCTTAAACTTGAGACTTCTTCATATACACAGAATGGCTTCAAAGAAAGGTGGTCCTCTGTATAGTAAGGGACAGAGCTACCCTCATACTGCCCCTTGGGATGGTCAACATATATCAAAATTACAAAAATCAATACCATGCAATTACAATATTACCAGCATGAAACAGGGAAGTAGATCATGAAAGACATCTCCTACAGAGCATGCCAGCTGTGTGAGAAAAACTGGATTGTCATTTTGTTTAAGTAACAGAGAAACACATATCCTAATATAATCCCAAGAGTTTTCCTGAATTGAAAACATGACTTTGTGGGGATGGAGCAAGTGGTAACTTAATTCCCACAGGAAATAGTTCAGGTACAAATTAAAACTCAATCTCAAGATTTAGAGGAGGGCTGGTTCCCATGGTTTCAGTGTTTAAACTTATGCTGAGACTGGTTCCTTCTCTTTAAACAAAATTAAGTGAAGAGCAGGAACAAACCTTCTGAACCTTACAAATAGAAATATTAAAGGTACAATTCTAGGCATGTTAGGTACAAATAGCTTCAACAAATCCCAGCATTCCCTGGGTCACAATTGGAAAAATTGGAATCTCACTGCCAAATTCAGAAATGTGCTACAAGGTCAGAACAGGAACTCTGAACTCAGAACACTCCCGGTGATACATACACACCCTCACAACCATCTTGGTTCTTTCCATGACAGCTGCGGCTTTAAGGTTGAAAGAGTGACCTAAAAGCCAGAGGTGGAAATGAATTCTGGAGGTCAAGGAAGGGAAGAATGACATTCTTCTTGGATATCATTTATCCTAGAGACATTACACCTTGTCTTCCCCCTGTGCAGGCACAAGAGAATTAAATGGCCAAAAGCACCTAGCTAAGTCATTTTCAGGGCAGAAGAAAAGCCTAGACAACCTTTGCCTCCTTGGCAAAAGCTATGTCAAAGAGCATAGCCCTCCTTAACAGGGGGCTTTGGACAACCCAATTGGGTTGTGCCCTAGAATAATGATGCAGATATTGTAGGTAGGTTGCTAATCCATGACACATGCACAGCACCCTCAACTACTTTGGAAGAAGAATAAGTAAAATGTGTCTACTTTGGAAGCTTTAAATAGAGCAAAATAACAATGCCTAACAGTCTGCTTTGCAGCCTTAAAATATGGCAATACGATGCATCCTTAGGTTTTTGTTTTAGCATGCATAGGAATATGATCCATCTGACTGCAAACATTAAAACATCTACCCTGGTGATGTTGCCTTTATTTGTATAATGGCCAAGTAATGGCAGCAGCAGATTTGAACACCATAAAGAACGCGAGCTGCCAAACAAATACACAAAAGAAAACACTTCCACATGGTGGCTTCTGCAATATATAGTGGCATTTTATAACCAGCCTTCTCACATCACATAGATAGTTTCTGCTGCTGGAGGTTCCTGGCATAGCCATCATGGAGAACCTCCATGTGTTGCAGAAGATTTGTTGGGAAGTAGAAGAAGGCATTTTTGCTATATTATCTATATGGATTTTGCTATAATATCTATATGGAGGGGATATCATACACATCTACTTTTCTACTTTCTACTTTTCAGATTTTCAAAAAAATCACTATGTGAAGTATTTGTGTCATAGGATCCACAGTCAGGCAAATATAATTCCTATCCCTATAAATATGTTCTTGTTCAGTTTAAATGTATTGGAAGTTATCAATTTTTTATTTGTATATTTTTCTCTTGCACAGCTCAGCTGTTAAGCAAATAGATTGTATTTAGGTCTACTGTTTAAAAAGGATCCAGCAAATTTCACTTAGGATCTGGGCATTTTCTGCAACTGCCTCTAAATTTATAGTACACATCCTGTGTCCTCATAGAACATTTGTGTATGTTGATGGCAGGATATGGGAAGCAATCTGTTCAGTTCACATTTTAATAAAAATTATGTAACTTTTACTTTCAAACCATGGTGTTAACTGAAATTCAATTATCCTTTGACATTGTCACACTGCAGAATTTTGAAATGAAATTCTGTAAGGTGCATACAGAAGAATATATACTAAGAACAATAACATTAAATAGGCAAAATGTATAAAATGCATATACTAAGAGAATAGTACGTAAAAAGCTTATGCTAAACTTGAGATTGAAGGAATTCTCAACATTTGAAATGAAGTGGAAAAATAAGGAATGGAATACAAAACTGAGTGATTCATTCTTCCTTAGTTGTGAAGGAACTGTATTGTCTTTATGGTACAAGATTGCTGGAAAATATCTCTGTCCCTCACCCAATGGCACTTCAGCATCTCTGGCTTTGCTGTTGGCAAAACTCCTCTCTTCCCTTACAAATGAAAGCAAAACAAAACAAAAATCAACCGATAAGAAGCAAAAGGAGCACAAAAGAAAGAGACTTTTAAGGATGGTAGGCTGAGAACCACACAGAAATGCCATTTTGTTTTATTTTGAGAACAGCACTCCTGTGTCTCAACAAATTGCTCTGCCCATGAAAGCTCATCTGTAATAATTACTCAATTATAAGGTTAGTTGAGCTGCAAGGTCAGTACTCTACAAGTCTCTCCTTATAGCACAGACAGACATTAAGCAGAAGGCAGTAATTTCTTACAGCTATAAAAATGGAGTAAGGTCATTCACTCTCCTTTTCAGTCCTACAAGAGCTGTTAGGATGTTGAGGCAAACCATGTGCTCCCAAGATCTTACCAGCTGAATTTGCCTTATTTTCTTGTCAACACTGAGAAATAATTCAATATGTTCACAGTAGTTTTGTATCAATAGCTATGGATACTCTTGTCTCTGAAAAGCTGAGATAATAGTATAGATGACAAGACAGACAAGTGTTTTTCAGAAAGTTGAAGGTGGTATGATAGAGGAATCATTGATTTCTTCCAGCGTAAGAACTCATTTTTCTTGATCTATTGTTCATTTTTGATCAAACAGGATATGCAGGATTTTGAATCACTACAAAAACATATATGACCTTTAAAGAGGGAGTCAATAACGGGTCAATGATCATAGCACTATCAATGTGTTGGAAAATGTGCTGTCTCCAGTCTTCAAGAAAAGTGATCTTTCTCTTTGGGCAAGGAATGGAAGAAGAGCATGCAAGGTTCAGCCTTACACTGAACATTTTATCAAGCAAAGAGGGAAGGCGGACTGTTGGAAAATATTTGCAAATCAATTTCAATTCAATATTAGTGGTCTCTTTGTTCATAGAATTGAAGTTTTCATCAGGGACATGAAAAGTCAAATATTTCTAATTGTTCCAAGATTCTGCTATTCAGTTGACTCTGATCTAGATCAAATTCGGTTGGAAATCTGGATTTGGGAATTTAAGTAGCAAATTCTGTATAGATACCATTCCCTACCCACTACTCCATGTGCATGTGTGTGTGTGTGTGTGTGTGCGCGAACTTATAAAACATGAAAGTATAATGATGTCATTATCAAAATCAATAAAGAAAGAAGATGTGGCCCAAAATATTCTACTCTGAAATAAAATGCAATTAACTGCTGAAGGTCTTGAGGCAAGGGGTTTACAGTGAGGGATTCCTTTTTGCCTCCCATAAGGCATTTTCTGGCTGTAACCTCTTCTGATACCATTGCACAATTTTGTAAGGTGATTTTTTAAAAATAGTCTAGGGGGAATAAAGTAATTTTTAAACTAAAAGTACTTTTTAAAAAAGTTTATTTTTCCCCCAGAAAAAAAGCCAAAAATTATCTTTCAGAATTTGTTCCCAGCGTGCAAATATCAAATTCTTCAAGCACCCCGGTCCACTCACATTTTTATTTTCTGGTTCATGTAAGTACATGCACTAGATATTTGCATGTCCATTGTGATGTTAATATTTAGTGACACATTCTCCTGAATATATACTCAACAGAAAGGATGCAGAAATCAATAAATGAACTTGTGATCATAGAACATGAAGGAGGAAATTCCCATATTTCTTCAAAAGGTTGTTGAAGAAGACTGTTGAAACATTCTTATATATTGTATACTCACAAATACAATTCTGCTCTGTCTGCATTGGGGGAAAGGGCAGGCCTTTCACAGGGCAGTCCTTTATTTGAAGGTGTCCTCTATTAAAAAGGCTGGCCAATCCAAGTACATTTTAAAGATACAGGACATGAAGAAGGGATAGTTGCATGGGCCTTGGAGTTGCTCACCAGCCGTTAGATATGGATAGCAACACAGGTCACAGCCTTCTTTATTAGATGCATTACTCAGGTGCAGATTTTATATACTGAAATGAAAACAATTATTTCTAATTTTGTTTTGTACTTTAAACTTAAAATGTTTTCTGATACAGCGGGTTAATATCATAAACTTCTTTGAATTGTCCTTTTCAACTGTCAGGTAGCTTGGATAATATAAATTGAATAAATAAACTTGGAGCTGTACCTGTAAATGAGTAGATGCAAATATTATGCAAATATGTGTCTTCTTTTGTTCTCTTTTGAGAATGCAATTTCTTCTTTCTTTCTTTCTTTCTTTCTTTCTTTCTTTCTTTCTTTCTTTCTTTCTTTTTCTTTTTTGAAGATATGTAAGTGGCCATCCTAGGAGAGAAGACAAGTGAGGAAAGAGGATTCACTCCACAGGAAAATGGACAGGGAACCATAACTTGAATATTACCCCATTAAAATAAGCACAATTTATCACTCAAGCAAGAAGCTAGGCCCTATCCAAAGAAAAGGTGAGTAATGTGCTATTATGTTAGTTTTTCATAGATGTCAGAGGATACCACATGACTTTGTTATTGAAGCTGAACAAATACAAACCTGTCGAAAAATCTAAGTGGGACTCTAGGAGCCCTGCGGGACTTAGGGTTTACTCTTAAAGTAACATTTAAGGCAGCTTACAATAAAGCAATTAAAGCAAAAAAACCTCCAATTTTGTTTGCAACACAATAATAGAAAGGGAAACATTCCTATCATAAAACATCAATACTCAGAAATCCTTAGAATCTCCTTTGCCATAGGGAGAAGAGCACAAAGGGAGAGGATTTAATGCCCTAATTTCAAATCTGTTTGTAATGTAAGCAGTCCGTAAATATAAATATGCTTCTATATGACAGTTGCATGAGATAAGCTCAAATGTACAAGGAGTAAGGAGATTTTCCCTCCATTGTGTGATCAGTGGTGGTTGTTTTTCCTTCCAAGCTTGAAATATAAGTCCCTTTACACTTTACACCTATAAGGGTTCACAGTATCCACGTCTGCTGTTCAACTGCTAATCCTCACATTACAGTGATATAATTTATAGTGTGTGTGTGTGTGTGTGTACATCCACAGATTTTTCAAGAACAAAATTCATACAAGCAATGACTTGCAACCAAAACATTGCCATTACAATACATGCCCACCCCATATGCCTCAGTATGGCATTTTCCCCATTACATGGACAGTGTCTAGCAGTGCTAGTCAGCTTTGTTTTAAGAAACCTCTGCAGCATCCAACATATACTAAACATCAGTCTCAGTTTTACATCTGCAAAAACAGGACATCTGGTGGCTAAGGCAACCTGCCATTGATTAGACTGTATGAAGCATTCCAATTCCTTATTCCATTCATCTCTGACCTTCTGAAATGCTATGTTGCTACATTCCAAAAAGACTTTTATAAACAGCTATTGAAGGCTTACTTTCAGCAAAGAACCAATTAATTCCTCCAACAGTTCAGGAAGCTCTGAAGCACTGATCACTTACAGCCTGTATACAGATTCCAGCAAATGCTTCAGCTAAATGCAATGCCATCTAGCACCAGAAAGTAAATGATAGCTAATCTTCACTACTGGAAATGGTGAAACAGTCATCAGCCAAACCCATTAACTATCTAAAGTATAAATTCCATCATCAGTGCATCTCTTCCACATAAAAGGTCATCTACTTCCAAAAGAAGATTCTCCCTTGAAGCTAATTTACAATGAAGAGTTGCTATGCTCAGAAAATGTTAGATACAACAATAATAAATTGATGTAGTTGTGTAAATAAATTGCATTATTCTTCAGTGCCGGTAATGGATCTCAATACTGGGGGAGGGATTAGTTCTTTCCTCACCTTTTCTTCCTGGATCAGAATTCACCCAACACATCTTCTGGGACCTGCCCTGGATGGAATAATACAGACCACCCCAAAACTGTACTTCCCATTCTTCTCCTCCCATTTTGGCATGGGATGCTATCGCTGCCCAGCCCAATGCAGCGATAGCATCAAATGCCGTTAATTCATCCAGGGAATCAACAGATCACTTCCCATCTTGATCTGGATAGCCATATAAGTGGGATGGTGTAATTTGGCGTCCTGCAACAGAAGGGGGTTGTTCCCGATGGCCTTCATGGCCTCTTCCAACTCTATGATTCTATGATTCTATGAACTCCTACTTTTAGCTGCTTACCTGGGTAACTCAACTGACAAAGTTCTAGAATGAAAAGGATTGTGAACAATGCATGTGTAAGGTGTGCACAGATCAAAACATGAGAGAAGTTTCTACTCATACAAGTGGGATATAAAAAGATAGTTTTCCTTTAGTTACAACAAGCTGAAAAGAAAGTAGGTCTTTCCATAAAAGGCCAGTAATATCCAAAAGGTAAGGAGAAGTATGGCAGGAGAGAGAAACAGAGAAGTGGCAGGGACAGGGAAACTGTTACATATAATTCCCTTCAGGAGACAGTCCAAATGAAGGAACAATAACCAGAAATCCCTCCTAGAATAGCTAAGGTACAAAATGATGCTTGAAATTACTGGCCATCCTCAAAATCATTTTTTAAGGGAAAAGAAATTTGTGTTTAGTGGAAGGAAGATTACAAATCTTTAACACAGCACTTTTAAAAAATAGTTCCTGTTGGTAGCTGCTCAGTGAACTGAATTAATGGACAGTGTGCAAGGAAAGCTGTCAAGAGACCTTGAAAAATACAGCATATCACATCTGGATCTATAATCTATCACACCGATGTCACCACTCACGGCACACACTCACGGTGAGACATTCAATGCAGTGTAAAATATATGCTATAAGCAATCAATCCTTTTTTTTAAAGATTTCTTGTAGAGGGGGAAAAAGAATAAGGGATGAAACGAGCTAATGGGTCCTTTATACATTATAACAAAACCTATTTAATTTAACTGAAAATGAGATTTTACTTTGGTAAATGTTTGAAAATCATTGAAATGGAAAGGTAAGTGTGATTCCCATCAAGAGCTATGTTGCAAGTGCCCTTATTGACTCTAGATGGAAATGGCAATATCATTGGAGTGAACTAGGAAGAGAAATTGTGAGCAGCCTGGGCTTGTGTTTTTGTATGGATTTATTGGTGCCTTTTCCATTAGGTCATCCATAGCTCTTTGCTTAGAAAGGCATGGTTGACTCCTTTTTATATAAGCTTTGCGCATGCTGTTATGATGCATTTATTTTGCTGAGCTTTCAATGCAGTATGCAGTAGAAATCTTTGGTGGTAACCCCAACTTAAATCCCACTGAGCTTAACTGGACCTACGGCCATATAAGCAGAATGCCATCATTCAGAGCACTCCTTTGCTGGCAACTCCAGTCTAAATCCTACTGAAATCAAGAGATTTACATGAGGTTCCCTTAGCAGTATCATTTCTCCTTTTGTGAAGTGTCTTTTGCCTTCTTAAGCAAGGGAGATTGGCTTAGCATGTGCTTTGCCCCACAAAAAGTGTAAGGTATTTGTAGGACTTGAAAAAAGTGTATTTTTTACCCCAGTTTAGTCTGTGCCCTTGGATATGCTTGAACTTGCAAGATGCAAGTGGGAATAAAATCAAGTGCATGTCTATGCAACCTTCCAGTGGAGTGGGAGCATCTCGACCTTTTTCACCCTGATCAGCCACTATAAGACTTTTTTTATGAAGGACTGGAAAACAAGAGGGCATTCCTAAGAAGATTCCCAAGGAAAGACTAGGAAAGAGAATGTACTGCCCTTCCCCTGGTTACCATTGCTAGACCCTTGACAACCCACTGACAATAAATGAGACCTACACTTACTTCTTAATCCTGAACGTCACAGATTTTATTTTAAAAAAGAAATTGAACTAGTGAACCGCATTCTGGAGGCTTCCATACTTTAAATCACTTGTTCAGTCAGATGTTTGTCTTGCTTATTTCCCCTCCTTACTACATAAATTCTAGTTCATGTTTTATGTCTAAGCTGAGCTTTTTTTCTCCAGAGATTCTGGTGGGCTCAAGGTGCAGCATGTGCTTTGGAGGCAGCACCCTTCTCTTGCATGCAGGGCTTTTTTTGTCATAGAATGCACGGGAACGGCGTCCTGGCACCGTTTTTGACGGATTTTTCCAAGTGGTTGTGAATCGTCCTGTTGGGTGTAGCAGGTTGGCGGCAAAAATCATTAACATAGTGCCTGCGGGCTGCTTGTGCGTCGGCGCTGATTGTGAGGGTGCTGCTCGGCTTGGGACGCTGCTCGGCTTGGGATCGGTCGTGTGGTCGCGCGCTGAGTGCTCACTGCCGGCGACGACCATTATGTTTATGTGTGTGTAGAATGACTGGCTACGTGTAAAAGGTAAATAAGTTCTTTATTTCAAAAAAAGTTGGTGAATTGAAAATCTTTTTTACTGTAAAAGTGTGACCCCAAGACGTGAGTTCCGGCACCTTTTTTTTTTTTTTTTTTATGAAAAAAGCACTGCTCGCATCTATTGTGGTTTCATGTCCAAGGATTTCGCCAGCCCACAGAGTTTCTGGAAAGCAAGCAAGGTAACATTTGGAAGCACTGCAGGGACATTGGTTCAGGCATGCAGCAATTGCTGCAGGAGAAGAAGCCGTCTCCAAGCAAGTTCACTGAGCCTCCAGCTCACCGGGTCCTCAGTTCCCTAAGAGCAAATAGGAGAAAAAAAATTAAGCAGCTTATAAAGAGAATGTTGCCTAGTGGTTACAATGCTGCACTGGGTCTTGGGAGATCTGCAATCTAGTTCCCACTCGGTCATGAAGCTCACAGGGTAACTTTGAGCCAGTCTCTGACACTCCGCCTAACCTACTTCACAGCATTGTTGTGAAGATAAATATAAAAATAATTCTAGAAGGTGAGAATATAGGCTATAAGTATCATAATCATCATCAAAACAAAAACTAAAAGCCAAGATTTCTTTAGCATGGAAGACAAAATCGGAGAGGAGGAAGCAAAACAATCATCCCAACGAATGCTCTGTGTAACACAGCCTGGTGTCCTCCAGATGTGTTGGATTGGTACTCCCACAAAACCCAGCCAATGGCCTTGCTGGTTATAAAGTATGGGAGTTGTAGTCCAACACATCTGAAAGGCACCAGGTTGGGGAAGGTAGATTTAAGGTAGGTTTATAATCAATAAAACCTAATAAAATGGTGGTACATTGCATAAAGGTAGGCTAATTCTCAAAACCTGGTGGGTGTGCAGTTCCGCTGTCCTGAACCTGCCAAAGGCCCCGAAAACTGACCCTCGGTTGTGGAGCTGCTGCCTGGTAACTGGAGAAAGGACGAAATGCTGCAGAGCGACTGCTGCTCTTCCTTGCTCTTTGCTCAGCCTCCTCAGGGCTGCTCTTCCCTGTCTCTGTCTCTCCCTCTTCACAGCTTTCTCAGAACTGCTTTGCCAGCCTCCATCTCCCTTTTTTGCTCCTCACTTGCTCCTCAGTTTTGAGATTTAAAATACTTGCTTTCAAGTAGACTTCTTGAAGGCAAATAGGCTTGACATCCACTGAATAGTTCGGGAATCTGGGAATAGCCTTTTCAAAATGTAATGAAATTCAATAAAATAATTAACTAGCAAAAACCCTTTCAAAAACACAGCATTAGACTTCTCCGTGTTCACTCATGCTCCAAAATTACGGCTGTTAATGGCCACATCCTCAACAGTCATACTATATAGGCAATATCCATGTGGCCTAGCGTGTCAGAGTATGGTATGTTGTCATGAGTACCAGCTTTGCCACTACTTTGGCTGGATCGGGATGCCTGGCAGAGTGATGGAATCATCTTAGATTTGCTTACTGGCATAGGCATATGCCATCTAAGCAACCAAAGCTATTACTCATCTGAGGCTATCAGTGCACATTACAGGTAGCAAACTGCAACCAATATTGTCCATACAAAATGAAAGAGATGGAACACATCTTGAAGGTCACCCCTTGCTCAATGCAGAATAAGTCAAAAGTAAAGCTTTCCTCCTTACATCAGCTTTATATCTCCAACATACTCTTTGGTTAGCTTTGTAATCCTAAGTCAAAATTCCCGTGTGGTAGATCGTTATTTCCATAAAGTACAGAATGAGAGAAAGAGGAGAGGAGAGGAGGAAGCTTTATTTTCCTTTTTTTTTTTTTGGCTTTGTTTATGGCACACAAAGCATCTAATGTATGTTCTTTAATTGCACTCTGTACAGTAGGACAATTAGAGCCACAGAATTGTCTATATTGCAAAATAAATTATAAACCCAGTAAATTCAGTGTACAATTTTAACGAAAGGTTTGAATAGAAGCAGGAAGAGGAGGAGGAAATTGAAAACTCTAGCCAAAAATCCATAGCAATGTTTATGTTGTTCCAGAGCACTAGATTTAATTCTAATATTAAAGCCCTAGGTCAACTGCACAACCAAAATATAAAACTAAGTTATATGGTATAGTGAGTCTGACCATAAGTCCACTGTTCATACTATGCTCTACTCCAGCTTGCTTCACTCTGGTACCCTCTCAACAGCCTCTGTTGAATTGAATTCTGGGAGTTTTCATCTAAAACGTATAGGGTGGGAGAAGTTTTCAGTATGGGGAAAATCTAATCTTCCTAGCTGTGTACTTTCCTTTCATATGTACTTTGTAAAACCTCAGACTTTTGTCATGAAAGTACTTTCACTTCTATTGATACCTCTCCCCTTTAATGATGGACAGGTCTCATGCCATCTCAAAAACGGAAGGGCAGATTGTAACCCCAGGGGAGTCAAATTAGGCCCACATGCCTGATGTGTTACATCAGAGCAATAAGCAGATGCACAGTTTGACAAAAGCAAGTCAAGTTGCGTTGCTCACATGCACTGTTCTACCCTCCTCCTCGTCATCCCTTATTAGTTTATGTTGGCACTTTCCTAAGTTGGTCATACTTCTACGTACCTACAACTACACAGTTTTACTAGCCTTGCTTGTTCAATGATACTACTATTGTGCTATTAAATGTAGACTGCGCTTACCCTGACGATGTCTGGCTTCTCAAGACGATGTGGAAAGTGTTCTTCTCCCGGCGCTTCAGAACAATCATGTGACAGAACTATGGCTGAAATCAATGGATGTGCAGCTGACAGGAACTGTACGCTATTTGCTTTGTGTCTGCTCTTTGATTATAACAAATGCAGCCTAAACAAATATTAAACACTGATGAGTGAACTGAGGTGTATAGCTATTGTTTACAACTGATGTTTTGGAGAGGACAAAAATCGTTGGTGCACAATGACTTGGTTATGTCAAATATTATCACAGAAGATTCAACAAACATGAACATTTTTTCCAGCTACTTGCCACCAGCTTCATTTCAGTAGTTTAGCTATGATCTGTCCCACAGATCAGAGGAGATCATTTCCCCTGAAGCAATTTAATTTAAAAATCAACCATTCTCGACTTTAAATGATCTGTTCTACTGAGCATGACATCCCAGGACTTGTTAAAAGAGGCTTAGGTGAAATTGTTTTCTGGCCCATGGTTTGAATGATTAAAGAGAGAGAATGAGAGAGAGAGAGTGAGAGACTTTCTGCAATGAGATTCTTGCTAATACTTGTGATTTTGCTTTTATTTTTGTTGTTCTCTGTCTTCCTGATTATGATTCTTAGTGGAACCTTTACTGGCAGAAGCAGCCAGACCATACAGTACCATATAGTACTACCATATAATATTCACAGCATGATTATTTATTAATCTGTCACATTCATTACCCAAAGTTCTTCCTATGAAGGAAGTTATGAACCTCAGGGCAGTATAGACAGGATTCTGAATGGGCACCAGATTTGAGGGCTGCAGTACAGTGGGCAAAGTGTCCTGCAGCCACACGCATCTATTGTCATGTGGTTCCCCTTTAAGTACCAACCTTTCAGGAAGATTCCAAACTTCTTGGGTGGTGCAGATGGCCAGTGCCAGTAGCAGTGTCAGTAATGCACGTGAATTAAGAGGGAAAGCTGAAAAGGAAAGTTGAGATTATGGTCCTCCTTCTGTAACTGCCATATGGAAACTTGTGTAGTATGGATTGCCTATTGTATGATACCTTTTGGCCTTGAGGTGCTTTCGTAGACCTACATGCAGTTTCTCTCTACATGCAGAGTATGATGTTAGTGGGTGGCTTTCAAACAAATTCAATAAATAAATAAAACAAATGAATTTAGCTCTTTGGCTGAAAGAAGTTCTGCTCCCCTGAATCATGTGAATCAATTCTTCCTTATCTTCCAAATCTTCCAGGAGAATGCTCCAATCACAATATGTATTAAAATGTATATTGGAGGAAATAATGTCCAGGTATGCTTTATATTAGGAAAACTGCTTGCAAAAACAGTAGTTAAGATTAAAAATGCATCCCCAGATGCATGCATTATCATAAATGTACACACCAATTCTTATGAGTTTTCATGCAAAGGTTACCCCAACCCTCCCATAAAATATGTTAAGGGTCGGGGGAGGTGGAAGAGAAATTCAGAGAAACTGAAACTGGCAGACTCCTGTATCCCTATTTAGGTGTATTACTATATTACTGTGTTTGTGTATTCCCTACGAGCTACAACCATAAGACATTGCTTTTGTGTCTCAGCTTCTACAAGTTTCTTAATATTTCTACGTATATTTTCAGGCAAGGTTCACAGTTCCCTTCTCTTAAGGACACAGTCATATGCATGTGCTGTCAGGGGAACACTGGAAGTTGTAGAAATTTTATTCTGACCAAATATAAGTAGGATTGTGCCCTAAGGGTATCAAATTTCTGTCAGGGCAGATTTTTATGGGACAAATGCCATGTTGTGGGCGTGTTGGCATGCAAAATATAACAGCATAGACAGGCTTGTAAATAATTGAATGTTGACTTACATAAAGATGAAGAGCATATTAAATACCAAAGAAACATAATGTGATATTCCATTTGTTTAAGGAAATATAATAAGAGCAAATCATCCAATGCAGAGATGGATGTAGACTTGGACTATTTCCTGTTGAGATTGTGGCAAAAATTGCAAGAATTTGTATGTACAGCTTGGTTATTCTCAAAGGCTACCTGCACACCTGGGTCCCTCCTGCTCTTCCTCCTCTTCCTCCTCTGAATTCTAATCAGCAAGCCTTGAGAATGCATGCCGAGAACAACTGTCTTTCTCACTTCCAACAAACAAGCAGTCTTCCTCTGCAAATGTCTAGACTCTAGAACTACTTTCTCCTAGCTGGTTTCCTCCTGATGTTCTGCACTTGATCTTCCATCTGTCCCAATAAGCATGGCTAATGGTCTAAAACACCAGGTTGGAGTAGCCTGTTCTAAATCTGTTGTTGGTATGTGCAGCCAAGTCACATTCAACATTCGTTGTCCTTATGAAGGTACGCTCTCCAAAATGTCCTCTCCTTGACAGCCCTAATCAACTCTAGGTTAGGGTTGCAATGATCCCTCAGAATCCAATCCTTTTCTGTTCATTGGACTTTTCCTGTGCTCAGTGCTCACACAGTCAAGTGCCAATTACTTTTCAACAGCACACATTGTTCCTTTAAGGAATGGCAGAACCAGTGTTTCTGAACATACCTAAATTCTCTGAGCTTCAAACATCATTTCGGATCTTTCCATTTTTCCCTTTTTCCATCCCCAGTATGCATTTCAAATGGGGAAAGTACACAATTCTGTAAGCATTTTTTTTCCAAAAATGCCCACTCTGCTCTATTGAGAAATGAATGAAACAGCATAATTTCAAAGTGTGTGCATATACATATATATATTCTGATGTGATTGAAAAATTGGAAATTTGGAAGACTTTCTTGAAAATTAGCAAGTAGGAGAGGGCTAGAGGGAAAGACATCCCGGTCAGTTGATGGAAAAAGTCCAAAACTTTAAAAGGAGGAGGAGGAGGAGGAGGAGAAATAATACACCATTAGATATTGCTACTTTCCTCCAAGTGTCTAAAGTTTAGAGTCCTAAATGGGCAGGAAGAACAACATGGGATGGGAATCCCCACAGTTACCCCCAGTTACAGCATGGAGGTAACAGCAGCATTCCTTGTTTACCTTCAAAGAGTGGGGCTTTGAGAAGAGGAAGGGGCTTTGTATGAGTCTGCTGGGTTGGGAAGTTTCCCATGCCTGATTAAACCCTTTTTCAGGCTAAGTGTTGTTGAAAATGAGCAAAAGTTATACATATTACTCCATGTACCTTCCCAAGGCTTCCTCCTCCTCTTTTTGCCTTTGCTTGATGGCTGTGAGTCTGCTGATCTATTTATTCACTGAAGAAGTCTCTGCTGCATCCTTCCCCAAATTCAAGACCTTAACAAACCATAGCTCCTGGTTAAGCATGTGCCCCTTGCAGGGGAGCTGGCAGTCCAGCATTTGGAAAATTGGGACAGGTGAACAAACTGGTTCTTTTACAGTTTGCAGTCATTGCAAATGTAGAGCTATTCCTGAGAACAGCACACTAAGCCACTAATGGGAGATAAGCAGTGTTAATGAGGAGCTTAATGAGGCCATTTGTTGTGAGGTCAGCACATTTGTCCATGGCAACAATGTAAAGAAACAAACTGGCTGCAAGTCTGAAGTAGAGTCAAAAGCCAAAACTCAAAACAAGTGGACATCTAGAGGGTTCCCCAGGCCACCCTTGAATAAAGAAAGCCTTCCTTCTGAATAAACCTTGTCTTCATCGTAGGGTGTTGCTGTTCAGACCTATACATTTTCCACATTTCTCAGAACAGGTTTTCTGCACGCCTGGCCTGCGTGGGACTGTAATTGTGCTAGGGATAGCAGTGCCTGTTGCTATGGAAATCTATGAGGTGATGCAGATTCATCACAATAATGACTTCCCTGCTTGATCAACAGTCAGAAAGGTAAGCACACAAGTTTGTGTGAGTGTTGGGGCTCTTGCATTGTGTTTTCCTTTGCAACCCATAAGGGCAAAGCATGCAGATTAAATGGGGAACTAAAGAACTGTGGACACAAAGGACATCAACTAACCTCTTTTCAATAGATGCATTTCTGTGACATCGGTCCCTGGACACATGATTAGGATCATTGACCAAATCTTGTTGTGTTATTAACACTTTCAGATATCACAAAGAGGAACCCTTCATTCATTGGATCAAGAAAGGAAAACTCATTGGAGCAAGGACAAATCCACCTTCTAGATTTTGAGGATTGATACTACTTGATGGTAGTTATGACTGTCATTCCGTACTCATGAAACTTCTTGATGCATTTGAGTGGCTGTAGTTAACAGGCAGAATGCCAATGTATGCCAGTATGTCTTTGATTTACTCAGATTTTTTTAAAACCTGAATTTATATCCTGCTTTTTGCTAACAAAAGCTAAAAGTTGCTTTCAACAGTAAATTATATTTGCAATAAACCAAATCTACACAATTCTATAAGTTATAAAATTCTAAATAAGGGCTGCTTGTTGCTGTGGGAACAGAACTATCTGCTTTACTGAAGCAGCTTCATCCCAACTTCCGGGAAGGAAAAATAGTGCGTCCAAAACTGTGCAAAAAAGCATCTTACAAAAGCCATGGCAAGAGGCTCTGTCTTTTGTTTTCAATCTGCAGAAAGGAATTGATGTGTCAATTTCCCAGGCAACTTTGGAGGGCCACAGAGCAAGCCCTGACTTATACAAAGAAAAATACACTCACACAAAAGGAGAGTGTAAATTTCCTTTTACTTGTTTATATTTGTCATCATTATCGTTGCAGTCAATAAAGTATATAACTTTCGCACAGGTGATCTTGTTTCTTCCTAAGTAAGGTGTCTTGGTTCTACCAGGCCCCTGCAGTTGAAACACAGGATCTATGAGACAACAGAATAGACCCTACTCCTTATTAATGCCTGTCAAACCTTAGTCAGAAAATGGAATCCAGAGCAGGGGCTTAGGTGATAAACAAGGTATATGGTGCAAAAATATGGTGCTTTGCACAAATCATTCCTATAATGCCTTCTTGAATATTTTTGGATAGGAATCAGGATAGGAATCCACCAGAGAAGAATTCCCCAATCTTTTTGGAATTCTGAGTGTATTTGGAAGTTTGGGGCAGGGTTGGGGTCTTTCACAAAATAGCTGCTGTGATGGATACAATCAGACACAAGTGGCCTGGGGAGACAAAACTTGGCCAAGAAGCAAAATGCAAACCGGGCTGGAGCTTGAACTCCAAAACACAAAACACAAAACTACCCATTTGAATCTGCAGTAAGAAGTACAGCACGTAATACATGTGAGTTGGGGAAATCCAGGCCAGTGCAGTATCCACAGGTCAGAGTCATAGAAAATCAGACTCAGTGGAGCCCATTGAAGATTTCTCCAACATCTCTAGCCAATACAACCTTCACAATAGGAACGATAACAAGAATTGAACGCACACACCAGGCAAATCACACATCTAAAAGAAATACACACATTCCTGACATGCCCTCCAGAACGTCTCTCCCCTGAATCCTCCTTAACTTACTCTAACTTGCTTTTCTCTTTATTTTGCAGAGCAGCTGTGTGAACTTCAAAATGATGCACAAGGCTGCAAGTGGCTATCAGCTTTATTTTGTAAGAACGCCTCTGAATTTCACACAGGGTCCAGAGGAGTTTCTGGAAATAAGGATGGTGGCAGAGACCAGTAACTCTGGAATACTGCCATCTCTCTCCTGGGATTTTAAAAATCTTAAATAAATAAATGTCAAAAGGGCAGAAAGCTGAAGGAGATATCTTTAGGCAGAGCAGGTCTATGGACACCAGTGCCAGAGGCACTGTGTGGTTCAATCTCTGTAGGAAAAGAAACGAAAAAAATGCAGCTTGGAACTGAATCACTAAACCCTAGATATGCAGCTAAGGAGAGCCGGCTGAAGATGCTAGAAGTCTGTGATTATATGAGCATGTGTGCATGCAATCAGGAAGAAACTTGGGAATCAGCAACTGAAGTTCAATAATAACCCATTATGGCTGCAATCCTATAGGATTGCCCATCTGCCTTCAGTCACAAGTTCTGAAACAAATCCTGTGCAGCATGAGAGGAATGGCAGATTCCTTCAGTTTTGCATGTTCGCTAGGTGGCACCCTGTTACCAGCACCTTATGAGATATCTTGTACCTTTGCTGTCTCCATCTCCCCTGCCCACTCCTAAAATTGCTCCCCAAGCCCTCTCAGAGGCTGTTTTCCTGACCTCAGACAGCAGCCAGTGAAGTTCTTTTGATACAGGCTGCAGCTGGGCAGAGAAGGTGTGATGGCACTCCAATTCCCAGCTTTGAGGTCATGGCAATCAGTCTGACCTTGAACAGGGAATCTGAACTATCCTCCCAACAATGTCCAGGAGTCATAGAATCATTCACTTTATGTTCAGCCAAGCCCAGGGTAGTTAGACTTGTGTGGGTGAGCTAATAGCAGTTCTTGCTGGTATGGATCATTGAACTATGCCCAGTCCAGATCCCATCATTCAAGGCTCCCTGTAATGCCTTTATCTGGAGCAAAGGAAGATCTGAAACAAAACACTATATTATTATAATATAATATGAACAGAACATTTGTATTATCCAGTGAAGAGACCTGGTGAAGCATATGTTTTGCAGATTTTTAAAAATTTATGTATTAGATTTGTTTGAGGGCTACCCATTAGTATCTCTCTCAATGTTACAATCCTAAACCAGCTGTATGGTGGAAATAGAGAGGGGGCTTTCTGCTCATTTAGTTAAAAAAGCAAAAACACATCATCTAACCAACTAACTAAAAGCTAACACACTTTTGATATTAGAAAGAATGACAGGCATCACTGAATTCAGTGGAAGTCCAGGGTACAAGCATACATTTCCTATGATCAGGTGAAGGTTACAGTTCTCATCCCTTCTGTTACAACTTCACCAAGACCTGGAACTGCAATGTGGGTCAGCGACTTGAAAAAGAACAGTGTCATGTTTGGTTTTTCTGCCTCTGAATATACTGACATTTCTCTTCTTCCACTTCTCTTAGTTGTATTTTGAAGGAGCAGAGCAATAATTCTGGTTATACTTCTTATTACCGCTTGTTGACTGAAGCCACAGAAAAGGAAAAAAGTGGGGGAATGAAATCGCTACATGACAGGCAGCTATTCGTTTCCATAATGCATTTAGGTTCAGCCTGCATTTTGAACTTTGATGTGAAGGCTTTGGAATTAAAAAGCTGCCCCTGGAGAAATGCAGAATGGTTGAAAATATGACATTTTCCCATCATCCCCCCCAGCCCCCACTAAGTACTGCTAAGTTTAGCTGTAGCACTCCCAACAGGAATTGCTCAGCTGAATCCCAGGGCACTACTTTGAACATTTCAGGGGATGTGCTGTCTTGCAGTATCAAAGCCTCATCCTTACTGAATACACCTTTGATCAGAGCTAGGAGAAAGATTTGCAACCATGTGAAACTCGACATTTGGGGTTTCATTACACACTTGAAACTCCAACTATTTCCATCAAAGCCTTTGCTAAAGTTCGCAAAACCATTTCAATGGAATCTTTGATGGATTCTGCAGCACAGAGAGTTTTGGGAGAAATTTACAGATTTGACAGATTCATGGGAAGCTAAGGGGCAGCGGTTTAGAGTTCTAAAATCTTCCTGGCCACATAAAACCCAGCATATTCTGTAGAAAACTTGTATAGCTTTCAGAAGAGAGAAGTTGCTTTCATTCCTAAAAAGGAATGACCTCATGGACCATTTGAAGCATTTTGTCAACAGTTCTTAAGCAGCTTCCTCTCCTTTATCCAGAGAGGATGCCTTTTGAAAGAACCTGATCCACTACAAATGCATTCATGTTCTGGCAACAATGCTTGCCTGTTCCCTGATCCCACCACAAAAAGCAAACTAATAAACAAAAACAACAAAAAACAAAAAACAACCCTGTGAGTCATTTTGATGCCTGAATGGAACATGCCAAGCGCGTGTTTTGTGTCTGTGTTTTAGATCCAAACTGAAATTTCTCAGAAGATTTCTGAGATTGTTCTCTATCTCCCTGTGCCCCCTACTTCCTCTGTTTTCAGCTCTTGTTCAGCTTAACAGCCTGTAGGGCCATTGCTGCATCCCCATGTGCTTGGCTATCACATACCATGCCCTGATCTGCCTCTTGTAGCCATGTGTTCTTGTTCACATGACACACAAATGTCCATTAGGCATGTATGACAATGAATACATGTTTAAGGGGCCTCTACCAGAGGTGTGCATTCCAGGCCACGTATCCAAACGACAAAGAGCCAGCATGGTATAGTGATTAAGAGCAAGGGAGTCAGGAGATCAGGGTTCTAGTCCCCACCTGGCTGTGGAGCCAACTGGGTGACTGGGTGAGTCACAGACTTTCAGCCCAACCTACCTCATAGGTTGTTGTGGGGATACAACTGAGAGCAGATTGAATATGGACCTCAGCTCAAAAATCCACAGGTTCTAGTCAAAGCCAAATAGAATTAGAAACCAACAAATGATTAAAATATTTATGCTGTATGACAAAATGATGCAACTTTCAAGCAATTTGCAATTTTTAGAATTTGAGGCAACTTGCAGGCATAATAGCTGCTGACAAGAGAACAAAACCTTCCAGTTTTCAGGCTGATGTGCAGGGAACTGGCAAGAGGACATGAAATTCTAATATACTTCTAGGTAGATAAATGGATCAATGGATATTTGAGGCAAGCTGTTGAGCACTTTTTATTCCTAGGAGCATTGGATAATACTTTCAGGTATAGTTTCCCCTTCTGAGAGGATCATGCCTAAGAAGAATGGATTCAGAGAGTTTTCTCACAGATGAGCCTTTGCAGTTTTGGGATATCCAAAATGGGATAAGCTGTTGCAATCACTTCTCACCATGCACACATTTTCCTTGTTACGAAAATGCCATGCAGCATAAAGTGGACCTAACCAAGGAAACTGCCACATGTGGAGAAAGATAGATGCAACAGTTTTTATGTAAGTAGAGTCTTCAAGTTTAAGGAAGACATGATTTTTTTGGAGATTTGCATAACAATGACACACATCATAGAGTTATCCACAGGCAGTAAACCTGAACAATTGCATAAAGACAGATGCAGAAGCTAGAGCATTATGATGACTGAAAAAGAATTTAAGAATTATGTTTTCTGCTCACAACACATACAATAGGAACAGGAGGGATGATTGAAGTGATGCATGCAGAGGCAGAAGGATTCATTCGTTCATTTGTTTGTTTGTATTCCACCTTTCTCCAGTTGTGCAACTCACAATGGTTACATGAGATCCCCAGGTTGTTTCCCCTCAGACCAGCCACAGGCCCACTTAGCTTCAACGTGGGACATGCCTTATGTGCCTTCAGACCATAATCTGGACTTGAACATGCAGCATTTTTAGGCAAACTTCCATTGCTGGACCATCCCATCAAACCCTTTCTAATATTGCTGCTCCTAGGGAAAGAAAATTAGCAAACAGTACTGAACATCGAAATAGATCTGTGATATATAACATAACATCCTTGCCCCAAGGGGCTGGATTTGGAGAGCTTTTATTTATTTCATTTATTTCATTTAGTTTCTATGCTACCTAATAGTTGAAACTCTCTGGGCAGTTCACAACAATTAACCAAATACAAAAGATACAATTAAAAATTCATTAAAACACAGTATAAAATTCCAATGTGCAGATTCAAAACAGCTAAACATTCCAATATACAAAAACTATATAGAGGTTTAACATCTAAAACAATTTCCATTAAAAACCTGACCCCATTATTTTGATAAATGCAAACAGTGTGATTAGATGCTAAAGCTTCCAGTCCTCCAAATTATACCTGCTTTGGTTGGTCTCCCCTCTCTCTTCCCTGACATTTCCTTATATGGGGGTTTGGATAGAAATATATCAGTTTTTGGAGACTGTTAGCACATAACGAGAAGCCACGGCAGGAATGGCCGACACCTTGGTGTGAAACACCCAAAATGGTGGTGCTCATCATGAAATTTGATCATCTTCTTCAGGAATAACGGCCAAATGAGCAGAAGGAAATGGGTCTTTCCAATGGTGATGGGGGTAGAGAAACCTCAGGGAGGCAGCTACTGGGCAGCAGGAACAGCTGAAGGCTCCACTAGTAGAGATTCTTTCATAGACAATGGCAGTGATGTCCAAACTAAGTACTGTGGAGAAGATAACAATGATAAATCACTTCTGTATCTTCTTACCTTGAAACCCTATCATGAAACAATTCAAAATGAACAAGAGGTAATGCCAAAAGATGAGACCCCCAGACTGAAAGGAACTCAATGAGCTACTGGGAAAGAGCAAAGAACAAATACAAGTAGTGCCTTTACTAATGACACACAACCAGAGCAAAGCCAAAAGGAAGTTGAGTGGCTAACATACACAGAGCAGAAAAGGAAGTCCTATGCAGCACAATACATGCAACTGGAACACGGAACAGCAGAATTATGAATCAAGGCAAACTAGACGCTGTAAGGAAGAAATGGAATGGCTAAACATTGCAGTAATAGGTATGAGTGAACAAAGGTGGGACAATTTCAGTCAAACACAAGGTGATTTATTTTGGAAATGACAAACTCAGAAGCAATGGAGTAGCTGTAATACCAAGGCAAGAAGTATCACAGGCAGTAAGGGGTTATAAAGCAAAATCTGACAGAATAATACCAATTAAAATTCATGGAAAACCTATCAACATAACCATCGTTCTCCAACAACAGATACTGAAGAAGAAGAAATCGAAAATTGTTGTGCACACCAAGAAGAAGCACACCAAAACAATATATCCCAATAAACGTAGATGATTGGAATGAAAAAATAGGACACAAAGAAGAATCAAATATTGTAGAAAAATGTGGTGAGGGATCAGAAACAGAGCAGGAGAATGATTCATGGAATACTGCTCATTGCACACTCGGGCAATTCTGCAAGTGCACACTCAGGCAACCACTCAGGTGGCTCTATGCATGGACATCACGTGATGCCCCATATGGAAATCAAGTAGCTTAAGTAACTGCAAGCAGGAGAAACTGTATTCTCACTGCTAAAACAAGACAGGGGCAGATTGCAGTAGGCACCATGAATTCTTCATATTAAAAAATTAGACTAAATCTGAAAAAGATTGCTAACAGAAACATAATATAACTTATGCCAAAATATAACTTAAATAACATTCCTGCAGAATCTAGAGTCTACAGAAAGATCAGATTTGCATTGCTCAGCTTAACTGATGTGAGCCAGGATTGTTGGAAACTGCCTAGAGAATTTCTGCTGGGGAGCAGCATAGAAAAGCAAACAGCTACTGTGGACTGAAACTAGAGACATTATTAGGGAAGAATGCCAAAAGACAATTCATGTAGCAAAAAGAAAGAAAAACCTTGGACGTATGACAAAAGAAACACACGATTGCCAAGAACAGGCGAGAAGCAAAAGGAGACAGAAATAAGATCAGAATTCTGGATGCAACTTTTCAGTGACTCACATGTAGAGACAAAGAGAACAACTACAATGAACAGTGCAAAGAAACAGAAGGGAGGAACAAAAGGGGAAAGAGAAGAGACTTCTTCCAGAAGGTCCAGGAAATCAAAGGGAAATTCAAACCTACATTAGGAACACTGAAATGCAGACAAGAAAACATGCTATCTGGTTAGGAGAAAATAAAGAGAAGGTGGAAACAGGATGCAAAGAACTATACAGGAGAGGTGAAAGGATGACAGACTCCTTCAAAGAGGAATCCTCTGAGTAAGAGCCTGCAATATTAGAAAGCAAAGTTAAAGTTGGTATGAAAGCAATTGGAAGGAATAAGTCACCCAGAGTAGATGGGGTACCAGTAGAGGTATTCCAAGCTGCAGATATTGAATTGGTCCAGCTCCGAACAAGAATATGTCAGCATATATGGAAAACAAAACAATGGCCCACAGACTGGAAACATTCAGTCCTCAGGAAGGGAGACACAGAAGAGCACAGCAACTGTAGGACCATTGTACTAATTCACATGTAAGCAAAATGATGCCCAAAGTGTTGCAACAAAGAATACTACGCTACAAGGAGTGAGAAATGCCTGATATTCCGGATTATGAAAGGGAAGAGGCACTCAAGATCATATGGCAAATATACAGTGGCTACCGGAGAATACCAAAAGATTTCAGAAGATCTTTCTATGCTTTATAGACTACAGCAAAACCTTTGACTGTGTGGATCATGAAAAGCTATGGATGGTCCTGAGAAAACTGTAACCTGTATCATGGACAAGAAGCTACTGTTAGGACAGAATATGGAGAAACAGAATGGTTTCCTGTAGGCAAAGGTGCATTTTATTTCCCTATCTTTTCAAGCTATACATAGAACACATTGTAAGAAAAGCTGGATTAGGACCAGAGGAAGGAGTGAAAATTGGTGGAAAACACATCAATAATATAAGATATGCTAATAATACCATCTTACTGGCAGAAAGCAGTCATTAATTGAAACGACTTCTGATGAAACTGAAGGAAAAAGTGTAAAAGCAGAACTGCAGCTGAATATTAAGAAAACACAAATCATGACTACAGAAGAATTACAGAACTTTACTGTCAACAATGAAGAAATTGAATCTGTGAAAAATCTTGTATACCTTGCCATCATCATGCCATCGTTAATGATTAAATGTTTCATGTATATCATTAAATCCATTATGAAAAACTTTGATAGTCACATGGAAAAGGAAAAGAATATAAGACTAAAATAGAAAATACAAATAATAAAATAAAAGAAAGAGCCATGCCAAGGACCTGTTACTGGTTTTGTGGTGGATCATGCTACTATGATTTAGTGCTGAGGCCTATTACACAAATTGATGAAAAATCAATAAGAAATCAATAAATGTTTTGATAAATGTTACAATTGCCCAAGCACTCGTGAGTAAATAGTATAGGTACCCATGTTGATAGGCTGTAAAAAGCTGAAGTCAAGTAAGTGGAGACATGATAGAGGAGTGCAAAATTATGCATGATGTGAGGAAAGTGGATAAGGAAACCTTCTCCTCCCTCTTTCAAAATACTTGGACTCAGTGGGATGATCCTGTTTGTTGAGAGATAAAGAACCTATGCAAGGAAGTACTTTTCCACACAGCATGTAGTTACACTTTGAAATTCTCTACCATGAGCTGAACTAATGGCCACCATTTGGACAGCTTCAAAGAGGTCTTAGATGAATTAATGAAGGAGATGGCTATCGATGGCTGCTAGTCCTGAAGATTCCGTAGCCAGAAGCAGTGTGCCTATGTACAACAGTTGCTGAAGAACATGGGAGAGGTGCGTTTGTACTCCTCCCCAGCTTGCGGATCTTGTGGCCATCTGGTTGACCAGTGTGTGGACACGACGGGATGGACCATTGGTCTAACCCAGTATGGCTCCTCACGCATTCTTACATTATTACTGATGAACGAAGAATAATTTCATGAGGATATACAGTGTAAATTGGAATGGTTCTAGCCAAGTTACCTCACAGAGGAGGCTGTCTATCAAACTTTCATTGCCTGACATTGGACAATTGTTCATCAACACCTCTTCCACTGAGTGAATATGAAAGAAACTAATCAATTTATCCCTAGTTCTTTTCTGTGAAACAATTGCTTTTTTTCTTTCTCACACTTGCTTTCAACTATATGCTATTTTTAAAAGGATACCCTTCATCTCCAGTTGTTTTCTCATGAGGGCTGCTGTGTAAACCGGATTGACATCTTCCTTCTTCTGATGTTCTAATTTTAATGAACACTGGAGTTATAGTGTACATTTCAATTTCTGTTACATGAAAAGTTTCAATTCCCAACTAAATTAGTTGTGCACATATGAAGTAAACCCATATATAGACCATAAGAAAGTTTCACTCAAAGTATTTCCCACATTTCCCAGTTTAAAATATTAAGCCTAACCTACAGGAATTTAATTAAGAAGCTTTAAGATGCTATCTTGACACTATCAAACTCAATGGTTTTTCATTCTCATCAACTTTAGTGGTACAAAATTACATGACTTCTTCCTGATTTAGCATCTATTCATTAAGGAAAGACATGACCATACCTCCAGTGAAACACTCCACTCTTTGAGAGAGCTAAATTAAGGGAGATAATTTTGGATTGACACAATGGAGTTGGGAATCCAACATGAAGAAATCTTGCATTAAACCAGGCAAGGTATTTATAGGCACAAGAACAAGCCTGTTTTAGGGAATCTGGCAAAATTTATAATATGCTGTGGCATTGCCACCAGGTAGCCTGCTTATGACATTGTAGGAGATTTTTGAGATCTTTACAATGATACTAGTGGACATGCCAGGCAGATTTCAGAGGCTTCAACAGACATCTTACATTAGCAGAATTACAGATGGGTGAGGAATTCGCTTCAGTCATTTCCCCCCCAAATTTATCCACTCTTTACCTTCTGGAATGCGGTGCAGGCCTGAATGCAATCTGCAGTTTGAATCCATACACCATTGAGCTTGCAATGCTATTTATACAACAAAGATGCATTATAAATATGTGTATTTTTGAAAAATGCACATAAAATTAATATACTTTAAAATGTACACAGTCTTTAATCAGTGAGAGTAAAATGTGTCCTGTTTAACAATTGTGCATAATTGATGTGCACATTTGCAAAAGCATGCACAAAAATATGCAACAATTTTCACTCAAAAGAAACACAAATGTCACAGTCTGACATTAGTTGAGCAGCTAGGTGGAAAAATGAGAAGCGTGATGAGCATGAAACCTGCTGATTCACATACCCTCAGGCAGAATATTCATATTGCTGCCATAAATCTATATACCTGAGATTAAAGCATCAGATGCATGGTGACTAGAAGCCATATGATATGCTTGTATGTCCAGCTTCAAATACTCACTGCAGCTTCTATCTATGCTCAGTTTTTATGGCTCTTCTACAGGAGGGGTTAATCCCAGGTTTGAGTATAAGCTAATTGGACCAGAGCTGGCAGTGGCTGACCAAGAAAGGGGTCTTTGGGTTGTGCTGGTCAGCTCAATGGAAATATCCACCTAAAATGCAGCTGCTGTGAAAGAGACATACTCCATGTTGCACATAATTAGGAAGGGCACTGAAAAATAAATGTCCCAGTCATGCTGCCCTTATACAAATTGACAATACAACTTCACTTGGAATACTGTGCAATCACCACACATAAAAAGGGTATTGTACGGTTGGAAGAGGACAACTAAAATGCTCAAGGGGATGGAGCAACTCCTGTAGAACCAATGAGGAGGGGTGGTTAGAACGTTGGACTGAGCACCTCACTCAGCCATGAAGCTCACTGTGTGGCTCTGAGCCAGTCACTCCCAGCCTAACCTTGGAAGCCACTTTGGGGTTGTGAGTAAGCTCCTCACAAGAAGCACAAAGGTGGGATATAAATGTAATATAGCAATAATAAGGGAAGGTTACAGCAGTTGAGATTATTTAGGTGAAGAAACTTATTAGTAAGAACAGACATAACAAAGGTACACAAAATCATGCATGATGTGGAAAATATGGATAGAGAGAGATTTTTGTTTCTCCCTCTCCCCAATACTAGAACCTGGAGTGATGCCCACTAATTGGATGACTTGCAAAGGGCATTAAACAAATTAATGGAGGAGAAGGTCATCAATGGCTACCAGTCTTTCCTAATGACTATATGTTGCCTCCAGTAGCAGAGGCAGTATGGTCAGCAACTTGGGCCAGAGGGTGCTGTTGCGCTCAAATCCTGCTTGTGGATCCCATGTGCAGCTGGTTCGCCACTGTGTGAATGGAATGCTGGACTGGATGGACCCGTCATCCAGGACTGTTTCTTATATTCTCCCCGGGGATGTGGAAAATCTCCTCAAGGGTGTTTCCTCTTCCTTCAGCATGAGTGTATTTCCCTCCCGAATGCCCAAGTCTACCCCCTCCTCAGGGGTCAGGGCATCCCTACAGCCAAGTGAATCCAACTTATTCTCAAGCAAAGAATCCTTGCGTGAAGGCACAACATGAGCCATCCAAGCTTCTAACTCCTTGGCCAAGGGGTGGAAATCTGCGCACCTTCAAGCCCAGAGGGAAGTCCTTTGTCACCAAACCATCCACTATCACCTGCTGTGCTGCCCATACTGGTGTGCAGAAGCTGGGAAGGACGAGGCCTCTGGCAAGGAGGACCCTGATTCCTCCACCGCAAGGGTTTCATCCTGAGGGCCAAATTCCCTTTTGAGAAGCTTTCAGAGGTGCATTCCATTGATGGATGGACCAAGAGCAAAGTGGGCAAAACTGCCAGCATATTTTAGCTTTAAACTCTTATTACCAACAATTTAGGAGAAGCATGTGAGTCTTCTGCTATGGTGTCAACTAAGAAAAAGGGGAAAAGCTGGCACAGCCTTGTGAGGAGCCTTTGGAGAGCCAGATTTGGCTTTTGAGCCTAAGGTCTTGAATGACTGCCCAAGGGCATGATTGCCTGATTGGCTTCTCTACATCTTTCTCCAAGTCCCAGGTGCTCTTCATGATTCCTTGATGAATGTGTAGACGCAACACAGCAGGAGACTGGGGGAATATAATCATGTGATCTTCCAGCTAAGGGGAACAATATTGCCTAGAGACATGAATTTTGATCATGGCTGTGGTGGATCTAAGCTGTCTGTGTACAATTGACAGCTGACATGACAAAAATGTGGTCCATGATGTGGCAATAGGCAAGGAGACATGCAGTATTATGGCTCACTTAGCTTAATATTTAAGCGCAAGATGGTGATAGAATTCTGTGTTCTGTCCTTTATTGTGACCTTGGCTCACCTCTCTATTAGCTTTCTTACAAAATAAGGTAGCAAACAGCTCATATTTCACTCCCTTGTGTAGTAAAAGGAGCATGGCCTTGTTAAAAAATAAGATGGATGAGGTTTGTGAACATGGAAACAACTGCCAATGGAAGTAATATTCAAACACAACGCCTCCTTTTTTCCCTCACTCAGGAAATGTTTTTGAGAGCAATTTGCCGTGGCAGTGAGTGAATTTCTTTCACAATGGAATTGCATTCAAATCTTTAATAAAGTAGAAAAAGCTGCACCGTAGCTTTAGTCCACTGGCCTCAAACCAACCTGTCCCCCTTATGTTTAGATTGATGCATACTGGGGTGAAAATAAATCTCTTCCCCAATCTAGTGCTCTCTGGATGTGTTGTATTACACCGCCCATCACCCTCACTCAATAGTCATGCTGGCTGAAGGTCATGGGAGTTGCAGTCCAACAAAGCATCAACAATAGACTACATCTTTCTTGGAAGAAAAATGGCACTTGAGACAGCTTAACATTACGACATTTAAAAAAAAAAATTTAAACACAGAACTTAAAACACAGTGACACATTAAAAAACAGTAACAACTTCCAACAGAGACATAGGACATTGCCCTCAAAACAGCAGGGCCAATGGCGGTGCTGGTTCCTGGTGGTGACAGATGCAGTCCAAGCCCACACCGCTGGAGGGCACCAAGTCAGAGAAGGTTGTGTATGTGATACAGAAAGAGGACCTGTGGGATCTGCTTTTGTTTGGTATGAAGATGTGGTGCCTGTTTTTTGTAATTTTCATTTTTAGCCATCTTAGTACTTCCTTTGAAGTTTTACTTTACATCCTTTCTCTCCCTTTGCTTTGCTGTGGCCATGGCTACAGAGATGTTTGCATCTGTTGTAACCCATTGTTGTAAGCTGTCCCAAGACATTAGTGGTGGGTGGGTTATAAAAGCTTTAAATAAAATTATTATTGTTAATAATAATAATATCTGGGACAAGAATTAGGGCAATCTTTTGCCCCAGCCGTGATCCAAAAGGTCCCTGTATATTGAAGACTACCTAGACAAGTGCATTTTATACTGCTTTGGGTAAAACCTGAAACGTCTCTATTGAGCTGCTTTTAATCTCAAAATAGTAGTCTGTTTCCTATTTTCTTGTGTGGCAAAGGACACAAGCTTGTGGGAGGGCTTTAACCTCTTATGCAATGCCATTTCACCAGTGCAAATTCCCTGCCCCAAAGCTAGCCAGGAAAGAAAACACATGCAGGTGTGTTATCTCCTGATTCACATGTGAGTTATTCCTTGTATGTCTGCACATGCATCTAGCAAACCAGGCAAAACAAGGAAGTTTTGCAGAGCTGAACTCTCACAGAGCAGAACATGCAAGAAGACACAGACATTAGCTCATTGGCAATTATTATGAAGGAATAATAACACTTTATTTTAGCAGATATGTTCACAAAAGCAAGATTTGATTGGTGTACTCCCTAGCAGTGGAATGGCCAATTATTCTGCTAGTGATAAAAGAAATAGAGAAAGATGGGGCAAGGAATTAGGGTTTACTGTTTTATGTTTGTTATAACATTTATATCACACTTATTCAGTGTAAACATGCCTGCTTTCATTTTAGGAACTCTCCTAAAATCACTCTAAATCTATCCTATCCATTCTTCCCCTCACATGGACCAGCCTGTGCTATTAAAACTCAAGGAAATCCCTACTGTGTAAAGCTTCCCAGTATTGCTTTCTTAGAGCCATCTCTGGCTTGGTGAGCTTCTTAGGAGAATCGGTGTAGTGCAGCAGTTAGAATGCTGGACTGGAACTATGGAGAACTGGGTTCTAGTCCCCATTTGGCCATGAAGCTGAATGGGTAACTTGGGGCCAGTTGCTCGCTCTCAGCATAACCTGGCTCACAGGGTTGAAGGTAAAATGGAGTGACAATTGCTGTACAATTTGGCAGTTTGATACTTTCAAAAAAGGAAAGTATCTCTGCAACTTTCAGCAAATTTTGCCCACAAAAACAGTTATCAGTGCTTCCCTTTAAAAATATTATATAAAGACAGATACAATAGACTATCAGTTAACTGGGCCGGATAAATGCAGTTTCTGGATGCTTGAGAGTTACTATTAAAAATAGGCCTAACTAATACTATACCCCATGCCATGCCATGCCATGCCATATGTATTGACTTGATATTATTATTGAAATACAGTAATTAAAAGCAAATTGAGACAAATAAAGACAAACTTCCACCTTCTGAGACAGCCTTAATGTCATAGATTGTTGATGAACCAACTTAAAATTCTTCCATGAGCACTGCATGACTCTCACCTTTCTCAAGCCCCTCACATATTTCCACCTTCTACTTGAGGGTAAGCACTGTGCATTTACACTTACTTGGGACCTGTTTCAGCATACTTGGGGTTGGGTGAGAACACAAAATCTGAACAACAATAGATCCCAACGACCGATATGTTTACGCACAGTGAATTGGCAGGAGTGGGAGACAAACTTGCAGGCTTATGCACGGCACAGCATGCCAAGTTTAAACTTACATTTTTGTTAGAAATTGTTTTTACTTTAATTTTTATTTAAAGGATTATTTCGTTGATTTTTTTTTTGCAAGTTGCTTGAGAGTGCCAGTTGCTTGAGATCTGGTTAACTGAGTCTACTACTGTATTCCAGAAATCCCAGAATGTATCTTACTGACACTGGCCTGGCATAACCAATTCCTGATGGACTATCATGTTTGCCGCTGCCACCCCAAAAGTTAGACCGATGTTTTGACTACCACTGTATGCAACAGGAAGCATGAAGCCTCAGTTTTCTGAACCCTGTCTTGGATTCAGTATCAAAGCAAACTGTACTGAATAAATTGTTCAGAGAAGCAGTCCATTTTCTGAAGCTGTAAAATGAGGTCCAAATATCAGCATAGGGGTGGTGCAGAACATTCCCCCAATACTTACAATGTTTAAGAAAAAGGGAGTCCTAAACTGGGCTGGCAGACTACCCAAGTACTAAGAGTGCCCAGGGCAGAAATTCAGCTCCAAACACATAGAAGGATGCTGGCATGTGAGAGGAAGACACTGTTCTCACACACGAATATCACTTTGCAGGCCATTTTAGAGAAATATGAGACACTCAAAAAGAAAATCTAATGGTTCATTAGATTATTAAGAACATTACTTGACTTGAAGACTAACTACATGAATTTTCTCCAGAAAATGAGTTAAATGACTTAACTCATTGGGTAAGCATTTGGTGAGCATTTTCAAGCAATGGAGTCCTTGGCAGTATTGCTTACAAAAAAAATCAACATAATCATGGTGCATTTAACTAGATTTTGTATGTTTATTGCAAGCTCACATGCCATTGCCATATAATTAGAAAGCAGGAAAAGAGAAATAATAGCCAAAAATTAGTCCATAATAACAGTTTGTCCCCAGGCAGGTGGGGTGGGGGGACTTTGTTCTTATTTGCTTATAATTGATATTAATGAATGGGAGCAGCAGCTTCAAGACTCATAAAAAGCATTCACATAGTAGCCCATTTATATGAATAATTCTTCCATATTTCTATCTGTTTTCCCTCCAAAGAAGAAAATGTGGCTGGCTTCTTCACCCAGCCTGGACAAGTATTTGTACACAGAGTGCCAGAAAAGCTTTGGCCTGGCTGAAACCAGCACTGCCTTCCTTCTGGGCAAAAGCTCAAGACTATCTATCCTTTGCTCCCAGACACCTAATGCTATTCCATGGCATATGACAGACCATTCATGTCAGCTCTCTTTTAACAAGTCTAGTCTTAAAAAAAGGGGGGGGGGGTTGCTGTCTATTTTATATATTAAAATTTGAATTCCTTAGAAGGAGAAAAGATGGGATATCAATATAATAAATAAAGAATTGAATTGAATTGTTGCTTTTTATTATCTGTGTTTATGGAGTGTAATTTTATAAATTGTGAACTACCCAGCTATTGAGCAATATAAAGCTAAAATATAATAACTTTAATAATAAAGAACCTTCATTATGATGAATCTTTAAAAAATTAATACAAACTTTAAAAACCAAACTTAAATGCTAATTTCCATCTGCATGAGATAAGCCACAAAACTGGGAAGGGGACAATGGAAGAACTCGTCTATTTATATTATATATTTACACCCCACTTTGCAGTCAAATTATTTGCAAGGTAGCTTACATGCACTGGATAATAATATCTTCCCCAAACACATTCACACATCAGCAGCTCTCAGTCCACTGACTGATAGAGGAAAGCAGAACATGGTGCCCGTCTAAAACCCAATGGCCACTGCGAGTGAGCATAGGAAGGATGTCACAAACTTTCTTGACTGCTGCTTCTCTGGCTGATGGGTGCAGCCAACCAGTTTGGTTTTCCTCTTGCTGTAATGTTCTTCCTCCAAAGAAAGGGTACAACTTTCTAGTGGTCACTAGCCCCTCATTGGTGGGAAAGGCCAAAGAGCAAGGGTGGGTGAAGATGGGTGTATGAGCAATGCTCAAGATCACTAGGATTCTCTGAACAGTGGAATATACTATGTTGTTGTTGTTGCACAAGAACAGAGTTCCTGGGCCTCCTAAGCAGACTCTACAGATATTTAGGGGAAGCAGTGGAGTGATACTGTGTCTCTATCTCTGTGTGTGTGCCATTAGTATGTATTTGGAACTATATCCTTTTGGTCAAACTTCATTTCCAACAGCGTATCAGAGTTAAGTGTATGTACTGTGTGACTCTTTGAATGCTTGTTTGCTTGCACTTTTCAAAAGAAAACTTCTTAGCAGCAGTGCCAGCAAGCAAAGGATCTGATTTCTTTTGTTTGCTAAATGCCAAATGAAACTAAGGGTGAGGCAAGAGGGATGTCAGGGAATAAGGAATGGCCCTGGAAACCAAGGCCCACAGACAGGGCAAAATGATGTTCTGTATTAAAGAAGTCTCAGATGCTGCTAAGATCTGAGAAGTGCAATTGAAAATTCTACACAAGTTGTATATCAAGCCAGGCCCAAGGAAGACATTTGTCTTGAAGACAAGCCCTTTGAGTGTTGAGCCAATAGCTAAAAAAGGCAACTTGGGTCCTTTGGAGATGGTGAACCCATCAGCTGATTAATTCCATTTGGGATGTATTCTCATCTTTATGTTCAAATGGCCGCAAACCATTGTCCCTTTCAGCTCTGTGTGGCTTCCAAGAGAAGCCCCACTAACTTGTCTTCTTTTATGAGGAAGCACTTTAGAACAATTTATTTTCATTGGTTATGTTTCTTCTTATTGACTGGATCAATGGCAATTTCGTCTCTTTGCTCCAACATCTCGGGCAAACAACACAACTGAGAAAGTTGACAACCTTCACTTTCCCTACCTTTAATGTACATTCTGGAACTCTGGACCTGGACAGAACACTGAAGCCAGTGCATTTGCAAAGGCCAGCTCAGTGGTTAGAACTACGGCAGCCTTCCCCAACTGAGTTCCTTCCAGATGCCTTGGACTGTATCCCTCATCATTCCAGGCTTTGGCCAGGGAAGGTGCTGACTTTGGGGAGACTGAAGAGGAATGGAGTCTCCTGCCTTTTCTTCTATATTTAGAATAAGTGTGATTATTCAAGTGTGAGAGAATGGTGATCATTAAAGAAGCCCTTTTGAAGCACTCATGGAACCTAAGTGTTCCCTACACCTTCTCTCTGCAGCCTGTGACAGCATCTTTTTTCCACTCGACACTTGAAATTAACAGTGCCAGAAACACAAATTGCATCAGCCAGAGGGGTAAGTGGACAACGCATGGAATCAGAGCAAATGTGGAGCGGCAATTTAACCCTTTCCTCCCCACAGTGATTTTGAGGAAAATATCTCTCCTAAATCTCTTGTATCCTTGTGAGAGATTAATCCCCTCCTAGTGCTAATGAGAGATTTACTCCCAAAGCAAAACAGCTCTATCTTGCTTTGCCACTGCCAATGGCAGCCAACAATACAGATATGATCATAGTGTTGGGAATGCAAGGGATAGTTATTCTTGGTCCATGCTCCAAGGTCAAGCAGATTCCGATGAGGAGTGGCCCTGGGAAACAGAACTCTCAGATGTTGAAATGGAAGAAGTGGAGGGGTTTATCTCAAGGGTGACAGTCAGGATTTGCAACTTCAAGGAGGGTGCATGGGAGAAGAACTTCTGCAGCCAGCTGAGCCTGGTACTACTCATGATCGCATGGTGCAATGCTGGGAGAGATGAGCCAACTAGACAGAGAAGAGGCTTACCTGTCCCCAAAAGAGACATTCCAGAGGGAGAGGCCTCAGAGCTACTCTAAAAGTGAATGTTTGGAAGTAGTCCTTAGATTGGGTTCAACAATCTGCTCTGTGCATGCTCAGAAACTCATTCTTGGTTGGCTGTGCTTACTGGAAGTGCATTGGAGGACAAAGTTTTTTTGCCAAAGGAAAGTCTGTTGTTTTGGAACTGTGAAGGGGGAAACCTGGATCACGACATATGGGTGGAAAAATGCCTGATCTGATGGCATCACACAACATGACACAAAGCGTACCTAAATGCCACATTGAGGAGGGAAGAATTAATAATATTTTGGACATGCCCATGGTGGGCATGTCGTGAGCGGAGCCGGCTGGTGCTGGAGGTCAGACTAGATGGCCCAGGAGGCCCCTTCTGACTTGCTCTGTTTCTCTGTTTTTATATTTTGAGGGTGTGTTGTACAATTCTATTTGACCTAGCTATTACTCACCACATTGTGCCATTTGCACAACAGTTACTAAGTTTGCTACTATATTCTGGTTACTCATTTCTTTGTGCAACATTGGGAATTCTGTTCCATTGATAAGCCTACTGGATTCAACAACATTTTTATTCTGATAAGTGGTAATTGAATGTAGTGGGATTTTTTCTTGATTCCAGAAACAAAGTGGGCATTTTTTCAGGTTCCACCACTGTAATCTGCACAATTTCATTTGGGGATCTTGAAATGTTTGAAAAAGGTGTCATTCTTTTTAAAATATATATTTCATTGGAATTTTTGCACAAGTGCATATGATTGCACATCCGCCAGGCCACTATGTAGACCCACAGAATGAAATTCCCTTCTTGCAAATAATATTACCATTCTCTGCACACACTCATTTTAAGCCTCTTGTTTAGCACAGCAGAGCCATACTCCACCTTTGCCAAGAAACTCCACCTTGGCATTTCCCAGGGAAAGAGCAGGGATGGATTTGACAAGGATGGAATATGGCTGTGTTGGGCTAAACTAGGGATGTGTGAGAAATCCATCAGATTCCCTGGGCTTAGCTGCCTGGATACCAGTCCACTTTGTCACAGCTGTGAGTCAGAGTCCCCGCTGAACTTGCCTAATGTTCGCACAGCACTTGCCAGGAGCAGAAACTTGCAAAACAGCAGCGCCAGTTACAGTCCTTTTCTGCATCATATGCAGCAACCTTAACATGGCACATGAGGTAGAAGGAGGTTGCTGGTTGTGCAGTCTTCATTCTGTGAGTATCTGCAGCCTTCCTCTTGGCTTGGCTCAATTTCTGAGAAAAAGCATGAGAGGAAGTGCACCAATGCTAGAGGGGTGGATTCCCCAGAGCCTCATTGCAAAACTAGGCTAAACGAAGTATTGTGCAGAGAAGATGAAGCTGATAAGGCTGAGAGGATCAGAACTGATAAGGGAATATGCCTCTATGGAGCTACATAGTGGACAGGTAGGCAGGGGAAGTAAATGGAATGAAATCCACAGGACTGGGAAAAATCTGGGAATGGGAAAAATCTGTTGAATGTTCACTCCCTGAACAAAATTTTCACACTTTCTTATTGTTTGGTGAACTTGCTAATGCAAGTCCCAAATACATTTATGGTCTGGCAAAACATAAACAAATAAGATGGAAAAAGGAGATTGTATTTGTGACAAAGAAAGAAAAGAACACTCAGCCATGGATGCTTGAATGCCAGCTTTCTTGGCTTGATTTACAAATGGGAGATAGTGGAGAAAATAGAACAATCCTTCAGAATCAGGATTTGCCAGTTAGCATTGATTGAAAGCCCTGCAATTAGGCATAAAAGCAGCCTCTGCAATCTCCTAGAAATGCATTAGAAGAGATTATTATGAAATAATTAGGCAGATGGAAACTTGGGTGCCCTTAACACATTCTCCCAACCATGCAGGAACTCATCACTGTAAGTCGCTCTATGTAGTTGGGAGAACACTTAAGGGAACTGGACAAATGGAGAGTCTAGCTGCATGCATAGAATTTTGCTTTCCACAAAACCACCCCTACACCTTGTGTTTTGGAAATATTTTTAAAGCCTTCTAAGGCATGTGGAAGCTGTCCACCTAGATGCAGTTCTTGTGGGGTTGGGAGAATACTGAATAAAATTTGAATCCAAAGCATTCCATGCTTTAATGAGATCCATCTTCTTTGAGGACCAGAACAAAGGGATGGGGATGTTGCAAGTGCTTGAACAGGAGTGCTGCCAAAAGGTCAGCCAGCAATGGAATATAATTTGTCTTGTAAAACATCTTAACTTAAGAGAGAGGTGTAAAACCACCTTCAACCTGAAATTGAATGCTGAATTCAATTTCAGAGAAACTCTCATGAAAATGCAAATACATGGGACCATATGGACTGAGCCATATGCAAAAGGATTCATGGCAAAATACCAAAAATACCAATACATTTTAACTTAAAGGTTTTACCACCAGTAACTCAGCCTTTAGAGAGAGATCTCAATCTTTTAGAATGGGAAAAAAGCACACAAAAGCCTTTTGCACATCAACCAGGGGTCATGGGTAGAGATGTATAAGAAATTTTATTTAATTGGTCCATTTTATTTTATTCAGTCCTATTTGCACCTTCCAAAGTGAGCAAGAACTTAGACCCAATCTGCAGTCAAAATTTGTATTTCTCCAAGCTTGCAACATGATTCATGAACCAAAACAAGAAAGTGTTAAACAGCATGTGTACATTTGAAAAATGTGCATGAAAAATGTGTACTTTTGGAAAAAATATGCAGATGCATTTTAACCAATAGAAAAAGAATGAATATTTTTCAAAGATAAGAACAATTGATGCATACATTTGGAAAATATCCATGAAAATGCATATGACTTTTCCTGCGGAAAGGAAAAAAACTTCACAAAGTGCATCCCATTACAAACATGAGATGGAACAAGGTTCAAAACTGGGCTTGAAAAATGTCAGCAACGCGCACATATCCTGAGGCACAGCTAATGTTCTTAAACTAAGAGGCAAAGAGCTTTCATGAAGCTAAACAGATGGATATTCATACACCAAAAAGCCCTAAATACTGCATAATTTCTGTATCTCTCGGGTTTGATTGTTTTTCTTGCCTCACCTGTGTGAAACAGATTAGTGGTTTCAGTCTGAATTAACACTTGCATCACAAAGTGACACTAATTGGTTCTCAAGCTGGCAGATAGGCCAAGAAGTGAAAAAACTCAGGAGCATGAAGTTAATGTCTTCATCTCAAAAATGAGGCTCAGTCAGGTCAGTGGAAGGATGTAATGACCAAGGCAGTGTTCTGGAAGAACACTTTGTCCTTGCTGAAGCTGGTACCCCATTTACTTTAGAAGCAGGAAGGAGGCAAGCAGAAAATATTCACTTCTGCTGGCTGCCAATCTACCATGAACCTCTCATCAGTCGCTTTGTTTTGAAATGAAAATGTCAGTTTGACAGATTAATTGAGCTATACACCATGTGTAAAGAAATGTAAGAAGAAAACAGTTACTCTAACCCTTGCAGAGATCTTCTAGCAGGCTTTTGCCATCTGCATGTTAAATACAGAAGAGTGGCAATTCTTTGTGCATGAAAGGTAAAATTTTATGCAGAAAATAATAATTTTAGGCTTGTCCATAGCTGATATGAGCCACATCTAGGCAAGTTTTGGAGAGAAAGAGGCAGGTACATGTATCAGTTTTAGTAACAATACATAAAACCAGAGCTCACTAAATATCTCCCAACTAACAGAAGACAAAATGAAAGCCTATACAATTTAGTTTCAATTAGTGCATTGAAGCTTCTTCAAGAATGGATGATATATACTTTTGACATTACTCTCAGACTATTAAGCACAGTACAGGGAAATTATTATGTAAATGAGAATTATCTTATTGACTTTAGTTTTAGACTCTCTCCTGCTCCCATCCAGGTGGGGTTGATGTGGAAATGAAATAGATGATGGCTAAATGAGTTATGTAACAGTGGCATACTCTTCCTTCAGACTGAGTTGGCTGAAATATTTGTGCATTCCACTTTAATTTACCCTTAATTGGCGTCGGTAATATTCTGGTGCTATTCCATTTTAACTGCATTTTTTCCAGCCTCAAGCTATGATAAAGCATGCGCTAGTAAAATATATCATCATAAAAGCTTGTTAAGAAGGTTGATCTGACCATGCAGTCTTTTGTTCTCTCTTTCAGTTTCTCTCTTCTTTCACACTTATTCACTTGCACACCCTCTCCTGATGCAAACTATTGCAAAAGAAATATTGTCAGTAAGCCTCATTCTAAAGCCTCAGAATTCTACAACAGAGAAATAATGAGACATGTTTCTAGCTGGAATAAGTAACAGTTAAGCTAAACCACTGGTAAATGCTTCACACTTCAGAACTGGGTTCAGCATGGAATTTAAGACCACTTAAAGGAAGGAGAGCAAATTATTCGTGTTCAGATCTTAGTGGGAATAAGTTTCTTTACCTACCATCTTGGATTGAGAGGAAAATTGGTTTGTGCATTGGAGGCTGGGCATCTAAATTGTGTTAGCTTCCAGTAAGTATTTGATGCATTAAAGAACAGCCTACATTATCTTTAACCACACATTGTAGCACAGCTATAATTTCTCTCCAGAAGGATGCAAACCCTATCTTCTCAATCCCATGATGAGTAGTCCCTTTTCCACTCCTACTTTCAGTGGATTCCAACGAGTAAGACCCTGCTGCAAGGAAAGTCTTCCCTCCTACTTGATTATTCCCCAATGCCGAGCACCCTCTCCTTCTCCTCCCTTTGTTTTTGATAGAACATAAAGCATGATCTCATTTTAAGATATTTGGAGTGGGGAGGTGGACACCCCTTGGCTAGATGCATCAGTGACCTAGTTTGCATCAATGGTCCAGCTTCCCTTATAAAATATGTTGCACTGAAAGATTGATTGTGAAAGGAGTGGAAAAGAGAGAGTTGGGAGTGCTTGTTGATAATTCAGTAGTTCTCTGTAGGTTTGTCAAAGCAGGGAGTTTTGTGAGGTCACTTACACACTGCCAGAAAAAAAGAGGAAATGCATAAAGAAAATATAGGCACCATTTGCTATGGCACTTGCATACATGGATTTATATGTACAGATGCATATTTAGAATTGCTGATAGATACATTTTAAATAGACGTACTCAGCATACCTGAACTGGGCAGCCCTTCCAATGGAGAATACCTTGAAATCAAGGACTGTCCTCCAGCAGCTTTCCAAAGCTTTCCAGCAGCTTTCCAAGCACCCACCTTGATGGAGACATGGCTAAGGTAGGAAGTGTGATGAAAAAGGAAGGCAGGAATGGCACGGAGGCATGCAATGAATGAACGAACGAATGAATGAATATATTTGTGCATTTTAAAATACCTTTTCTAAGCTTTGCAATAAAGATAAAAGTCAATATTACAAGTATTCAAAAATACAAAATAAAATGCTACTTGTGTAGAAATAAAGCTGCAGCAATAACAAAATCTGAACAGCAGACAGCAGAGCAAGATATTCAGGTGCTGCACACTGTGTCCTTAAAAATTAATACAAAATGGAGAGAGAGAGAGAGAGAGAGAGAGAGAGAGAGAGAGAGAGAGAGAGAGAATGAGAACACACTTGTGAGTCTAATAAGGTCTTTGTATATAAGCAAGCAGGAATAATGCATAGCCAGCTGGATGATGAAATGTTTCCAAAACTGTAGGAAATGCCAAATTAAATGATTAGACTTTAGAAGTCAAATATGTGTAGGGAAACAGCCTGTTTGGCAGGTGCCAGCAGCTTCTTCCTATTATTATTATTATTATTATTATTATTATTATTATTATTATTAGGTTCATATTTTTAAAATGGCTCAAGACTGAATGTGTGGTATTTATGTCCCACTTCTAAAAGCACACACAGCAAATAGGACCTAAGAAGCTCCCAGAAGGAGCTGACGGTTGTATCCAATGTTAGTCCCATTTAAAGTAGATCAACCAAAATGAATGTGGAATAAAATAAATAACTACATTAAAGAGAGAGCATTATGTATTACCTGGATTCAAAGCAGAGTTTCTTACTAGGTTGTTTTTTAAGTTTGCAAGGTTTATTTTGTTGGGAGGAAGGTGACCTTTCCAGCAACACACACACATTTCGGTGTAAAATTCAGCTTCCCCCTAATTTCCTGGCCAAATATTAGTCCAGCCTTCACTGACCTGGCCCTTGCAAATGTGTTTGGACTGCAGCTTCTAGGTAGTAGAGGTGACACTGGCTGAGTATGATGGAGACTGTTGTCCAAATGCATCTGGAGACCATCAGGTTGTGTTTCCCTGGGCATTGCTTTGTATATTGACTCCTTGAAAGTGATGGTTGCTGCTTCTTTAAAGGAAGACAAGATTTTCTTCCATTGGATTTCTCCTCCCTATGAAGGACAACTGAAAGGAAGTGCAGGAGACTGTATTGTAAGCAGAAACTCCCTGGCTCTCCTTTTTAATATTGATTTGGTATGCTGTTCTTTTGTAATGCTTCATCCAGGAAATAAAGCACCTATTTTTATTGCCGTAGCCTACATCATCAGAGTTTATCCTGTCTTGATCAAGAGAATCATCCAATAATTCATCTCACATCTACTGCCTTCCTAAGTTGTTTTCATCACAGATGTTCCTCCTCGTACCTTTTGAGATGTTCAAGATATTTTCCCTACCCGGTGGGGAAAAGACAGAAATTCTTATGTCTTTTTCCTTGCAGATTGAAAATCTGTTCAAGGAAGATTTTGATTTTTAAATTATTAGGAAGGAGAAAATGTTAGGAATCCCCTTCCCTTTGCATGGGTCATCCAACTTAGAGTTCCCTAACAGTAAAAATAATATCATTGGGAATTATGTCCAGCCACTATCCCTATTCACTGTCTGCTAGTGCAGAGGTATGGAACCTCAAGCCTAGAACCTGAATCAAGCCCTCCTGGGGTTTCACTTTGCCCCCCTGAGATTCTTCAGATATTCCTACCCCCATCTCCATCCAGAGACACAACTGGATCCATCTCATTACACTGTCAATAGGCATTTTTAAAAGCATTTTCATATATTTTCACACAGAAGTGCCCACTTTTCTTCTTCAAACCAGTCAAAAACACATTGAAAACAAAAATGGGAGTGAACTGAAATAAGCTTTGAAGTTATTTTAGCAGGGTTTTAGCAAACTCAAACATCACTGGTTCTCTTTTTTTCTAGAACCCCTGCCTCCCTGGCCACAATATGTTTAGAAAGCAGTTAGTAAGCTTATTGGACCCAGCTAAGCAATGCTCATTCTAATATTCAGATTGGCAAATATGCTTGCATTTACTTTGGTCAAGGTTCAGTTATGTTGTGCTTCTGATGCAGCAGTCTCCTCCTCATCAAATCAGAGGCTATTTATAAATGAATATATCATAAATGGTTATTTATCCAGAAACCTCATGCTACCATGTTCCAAAAATTGCAAAGAACAGTGCATTACATTTGCTACTCTCTCATTGAAAAGGACATTCCAAGTGTTCCGGTACTGCTGAATTCTCAGGTTTTAGAAACCCAGTACGAAGCATCTTTAGAAAATACTACTCCATTCTAGAGATATCACAGTAATTATAACATCATCAGAGGCCAAGACATATATAGCCTTATACTGTTAAGTGCTGCTGAGCATACAGTCCAGATCTCATTTAATATGCAGTACTCTTCCTTCTCTGTCAGGCTCAATTTCAGGTGTAACAGGTCTATTTGCTCACTCTTCCAGAGCAAGCCGACTTCATACACTGGATACAGAAGAAATACTCTTTCCCCTTGAGCAGTTTTATGCACTTCGTGGCTATTTGAAAGGACTTAGCTGTATGCTTGCTACATGTTATTTTTGAATCCGCTGGAAGATCAAGGATGTTATGTGAATCCAGAGAGAAAATTAGATTCTGAGGTACTAGACATCAACCTTGCACAGGAATTCAGAGCAGCCCCATATGCTATAAAATGGCTGCAGGGGGGGAAAGAGGCATGTGGATTTTCTTAATCTTTCCATTTAAAAATATCCATCACATATAATTAAATATTTGTTTATTTGATTTATATCTCACCCTTTTCCCCAAAATGCCTAGGATGGCTCACAATCTCCGAAATGACTCTAAAATCACAAGTATATAATAAACTGCCATAAAATCATCAATCAAAATTAATCAAGTTTTAATTATTGTCATCACAATCAACAAAGCTGGTAATGCAAGTACAGATGAACATCTTTGATTTCACAGGGTATAAATGTGCTTCTTTATGGAAGCAAATATTTTTGTGACTGACTTTCCAAAAGAACAAGCACATCCATTATTACACAATGGATACATGGGCTCTATGTGGGGTTACCCTTGAAGACAGTCTGGATGCTTCAGAAGGTGCAAAACAGAGCAGCCAGGTTGCTGACAAGGACTGGGCGTTATTCTCATATAACCCCAGTCCTCTACCAGCTCCACTGGCTTCCCATCCAACTCCGAGCTCAACCTATAAAGCCCTTAATAGTTTGGGACCTGGATACCTAAAGGAACGCCTGCTTCCATATTTGCCCTCCCGCCCCTTGAGATTGGCAGCAGAGGCCCTCCTCCGGGAGCCCTCCGTGAGAGACATCAGGAGGCAATGTACCCGAAGGAGGGCTTTCTCTGCGGTGGCGCCCCATCTGTGGAATGCACTCCCCAGAGAGGTCCACCTGGCACCGTCGTTATTTGTTTTTCAGTGCCAGGCTAAGACCTTTTTATTTAAACAATATTTTAACAACGATTAATAATATCTGCGCAGCCAGGGTGTTTCTGGGTTTTAATTGTATTTGAATTATGTTTATTTATGTGAGCCATCTCGAGGCTATCAGCAATGGGATGGCATACAAAAACTCTAAATAAATAAATAAATAAATATTCCATTTTTGTTTTCCTCATATATCTCCCTTGGAATCAGATGGTACCAGGAAAACAGGAACCAGAACATTAAGGGTGGCACACAGGCTAGGGCTTGTCTTTCACCGTGAACTCACCTAACTTCATTCTTTCAGACAGCAGTGGCCAACCAAAATTCTGTTTGCCTTCAAAATCTTCACTTTTCCAAATTTTGCTATGCACTTTTTCCATGGAAACATGAATACGTAAATGTGTAATTAATGAAGAAATTGCTTACAAAATATGTATGGTTTAGACAAAACTGTAGAGAAAAATGCATGCATGCATTTTTTCTCAGAAAATACATACAGGTTTAATACAGACTTCGAAAAACACATCAAAACTTAAAATAAACTGAATGTAATTCTCAAAAGCTGAGAAACTGAAAGGAACAAGTTCAAAATGGATAGATTTCTCAATTTCTGGAGGCACTGCAGTCATTACTTTACCTGGAATAACGACTTGGCAATGCAGAAGAAATTTGGAAGGCCTTGACTCCTCCTGCTTGGACTGTCATGGGTTGTTCTGAAATTAGCCAGATAGTGAAAGGAAACATAGCAAGAAGACTTCACAAGGAGGTTCTCCTACTACACAATCAGATAGATGTTCTGAGGAGGACAGTACCTGGTTCAAGGTACCTGCTGTCACTCTCTTAAAGCAGCAACATTGCTGTTCCTCAGACTCTGGTATGGAAGCAGGGAAAGGGCAGGATTGGCCCAACTGCTGATCTGGAGCAACGAAGAATTTAGACACACCACCAAAGTAGCGTACAAGCAGTTCTCCTCAGCTTGATGGTCTCTAGATGTATTGGACTTCGAGTCCCATTATTCCCACTGGCAGGATCATTGGGAAATTGTGGTCCAGCACATCTTCAGAGCACTAGCTTGGTCAAGTCTGGTTTGCAAGCAAGGAGTCACATTCCAAGATCTTTGTAATATTGCAGAAGCTGCACCTGTCTCTTCCTCTCACTCTAACAGTGATAATAAAAGCATCTTTGTGTCTGCATATTTCAGTGCTTATATCTTCATTTCGAGTAAACAGCAAAGGGTCTACTTTGTATATATTACAAATACTTTCATCAGGAAATGTATTCAGAGTGAAATACAAAATAATTCCTGCTTCAATGGTTCTAGCATATAAACAAATCAAGACACAGAGTTCAGCTTTGACAATTCCTGATTAAATTGGTCTATAGTCTATTAGCTGTATCATTACATGGGAAGATACATACTAATACATGTACAGGATATATATATCAGGCTTCAATTTATTTGCTTGACTGTGAAAATATTCCAGATTTAGAGTAATAATGTAAACTCTCTATGAAAAATCCATCTAGTCTTGTACACTGAATACTGCTCTTGGGCACGTAAATTAGACTACAGGTGAGATCATTGGGAAGTATAGTTGACTGCCACATTGGCAATTCCATTTAATTTGTAACAGCCATTATACAGAGTGATTTGCGCTTCAGAAATCATGGCATACTTTAAACCTTAGTTTCCCCATCCAATCCAAACCTACTAGCCACTGTCAATGTTTCCCAATGGTTGTGCCCACACTCAGATCAGCCAGAGTTGATGGAAGATGTGCCTGGTCACAGATGCCACCTGAGATTCCAGGGACAATTCTCAGGCCAGGAGCACCCCTAAACTCTGTGCTCTGTCCTTCATGCATCAGTACAGTCCCTGAAGCTTTAGGTGTGTGGTCTGGTTAAACATGAGTGGGCCCCTTCTCTGGATGGAGGCTCCCACAGCCCTAATTCTCTGGCTTCTAGAAAATTCCAAGTTATCATAGATCTACTTCAGGTTCTCTCTACTTTTTCTTCCAGTTCTGTTCTTTCCCACACAGCCCTACAAGTTGTGACTAACTCATTTAATTCAGGCATCATCTTGGCCAAAATCCCATCTTCCCATCTTCTCCCAGGATTCACAAATTGGGCAAAAAAGACACAGACAAAATGAAGCAAAACAAAAACCAGTGTGGTGTAGTGGTAAAGGGTGCAGAACTGGGACTCAGGATTCTAGTCCCCACTCAGCCATGGAGCTCACTGAGTGACTTTGGACCAGTCACTCTCAGCCCCACCTACCTCACAGCGTTATTGTTGAGAGGATAAAATTAAGAGTAGGAGAAGAATTACATAGAGTATCACAAATTCCATGATAGGAAAAAGTGGAATATAATGTAAAAAAAAATCGAAACACCCTTGTTTCCCACTGCCAATCAAGCCCATATGTAAGGAATTCCTACTCAGTCCTGAAGTGACCAGTGCTTCTTCTGCTGCTGTCACACAGAGAAGGGACAGCACCATGCTGTCAAAGATGTGTGGACTGTGAAGGGATGGCATTGCCTTATACAGGTACTCATTCAGCCCCACCAGCCCATATGCATCTGCGTACAAAACTTCATGAGGATAGTGCTTATAAGTTTCCATTGTGCTGTGCCTGTCTCTATGGCTTCTTCTGGGGGAGAAGAAGCATATTTGCTAGAAATTTACCAACCAACCAACCATGTCAAGGGTTGATTGACTCATTCAGGAGCATGTTTTGATAGCACATTACTCAGTAATCTCCCTCCACTGAGTGCTGTTTTGTTCAAAATGATGTGTGGTGCTATTAAACAACTTTCTATGGTGTTCAAGCTAGATGAGCTATTTCAGATGTAAATATCTGCAACATGAGTCTCTTTCCTATTCCAGGTTCACATTTTGTTGTGAACTGAAATTTAGTCCTTCTAGAATATTGTCACCTGCATGGTAATAAAAAACGGCTTCACATTCAACCATCTGCCTTTTATAATTTTTTCTATGAATAAAAATAGGTCTGGAACATAAAAGGACACCTCCACAACAGTGGCCATTGGGGTATTTTATTACCTCACAAAATCTAAGCATTTTATTTGTTTCATTGTTTGCTTTACCATATATACACCCTGGCTTTTCCCCCTACAAGGATCCCAAGCTGGCCAGGCACAATCCTCTTCTTCTCTGTTTTATTCTCAGAGCAACCCTGTGGGGTGAGTTAGACTGAGAGTGAGCAATAGCTCAAAGTCACCCAGTGAACTTCATGGCTGAGTAGAGACTAGAACCTGAGCTCTTGAGTCTCCTTCCAATGCTGTAACCACTGTGTCACACTGACTTTGGGGCACAAAATGCTCCATGCATTTTTGAGGTTACTACAGGTCAACTTAGTCTAATCTGAGTGCCAGGAAGAGAAACAAACTCCTCCCTCACTTCAAGACCAAGAATCAGAAACCTTAAAATCTGAAATCCATTGTTATGCTGATCAGAAGCTGATGGTGGAAAAAATCAGTCTCATGTGACCTGAAACCTGAAATCCACTGTTGTATTGATTGGAAGCAGTCTAAGAATGACCTTTCAGTGGATTTTTTGCTTCACCAAAGTGGTTGCTTTGTATGGGGTAGAAAAAGGACCTCCAAAACAGATAATGCCAGTATGAATAATTATATATGTCTTTGTTCATGGTTCCTACCAGCTTGTATTGGTGTTCTACATCTTTGATTCAAAAATGTTATTTTTACTGTTTTTAACTGAAAGTAAAAATAATTGATCTCTGAAGATTCAGAAATATTGTTGGCTACTTTATATGGCAAAATGTTCAAACAAACATTCCACATTATATATTTTTGTTGGATCTTGGTATTTTGGTTTAAACACACCTCAGCACGATTAAATAAGCCAAAGCAGTATTTGGGGACATTTACTCAAGTTGGGATCCAAAAAGACCCCCAATGAGACATCTGTTAGTTTTTGCTGGAGACAGGATGAACGTAAAAGTCTTCACTTAATGAATACCAGTAACTGAATCAAATTAGCTCCTTATACTCAGTTTGTAAGCTGGTAACTGAAATATCTTATTCAGCATGTTATTTTCTCTCCAAATCTTTGTGGTGAGGGCTGGCAACTTTGTGGGTTCCATGGCCCATTTTTGCTTCCTGTACTTACTCCTCCATGGACGATGCTCAGTGAGGCTACACTGTCCACTGCACACCTGCAAAAGGATCCATGGCAAGCTGCTTTGGAGCAATATAAGGGCCAAAAATAGCAAGCTAATGTTGATCTTTTTAGTGCTCCATAGCAATAAAAACTGTGCATGGGATGGCTTCCCACTGCTGCTGAAATCAGTGTTCTGGGTGCTGCAGGGGCTGCTTCAAGGGAACCTACATAATCTCCTCCTTTTTAAAAGCAAACTAGGAAGTCTTGTGGGGTCAAGGAAAGCTGGGCTTTTCAACACAGTGGCAAAGAGCAAGCAATTGTTATATCTCACTTTTCTCTGGTATGATGTAAGCTAATGCGCTCTTAATAAAAGAGAGCGCAGAGGAAGGCCATGTCCTATCCATTTGAACTGCAAGTAATAATATTCACTTCCAAAGCAGACAAAAACGAGAAACCCAACACTTAATCTTTTCCTGTCTTGTCTTTTTTTCCTCCCTCTCTCTCAACAGTGATTTGTTGGATTGTCAGGATACCTTTTTTCTGAGCATTGCTCTCCCCATTGCTGCTGCTGCTTTCATTTTACACTTTATTATCTAGATGTTTTCTTTGGATGAAACTATTCCAACTTCAATAAATTACCCAAGGTGTTTCTTATTTTCTCACCATTTCCTTGTTGATTGGCTTCGTTTCTGTAAAAAATTCAAAATACCACAGCAATATGTCTTTCATTAGAAAGAAGAGTGTGTGTTTGCCATCATCTCCCAACCCAGCCTGTGACCCCCACCCTCCCTTACAAGTGTGAGGACTGAGAGGGCAGCAGCTTCTGACACTTCTTCTGAGATGCACTGATGTGCTAGAACTTTGAGAAAATTTCCTTTAGCAGCACAAGATTTTAATTGCTATGCACACGGTTACGTTACTCTCATTTAACCAGGAAGGCTGGCAGGGGCAGCATCCTGAAGTGCTTACTCTGTCGAAAAGATGCCACTGTTCCAAACACCACCACCGCATGTTTGTTTTTTCTAATGTTATTCTGGTTGAGCAAGCAAGTTCCTAAAGTCAGTTCTAATTAAAGTGCATAAATCTTGTTGCAGCTGTGCACCTAATGAGGGGCTAAGGGGTCACTGGCGAATCTTGTGTCTGCTCCTGCCCTTGTTTCCCCAAGAAACTGGTGCTCATTGCTAATACATCCTATTCTTAATGGATGTTGCTCTGCCCCTCCCTGCTTTGTTGTTACTGTTTCTGTCTTGTTTCATTTCTTTGCATGAAAACTCATTAAAAACAAAAATGAAAGCATGGCAAGAAGGATTATTCTCCATCAGCAGTGAAGACTGGCCCCTTGGAACAGAGGTGCAAAACCTCAGGCCTGGGGACCTAATCCAGACTTCCAAAATTAGTTATATATTACAACCATGCCCCCTTCACTGGTTTGACCCACTTCCTCCCAACCACTGTTTGCTCAGTAATTTCCCACTTTTTCTGCATCCTCCTCCTCCTAAAAACCTTTCCTGGTGCTTACTTGGTGGCAGTAAGAGTTTTAAGCTGCAATATGCTGGCATGGGTGTTGGAAGGGCAGCATCTTCAAAACAGAATCTCTGCAGCAAGAAAGTGCAATGTTTTGCCTTTTGTACCTCTTATTTTCCTTATTGCTGATTAACTTTCTCCTCCTCATAAGCTTCCAGTTTCATTCAATAAGTCTCCCCAGATATTTGCAATGTTTGAGGCTGGTAACTTTCCTCAGACTCACTGAGCTCAGTAGCTCAGCTTTTGTTGCACATCATTTTCAGTGCTTACACAACATTGCCCTTCCCAAAGCTTCATCATTTCCCTTTAGATCCATGCTTGTTTCCTCCAAGGAAAGATGGGAAGATGGATGGATACACACCACTGGATTCCCCAAAAGAATCCTCAAGATTCATAGTCTGGTGGATTGCTCTCTTGCTCTGTGTGTGTGTGTGTGTGTGTGTGTGTGCGTGCGTGCGCGCGCGCGCGCGCGCGCACATTTGTAAAAGCATCCTAGCATCTTCGAGCGTGATCCAGTAATACTATTCACAAGCCTCCAAACTCTGAGGACTATGAGCATCCAAGGCATGGCAGGTGTGTGCAGGCAAAGGGCAGAATATTCTATGCTTGTTGCTCCTCCAGCCCTGCAGAGCAATTAGCCCATTTTAGCCTTCCAAATGATTGGCCTTGGAATGCAAAGGAAGCAGCATGATGTGCCACCAAGATGCCTCATATGCTAGGGGAGATTGCCTCCTTCCTTCCCACGAAAGCCGGTCTCCAAGGTCTCTCTTACATTCTCAAAACCACAGCCAGCATGAGGGCATTGCGAAGCTGGACTCCATTTATTTTATTTTATTTATTTAAACAACTTATATGCCGCCCCATCGCATGAGCCTCGGGGCGGCTTACAATCATAAAATCATCAAATAATTAAAATACATAAAATAAAATAGTGGACCCAGCCTGGTCAATTTAAAGTAAACCATTTAGACTCTGCCCAGAAGCTGTAGGATTTCACAGTCTGTTGCTTCTTCTGAGTTTAACCCATCCTGAAGATGGGTTATTTTGTGAGGATATATAATATTAGAAACATAGAAACAAAGTGAATTGGGAGGGACCTCCCAGGCCATCTAGTCTGACCCCCACCTCCAGCCAGATCCGCTCATGAAATGCCTACCATGGCTGTGTCTGGCCTATCCTTGAACTGCCTCACCGATGGGACCTCAACCACCTCCCGTGGAAGCCCATTCCATACCCTTGGGGTCCTAACCATCAGGAATACTTCCTGGCATCCAAATTGAACCTTGGTTCCTTGAGTCTGGCTCTGTTGGAGCGCGTCCTGCCTTCCTCTGCAGAGAACAGCTCTCTACCCACCCCATGTGACATTATACATCTTATATTTCATAGTCAATAGGATGCATATCTAGACAACCTGATAAACCAAAGGATAGCATTAGTAATTTGCTACATCCATGTATTTGAATGATTTAAGGATTAAATTTCAATCCTTCTGGAAGCATACTAATCAGGTGATAAAAAAAGCAAGAGATAGCACTGCTGTTTCTATGCTATGCTATATTTCATTATTGTTCCCCCATGGAAAAGTTCAATAAACTTTTAATAACAACAAGGAGAAGATTTAGGATCAGATCATAAGTGTGCAATCCTGTTAAGGAAGTCTTTAATGTCATGATCAATTTGTTTGCTGATGTACATTCAATGTAAAAGAAGGAATACATCACTGGGCATACAATTATTGTGCAAACGTAATAATAGCACCTGGAACTAACAGAGAAAGCAAACATGCCTTCTGGGAGATTCCAACCCAGATTTACAAATGTGAATCAAGGCTATATGGTGGTTCTATAAACTATCTTCTTTCCTAAAAGCCAAGGTCATCCTTTTCTTTCTGGTATACCCTGAAACATTTTTCTTTTTCCTCTTTATTAGAAGCACCACTTTTGTTGAACCATCCCTTTTTAGTCACTCCCCAGAGTGGCTTCACTGTTCAAGAAGTACAAATAACTCTGATATGTGTTGGAGTTGGAAAAACAAAATTTTCTCTTTATTGGAATTCTTATAGTTTATTTTGTGGTGGGTGTTGTGGCAGATTCGCTGCTATGTAACATTTGGGAATGGATTTCTCTGCTTTGACATTGTTTGCTTCATTGTTATTCTTTTTGTACCTGTAGAAGAAAATAAAAAATTCATTAAAAAGAAAGAAAGGGAAAGGGATTACACAGCCATTGTGCCTTCTTGTTGCATGGCAGATGAATACAGAAAAAGAATGAAGGGGTTGGAGTCACAAATACTTTTAGCCTTTAAAAAAACCCTTTTAAAATGTTTTTATTTACTTTTCAGTTTGAAATGTGTAAAGAAAAGGAAATGAAAAAGGTATGGACAGGGCAGCAATGTCTAATCCAAAGATCACTGAGTTACGTCACTTTACTAGGCAATCCTATGCATGTCTATTCAAAATCCTATTTAGTTCAATGGAAATACTCCTAGGACAGTGTATCGGATTATTGGCTAAATATTGTTTACATCATGTAAACTAGGTGTCCCCAGCCTATTTCAGACTCATGAGCTTGTCTGGAAACGGCTGTGGATCCTACCATTAAATGGCTCCACAGAGGATGTGGCTTGTCCCACCAAGGCTGCTGTGTGGATCTGGCTAGTCAAAGAACAAGCAATTCCCTCAGATGACTAAGTACAACCAGAGGAACATCAAAGCCAATTCACACATTTGACCCACAAACACAGAATGGTCATTTAAGGTTATAATTCTTTGCTTGCTCATATGGAATTCAATGTGAATTACTTCTTATGAGGTCTATATAGGATTGCTCTTCTCATTTTATCTCCATACACACACTTTTCTGAGGGAAAGAAAAACAATACCTCAGTTCAGTCCCGAGGCTCACCACAGCATTTCCAACCTGACACTCCTCTTCTACCATCAGAACATCTGCCTAGGAAGGTGCTTTAGTGCATGCACATAATTATGTCAATACTGGTTGTATTCCAAGCCCCACAAGGACAGAGCTTTGGTCCACAGGACATTTTGCATAAGCTGGAATTCAGGAGGAGTGACCTAATGACCTGGCTAGCTAGCTATGAAATAAGAATAAATGAAGAATTATGGAATTACGGCAGCAAAAAGGTCAGAGATAACCTCAAGAGATCTCCCCTTAAAGATATTAAGCAAAACAACCCTTCAAAGATGACTACCATCGTATTGAGCACCGTAAGTCACCAGACACCTGGAAATTACCTCGTAAAGAGCAGCTAGCAAACACACACAAACATATGTTTGTTTGTTTAAAGCTTTTCTAACCCATCCACCACTAGCATCTTGGGATGGCTTACAATAAAAATGAGTAGAATAAAACAAAACACCACAGCATCTGACAATTTGTCATACTAAAACTCCAGTTAAAATAAAATATTAAAATGATGGCAAAATAAAAAGGTTTTCACCTGACGCCAAAAAGAACATAACATCGATGCCAGGTGAACCTCTCTGGGAAGTGTATTCCATAGTGGGGGTGCCACCACAGGGAAGGCTCTCCTCTGGGTAGTCACCCTCCTAATCTCCTTCAAAGAGGGCTCCCGAAGTAGGGCCTCTGTCTCAGAGGGGCAGGAGGGCACATAGGGAAGAAGGTATTCCTTCAGGTATCCCAGACCCAAGCCATTTAGCACTGGACCCAAGTATCACGAGCAACTTAAATTGGGCCCCGACTTCAATTGGCAGCCACTGTAACCAATAAAGGTTTGGCATTATATGTGAGTACCTGCCAGTTCCCGTTAACACCCTGGCAGCTCTATTCTGAATCAATGGAAGTATCTGGATCATCTTCAAGGGCAGCCCCACATAGAGTGCCTTACAATAATCCAACCAGAAAGTTACCAGAGCGTGAGTCACCATTGCAAGGCAATGCTCATCCTGGCAAGGACACAGTTGGTGGATCAGCTGAAGCTGAAGGAAAGCACTCCATGCCAGTCCTGCCACCTGAGACTCCAGGGACAGCTCTGGGTCAAGAACCACTTCCAAATGGCGAACCCTGTCCTTTAGGAGGAGTGCAATCCTACCCAGGACAGGACTGAAATCACTTACCTGTCATCATTTTACCCATAAAGAATGAACATAGTCACCTAGCAGATATCTGTAGTCATGGTCCTCAAGAGTAATCAAGTACCCATCTTAGCATAAATCTGGGAACAGTTGGAAGCTTCTTTTACCCATGGAAAGAAGTACAGTGAGGAAGAATATAAGAACCATGGACGTAGAGAGTGGAAGTTGGCAAACTCTGAACACAGACCTGACAACGCAGCCTGGAATGTGAAATACTTGCACCTTTCCTGCTCACAAAAGGGAATGCTGTGCAGGACAACCGGCAGAAAGGTAATGGGCTTGGACTCTCTCTTCTTCTGTTATTTATAAGACTATTAGGTCAGAGGCTCTTCATCGCTTTGTAAATAAAGATTGGGAAGCAATAGGAATACTTGCTCCACAAAGATGTAGTTTAAAGCTTGTATCTGCTTTATAATTTCTTCTGCATAGACTGTCCTCTGCTTTCTAAGTGTGTTCTATTCCTACAGGAATGCAAAAATGTTCTCCTGTCACTGCTTGCATTAAACCACAGCAAACCTTTTCTGGTACCTGGAAGGCAAACACCTTCTCTTGAGGGGTGTTGCTCCCTAGGATTACCTGACATAACAGTGCTCTCTCTGTGTGTATGCAAATAAGAGAAGGAGCTGAGACAGGCGAGAAAAAAAGCAAGACAGGAATAGGGAGGAGAATGAAACAGCAAGGTAAATGGGTGCCAGGGAGAGAAGGAGAAAGACTAGGAGTGGAGGAGAAACGGCAAGGCGAAGGAACAGACGGAAGACAAATACTGAGGCAAGAAGCTAGAGATAGGGAAAGAACAAAGAAGAAAGATCAAAGTACGCAGAAGAGGTTTGGGCAGTCTTAGGAAGCAACTCCACCCAACCACTGATCAGCATCTGGTCTTGGAACATGAGGTAGAACCTGGCATCTTAACTTTTTCAAATAATTAACAATGCAATAATTAACAATATAAATGCCTTCTCTGAATTCAATGTGACATCGGTCCAGCTAAGCACACATAAGTTTTGCAAACTTATTGTGTAAAACAGTGAGGTCTTTAGGCATATAGAGATCTAGCAGGTACTAATGTAAAATTTGTACAAAATGTTGCAATAGATTCAGAGGCAGAAATGTTGCTCTTAATTATGGAGATTCACTAGCAGAAAATAGAAAAGTAAAGAATCGATTTCCTTTCATTATTAGGGTATACAAAACTTGAATTTGGAGACTGTAGACCAAAATTTGAAAATAAAATTCTGAACTGAGAAAATGGAGAACTATAAAATAATTATGCAATTCAGTTCTTCGAATGCAGAACTACAGCTCACTGCCTGTACAGCTCAATAGAAAAATATTGTGAATGGATATTAGATATTCACTAGTTTTGGGATTTCTAGATGTGTGTCTCTGGTCATTCAATCCATTTCTGGTGATGTCATTGCTACCACACCAATGGTGCTATAAAGAAAATGGATTTGTTATGGGTTTGATAGCCTTCGTGAACAGTTACTTTCAAGATGTTTTTGGAGTTCAATTCCCAGAAGGCCCAGGTAGAATTGACTGTAGTAAAAATGTTGAGACCTGTAGTCCAAAACACCTGGAAGACATCACATTGGGGAATCCCGAAGAAGGAAGTAGAATTCTTTGGTCAGCCTGGATGGGGCTATTTAAGTTTCAGGGCAGACTGATGTTGCATTCAGTGAATGTTCAGTGCTCATTTTCAACGGTTTCCGCCTTCCCAAGGGCTAAAGTCTTGGGCCCACATCCTCTCTGCTGATGGGGCCAAAGGCAGAATGGGCAGGCCCAAAATGTGAATCTTAACTCTGTTCAGAAATAAGCATGAGCAGCAGGAGCACTTATGCCTAGGCAAGAGTCGGTAAAGCTTGATGGGCTATCCCTGCATTAAAGAGTTTTAAAACTTCTTGTGCCTAACTTCACAAATGTCTCAGAGGATGCCTCTTCTTGGCTGTTCTAGTTGTCCTGTGAGGCAGAGAATGGGGAGCTGCCATCTTCAGCTAGAGTTGCTTTTTCTGGTTGGGTCCCCCTTCCCCATTCAGGGGAGCCGTCAGAATCAATTGCCTTGTGAGAAGAGGTGCAGGATCATTGATATAAAGAGGAGCATTGTGCTATTGTGGGTGGAAAGTAGCCAATAGATTCCAACTAGGCTCCACCCGGTAAGGCCAACAACTTCCAGCTGCAACTTCCAGCTATTTCGAGGAAGGTCAGTTCAGCAGGTTACTGCTTAGAGACCTGCCAAGTCTTGAAAGCAGTCTATTTCCAACACAGTTAGTGTACAAATGGTATAACATTAGGAATTGGTGCCTGGACTGCTTGCTTTCCTTTTCCCTCCCCATCCTCTTCCCTTTTATATATTTCTTTAGATTGTAACCTGAATTCAGGGGCTATTTTGTCTCTACTAATGTATAAAACAATTCAGAAGGTTTTTTGGCTGAAAGTGAGATATATATCTTTTACATGAATAATTAGTGCTAGTCTTCCTATTTTGTGTTATAATTCCCACCCTCATCCCACCTCCCCAGATATTTGTGTCAATGAACCCATTTGCCTAAGAACTTTCTCAACCTCTCCTGTATTAAGGCTGCACCCTCAGAAAATGGAATCCCTCAAGCCCAGAAGCTTCTGTGTATCTACTGTCATGCCAGCGATGCAGGAGCAGCAGCCAAGATGATCTTTACTTCCTTGTCCTCCAATCACTGGTACTTCTGAGTGAGAAAGAAGAAGTGTGAAGTGCTTCTGTCCTGGCCTTTCCAGTCTCCTTCCCTCCCTACCCACTGGAATACCTCCTTTGTCCCTTCTCTAAGGCTGACCTTTCAATTTCAGGACCCAGCTGGTGCAGTTTTGTCCACATTAGATGTGATGGAGTGGGGGGGAGGGTAATCCCACCACCCCATGAGCCCTAGACAATGTCCAGTTTGCTCCCTAATTTCTTTTCCCAGTGGGTAAACTGGGCTGCCTTATGTTCCTGGCACCAGCTCCCTACAAATGCCTGGTAAACTCAGTCAACTCTTTTCTAGTTGTCATCACGTTCTTTTCCAGGCCAGTATGGGTCTTGGTACTCAATGTTTATGTTTTCTGTTTGCAATATGTTACACAGGATGTTCATGGATCTCTCTGGATACAAGAAGGAATATTGTCACACCTTCTTGTACTCTGGCACACCCACCTTTCCCTTTTGCACATATCCAAGTCATAGAAAGCATTGCCATAGCACTTCTTGGTGAAATCCAACAGGTGCAGTTGCTTTATTTTGTGCTGCCGCACTGGATCAATTTCTTGGATGTTTCAATGCACTGTTATAATATCCACCGGCTCAAGTACACCACAGGTGCTGGTCAGTGTTATGGACACTGCCTGCTTAAAACTGCAGCCCTATGCAAAATTAGTGAAAGACTCTTGATGTCACACAGGCTTAGTTTCATTTGCCTAATTCTGCACAGCAATTAATAAATGGATTGCCACTCATAACAGCCTGCTCAGCCTGGTGTCCTCCAAAAATGCTGAACTATACTCCTCATCATCCCCAGGCAGCATGCAAGTTGCATTCCAAAAATATCCAAAATATCTGGAAGACTAACACAGTTTAGCCATCTCGTACCATCTCGTATTATTTATTTATTTATTAAAACATTTTTATGCCGCCCCATTCGCCGAAGCCTCGGGGCGGCTTACAACAATAAATTAATATAAACATTAAAAATCCAAAAAATACAATATAAAATAAGCCGCCCTGGCCAGATAAAATCAGTTAATACTAACAGTTAAAATACCGCTTAAATAAAAAGGTTTTCGCCTGGCACCGAAAAGCAAATAACGACAGCGCCAGGCGGACCTCTCTGGGGAGCGTGTTCCATAAGTTGGGCGCCACCGCAGAGAAAGCCCTCCTCCGAGTAGCCACCCTCCTAATTTCCTTCCCGGGGGGTTCCCGGAGAAGGGCCTCTCCCGCTGATCTCAAGGGGCGGCTGGGCATATATGGACGTAAGCGCTCCTTCAGGTAACCAGGACCCAAGCCGTTTAGGGCTTTATAGGTCATTACCAGGGTGTTTAAACATCTTCAGGGTGTTTAAATTGTTTAATCCCAAATAAACCCGTGCATGATTCTGGGAATCGGGCTCCAGGGGGGCAAAGGAGAAGAACTTAGGAATGTCGACTTCACCAAAATGACCTAAGCCCTTTAAAGGCGCTTAGACACACAAACGCCCACGTTTCTTCTCATGACAAAGCTTACGGAGACCCAAGCCTAGCCAAACACTGCAAAGCTGTCCAGTTGTAAGCGCTGAGATCTCTCTCCCTCTTTTGTCTCTCTCACCAGTTTACCTTCCTTGCGAAACGTTCGCATACTGGATCTCTTCCCATATATTGGGAACATTGATGGGCGCCTGAAATGCGGGCATCCATCAGTAACGCCGAAGAAGCGACCCCGTTTCTCCCGGGCATCGCAGTCCCCTTGTTTTCTGTTTGTTAGGCCGCCGCCCCTCCTGCTTACGGGAACCCTTATGGCGCTGCAAAGGACCCGAGAGGGAGCCGGCAGGATGCTGAAACGGGGACGATTACGCCGCCTAGTTCAGGGCATCCCACCGCGCGCTACAGCCAGCCAAGCGACGGCTCGAAATAATCCTGCCCACCTTCCTTTCCCTCCTCCCGTGTGCCTCCGAAGAAAGGCTTTTCCAAAAGCGCGATTTCGGAGGGGCGAAGGGGAAAGACGCAGCCCTTCCTTCCAGCCCTGCTCGCCTTCCCTCTCCTCTTCCACCGAAGCCGCCTCTAGCGCTTTCACGAGCTTTTCCAGGTCCTCCTTTGCGCTCTTGCTCAGGCGCGCAAGCCAGGCAGCTACAGCGCAGTTGGTGCTCCCCCCCTACAGTCCTGTGATTGGTACGTTCCGCTGGAAGGCTTCTTAGCGCCGGGACTCTAAGCTCTACCAGTGTGCTCGCAGCTCGGTAGAGTTGGCGGCGGCGCTGGCTCAGGAAAGCAGCGGTGGCTTGGGCTGCTGCTGGGCTATTACTCTGTGTTGGTGGCTCTTTCATTCTTTCCTCCTTCTTGTCTGTCACTCACTTCTTCTTTGACATTTTTACTTCTGACAATTTTCTTGCTTGGTGAGTATTTTTTTCCTTCTTTCTTCTCCTTCTCCAACTGCTTTTTCCCCTTGATTCTTTTCGATTACCAACAAAAGATTAATGATAAATTACTTTTTGGTTATGTGGGGTTTTTGATTTTGCTTTTAAAGAGGCACTTCCCGGTGCGGCGGTTTTTGTTTTTGGTTATTCGTTTGTTCTACATGCAGTGTGAGGTCTAGTAAACTGATCTTACCTCTTTTTTGGCTTTCTTTCCCACACCCCTACCCCTCAACTAATTTTTCCTTTGCTTAACTCCCTTCTGTTTTTTCCTTTAAAACAACTAGCTCTGCTTTTGCAAGCTTATTTTATGCACTTCCTCTGCTCTATTTTAAAAGCTCATTTCCCTTTTTTCTTCTTCAAATGTTTGAATAGTGTGTGTGGGTTTCTTTTGTCTTTGAACTTTTAAATGTTTGCCCCCTTTCTTTGTGATTAAAGAGTCTTTAGTTCTTGTGTCTGCCAAGTGATGTAACACTTTCTTGGACTTCTTTTTGTTTTTTGCTTTCAAGAAATTGGACATGCCTGTCAGAAATGAGATCTTTTTCCCTCCTCTCTCTCTTTTTACACCATTCCTTGCAAATTGGATTTCAGTTCTGTTTTGCACTGTCAATGCGTTCGACTTGTTTTAAGTCCCATGGTGAGTCTGGAAGGGGCAAAGAGAATGGAGGCTCTGCTGTGCCAACAGAAGATAGGCAGGGAGATGTGGGGAAAAGTTTTTTTAGTATTATTATTTTCCTGAATCTCAGACAACCCAAATGTAGGACAATACTGTATTGAGAGACGCACCAACATGAATAAAAAGAAAACAACAACAACAACCCAATGTGTGTTTGTGTCCACACTAAATTGCATTTGTTGCAGGTGTGTTGGTTTCTTGGCTTATATTGCACTGCCAGTTCTTCTGACTGTGATACTCGACAGGCTGATTGATGGCTGCAGTTGAAAATGTTATTTGTAGAATGGTTGTGAAATGATATCCCCAAACCCCCAATTCAAATTTCAGAATGTAACCTCTTTAAGTTTTCTTCGGTCAAGATGGCTCTTGTACTGGTACTATCAGAATATCCTGTAAATGATCTAGACTCTGGTTTGCTGTAAGCTGTATTTGTAAGAGCAAGGGTCAAGAGTTGATGGCTTTAACACATGCTTTATCTCAGGGGCATAGGAAGCTCGCTTAGGGCAAGTCAGCCTACTTGTCCATCTGTTCTCTGTTCTGACTCTGGTAGACATCTTTCCCAACACTTGTTACCTGATCCTTTCAACCAGAGGTGCCAGGGATTGTACCCAAGACCTTCATGGGCTCAACTCTTCCACTGACCTCCCTATTTCTTGCTCTGTTGCTCGGTCCCTTTTCAGTAAGAAATGCTTAGGCACTGCTAGTACTATTTTTGAAGTGTATTTCAGTACGCAAAATGAACTTCAAATCTCTCTTTCTCATTTCTCTTAAAAACCTTTGCTGGGTTCGGAGATGGTGCAGCTGAGACTTAGTGACTTGCCCAAGGCTGTGTAATGAACTGAGCAGGGATTTGAACCTTGCTTTCTCACATCTAAATCAAACACTGTAGCAGTTACAGCACTGGTCTCTCAAAGTGGAATTTCCTTCCTGCTGCTCAGCAATGTGCATCTGAACTAATCTTAATAATCATGCATATGGTATTTGAAGCTGGGCACTTTGTGGTGCAGGGGGCAGAAATGTACTGCATGGTTCCCTCCAAAACAAAAATACTTACTCAACATGTACAAATCTGCACTCCATTGAACTCTCAATGGTTGTTTGTTTGTGCAAGCACTGGTTAAGTTTATTCTAGCCTTCCTCCAAAGAGTTCAGGATTATTACAGCCCTGCAACAGCCAGGTCATGCTCAGAGGTAGTGACTTGCACTGCCTTATGCTACTAAGCTTCATAGTGAAGTGTTTTGTGACTTGGTGGATCAAACATAACTCTCCAGCACCTTGCTTTTCATTGAAAAACTATGCAATGTTTAGACATCTATTAAAATTGGCTCACATACGCTCAGACAAGCTTTACCCTCTAAAACTCAGCTTTTGAACCATAGATACTGTCTTAACTTGGCAAAAGCTCAATTTCTGCATAATCCTTTCTTGAACAAGCTAGAATGAAGCTTCTCTTTATTCGACTCTGAAAACATGTATTTCTCAAATATTGTTGCATAAATGGGCATTCTTTTTAATTAGTGTGACACCAAATGTGCCAAGAACATCCAGGAAGGAGCCAGTATGGGAACAAATGCTGGATCTTATTGGCATGGTCTCTTTTACCAAATCAGCTGTGGTAGACAAGGTGGGGTCATGCACCCGCTTCTAAAAAGGCCAGATTGGTTGTGACATTGTGAGCACTGTTGAATAGACAGCTATAAGGACCAGGTTTTTGTGCTTATACAGCCCAATTACACAGTCCAACTGCTTCAATGGAAATGGAAATAAACACCACCAGTTTAACTGGTGTGTAGGTGGGGCTGTGTGGAAGATAACCAAGAAATTGTGATTTTCTGTTTTGAGCAATTTGATTCCACTTCTGTGTCCCTCCTTTTATTTAGGATGAGTTGTGCCTGGTGCCTATTTTGTGGAAGAGGTGCTTTGGAGGGTTTTGTTTAATGACATTTTTATCTTTCCTTCTAAAAGGGGTTCATGTGCTAACTGCTATAGTAAGCCAATGCAATATCACACATGGAGAGCAATCCAGTTAAAGTTCAGCACTTTTGAGCCCCCTTCATTCCATTGCAGGGAGGGGTAAGTGCAGGCTGCACCCCCTTGCAGAAATCAAGATAATTTCAGTCTTCATCACTTTGGTCGGTTCATGTCTTTTGTGACAAGACATTAAAAATTTATTTGGCTGGGCTTGGCTGCTGCTCTTTTTTTTTTCTTTTTTTTTTTGTAAACCTCAAGAAAAAAACTCTGCTGGCAAAAGAGTTCATGCTGTGTGCGATTAATCTAGACAACATCACAATAATGGAGCAAGAACAGAGCTCTTTAGAGTCTCTTAAAAGCTTCCCACTCCCAATAGTGGCTTGTCACTAGTATTATTCATATTTATAGATGTTTTTTGTTGAAGAGAAAAATTGGGCTTGGTTAGCATGTAAGACATCTCTTTGAGAGGCACATACCTTCGACTAATATTCCTCCACTTCCCAGCAGAATGCCAGTGGAGGATGTATGTGGGTTCTGACTGTCAAGATAAAGTTGTAGATGGATTTCAAGGGAATGGCAAAACAAAGAAAGTATGTCTCAAAAGGGGGGCTGCTTCTTTTGAAAAGATAGATAACCGTTGGTGATTTTGGAGGGATGTTTTATCTTGTATTGTGCTTGTGGCTGAGAAGGTTTGCCACTGGCAGCAAATGTGTCAGAGAGAAGGAAGAGAATCTGTGTGGCAGCAAAGAAGGTGGCAGGATGGAGAGGGAAAGTGTGGGTTTGGGAATAGAATGTCCTCAGAGGTCTGAGGTCTCTAGGGAGACTTGCCCTGGTGAGTGCATGGTACATTTATCAGCCAATTCCTTAGCTACAAGGCCCTAGTTTCCCCAATGTGAAGGAAAGATTAAGGCTTTGGATGGAGATCACTATGTCAGGAAAGGCAGTGTGCCTCAGTCCCTCAGAGAAAAGAACGACAAATATTGCCAACAACAAGTTCAACAACTTCTTGAACAACCCCAGTCAAAGAGTTACTTAATGAACAGGCCAGAGTATTTTGATCTGTATCTCATGATCGTAGTATTTGGACTTTTCAAGCAGTGAACAAAATGTAAAGATCAAGTCAAAGGAAAGAGCACCTGGCACCTGAAACTCATATGCTTAGTTTTTGTAGACTTTGGACTATTGCACTGCACAAATGCCTTCTTTCATGTACTGCAATACTGCTGTAAGGTGTTACAGCATTATTCTCATTATTATTCTCTTGCAGATTGAGGATAGAATGGGGCAGTTTGAGAGGGCAGTCAGAAATAAAACAGCTTATCCCTAAGGATGGGGGTGTTTATCCTGGCTAAAACTGAATGGAACCCTGGTTAAAATCAACTGAGGTTGGGGTGAGTGGAAAAGAAATGTATAAATATGTGGCCTTTCTCTGATTCTCCTCACTTGATAAACTTCATTCCATTAACTCTGGCACTTATTTAATGGCAAAATAGATGCTTGAAATTACAGGTTTCTCAGCTCACTGTTGACTACTGCAGCAGATTGCAGAAACTGCTCTCAGGAACTGCATTCCCATTGTGGGTGGAGCCAAAGCACCAGACATGTGCCCCCCCCCCCCGCATATTTTACTAGTTTACTGTCTATAATGCAATCTTGGGAAGAATTTCAGCTTTAAAATGGGAGAAAAACTGCACAATGGCCAAGAAATCACCACATGACAAGTGACTGGGCAAACGAGGTCAGGGGAGAGGATGTGGTTACCTGGTGCACGCCAGGATTTGGACCCCAGGAGGGCCAGTTTTGGGCTTCATGCCTGCACTACCATCTAGTGTTTGTTTCCAATGTCACATTTATGAAATATCCTGGAGTTGTTTCTGCACCTGGCAGTTGTGGAGGTGCATTCCAAAACTCAAATGCCCAAAGAGAAATTTTATTTCAGGCTTTAACACAGGGTATATGTCCACAGGATTTCATTTCATTGGGCATGCATCAGAAAATAGTGTATGGTGCTTGGAAATATAGTGATAGCAAGGGTGCATTCAGCAAGCAAAGCAATATAGGGTAGCATTGAGGGGGAGCTCACAAGAGTGAGGTCTGAAATAATGAGCTGAATAGATATAGCATTCACATATATTGCCACAGCAAATGCTTTCTAAATTCATAAAATTGTGCTAGGCAAAAGTGTCTTGGGTTAATAACAAGTGATTTTCCTCTAACCCATAAAGCTATAATGAGGTAGTTAAAATGTAATCCTAAACCTACACTTTTCATATCTATATTTATAGGCATAGGTTAATCTGTAGAATTCATGCTGATCTGGATAATCTGAATCTAGTTAAATTGTAGAGACGCTTTTAGAAGGATGCTGAAAGGGAATAGGCACAGACATTTTTTCCCAAACTTGAAATATGTCACCTTTTTATTTTTGTGAAGTTGCCTGAGGCTATTGCATTTTAAGAAGACAAAGCTTTTGTTTTCAAGCTGGCCTAGAAAAATGCCAGGGATAAATCAAAGCAAAGGTTTTCAGAAGTTGTCATCTGTGATTAAGCTGATCTCTGTGTTGCATAAGAACACACTGCTGTTTGGTAGGATACTTTGCTCTATCCATTTTCCTCCCTTCACTCATTTAATACTCCCCAAAGTTCAACTCAATTGCAGTATCAAATGCCTTGACTCTGAAGTATAGTTTTAATTAGAAGGTCACATCTTCCACTTGCTGAATTTCTTAAGGAAACTTAATCCTGGCTAATTTTGTAGAATACGAGATCAGGATGATAATGGTGCAAAGATTTGCCAGGGAGCAACTTCTTAGCAAGGTAATATGGGATTAATTTTTACAGTTTGATGCTTTATGGTCACACATAATTCACATATCCAAAGGAATAGAAAACTGTTTGGTAGCAGTAATATAAATTACAAGCAAGCAAGCAAACAGAAACCCAACACTTCCTATTTTTCTAATCTTGAAATTGCTTATTCCTGTGACCCATTTGCACTCTCCTGAAGAACCATTAAGGAGTACATTAGTTGAGTGCTGCAAAATGTCCTGAAATCGCTTTCCTGTTCAGTCACAGTAGCATGTCACCTCATCCATTTTAACAGAAAGGTTGAAGAGTTGATCCACACATGCACAGATATGATACAATCTCCTCATTAAATAACTCTCACCCCAGTGTGTGAGCAGCCTTCCCTGAAAAGACTTCTGCCTGAGATTCAAGAATATGAAAAGCCTGCCTGCAATGCCAGTGAAGGCAATGTGTCACGTGTTATGTATATGTACAATGTCACAGTAAAGAGCGGGATGCTGGTTGGGAATGATGCAGGTTCAAATCCATTACTTCTGGAGGGTACCAGGTAGATAAAGGCTGTGCTTTGCCAAAATCATTTCTCGTAGATACCTGTCCAAGCTTTTAGTTCTGAAGTTCTTGCCAATGAAAATACTCTCTTACAGTGTAAGAGAAAACACAAAAAACAAGAGAAGCTGCTGCAACCAGATGTTCTACCATGGTAGACCTGCTTATCCAGTTAAAACTAAAACTGTTTGGCGTTTAGCTCCATTGCTCTTGTCATCTCAGCAGGTAGCATGAGGAATTGTTTCCACTCCTGTTTCTGATACCTTTTTCTATATTTAAAAGTTATTGGAGTAACTCCTCTTTAAACTTTATTTTCTAGAATACGTCTCCCCAGTTCTCCAGCATTTACTTTTGAACTTAACGATGGAGGAAGAAATAAGTAGGGATGCAAGCACAGCTGCTCAATTGCTGCAAGCATGATCAGGAAGGCTACACCTTGCTGCAGGTGGCTCTTCACACATGGGCAGACACTTGGGTTCAGATTGCTTTCCCAACCCAGGTTGGCTGCTATCCTGGAATCCTCCTTCCTGCCAAAATCAATACACATACACACATCTCATCTTGAGTAAAGATGAGATAAGCCAGTAGAGGGCTCCGACAGCGAATAGAAGGACCCAGGGCTGTCCAGGAATGTGCTTCTTTGATGGTGTTGGTCATGAGCTGGAGAACAAGTGCCATGATCCTCTGGCAGGAAAAGAAGTGTTGTGGGCTATTTACAGACAGGTATTCAGATGGAACTAAATCCCACTGTCTATCCACTAGCCTCTGCTGATACTGGTCAATCAGGTGTGTTCAGTTAAAGTTGAACAAACAATGCATTTGCCTAGATTCTCCAAGTATCAGCTTGATGCTTGTATCTCCTTTGATTTCTGTGAATGCTTAAGATCGTTCTCTCATTTGCATGAATGAGAAACTGCACAAAGTGCATGTAATTAAATGGAAACCAAACAAAACTTTTTTTTCAAACTTGTGCAACTTTCCCCAAAAGACTGAAGTGTGAAACTGTCCATTTTTTAAGTTATGCAATTTTGTTTTCTCTGAAATTTGTGCCATTTTAAAATGGAAGCACATGTTCAAGAATTTGTGAACATTTTCAGAGACTAGCTTTTCCCCTCATGGTCAGGACTGCACATATGGTATGCTTGACTGTTTTATGTGTGCAGGTGAAATTCTCATACATTCCCAGTTTAGATAGCTGCGGTCTCAGACATTTTCAGTGCAAAATGTTCACATGAATCATGTCAGGCTTTTTCAGACATGCATTTATAGGATTTTACTGTTGTTTTACTCACTGTCATCAGAAACATCTCAGGGAGGTCTAAATTTTAATGATGCAATTACATAGAATCTCTTTTAGTTAGTTTTGAGCAGTCTGATGCCAGGCTGTTTGAGTTCAAGGAAAGTCAGCCTGATTGCTTTGACATTTGTACCCTCTTGGCCTGGGAACAAATCCCACAACCTCAAAGGGAGCAATGCATTCTCTTACAATTTACAAACAACTATTATATAACATTTATTTATTAATTTCTATACCACTTGATACTCAAAAACAATACCATAAAATACAGTATTAAAATTTAGGACTACGGTATAAAATAGAAGTTTAAAGAACAAGTAAAATCTAATATCAATGCTAATATCTAAAATACAGAAAAGGGTTTAAAGTCCCACCTGGCACTGAAAAGAGCACAATGAAGACACCAGGCAAGCCTGTTTGGGAAGCTCATTCCAGAACCAGGACACCACAACAGAGGATTGCTAAGCATGATCTTGGGCTCCAGGTAGATGCTGTAGAACAGCTATCTTTGTACATATCAACCCAAGCTGATAAAAAGTGTTCTGTGCTGCTGAGCCCACCTGTGCCTCTTCTGACAATGCTGAATCTAATAGCAACCCAAATGATGAACCTGATCATTTGGGGAGGGGTGCAGCCACCTCCAAAACAGGCTGAATATCACTCATCTAAGTAGGCAATCCACCCATTAACAGTACTGCCATCTTATCTGAACTGTCTCAGTTTACTGGCTCTTATCCAGCCCATTACTGTGTGCAGATATTGATTCAAAACATCAGTGGACTCACCTGGGTTTAATAAAAAACATAACTAGGTATCATCCGCATATTGATGATGTCTCATCCCAAACCTCTGCATATCTCCCAAAAGCTTCACACTGAAGATGAATACAACAGAGGATTTGAGAACCCCATAGCATAGCTGCTGAGGCACAAACAATGATCCTCAGGACCACCGCTGGAATCAGCTGTCCAAGCAAGATCAGAACCACTGCAGTGCAGTGTCAATGCAGACAACCTATCCAGAAGGATGCCATGTCTGATGGTATCAAAAGCCTCTGAGAGGTTGAAGGGAATCTACAGAGTCACACACACACACACACACACACACACACACACACACACACACACACACTGTTCTTTTCGAGGCAGAGGTTCTACAGCAGGGCAACCAATTCCAAAGCGAAGACTGAAGCCTAATTGATATTCAGTTCCATTCAAGAAGTTCTCTTGAACTTCTAACCTATTCAAGAATCTTATCCACTGTAAAAGAAACCCTCAAAATGGCTATAAAACACAGGAGAGGCTCTGTAGGGCAACAATATCATGAAAACGCCCTGCAAACTTCCATGAATGAGGGACAGAGGTATGCCACATGTAGAGAAGTCCTTATTCATTGATGGATGGGGAGAAAACTAAGGTGGCTTCCCCCAGCTGCTGCCATGGCATGTGGCACACTCGCACAGTGATTGCTCCATAGTTCACAGGCACTCTGCTCATTCGAGTTGGCAAGTGGATTTGCTGGAGACCCCTGTGTGACAAGGAAAAGCCATATGTTCAGCTGTTATATAAATACAGCAGTATGATGTATCCATCATGTGGGGGCCATTTTAAGCATCTCCCACAAACACAGAAAAATATTTGCATATTGGAGAGAAATTCACAAAAGGGAATAAAACAGACAATGTGATAACATGGATGTTAGCTTCAAGGGTGTTCCCTTTTTAAATAGCCTCTTATGTAATGATGCGCTCTGTAAGGCATTTTTAAAATCATTGTTAACCATAAAATAAATATTTTGAAGGATACTTTTCTTGGTAAAATATTAGCCATTTAAAATAAAAAGTGAAAATAAAGGCAGCAGTTCTGTCCACGCTTAGCAAGAAGTAATCCACACTGAGCTAATTGCTACGTAAAGGTAAAGGTTTCCCCTTGGTGTTAAGTCCAGTCATGTCTGACTCTAGGGGGTGGTGCTCATCTCCATTTCCTAGGCCAGCTCATCTCTGTGATCATGTGGCCAGCATGACTAAACACCAAAGTGCACGGAATGCTGTTACCTTCCCACTGAAGTAGGTTGGCAGGAGCTGGGATGGAGCACGGGAACTCACCCCGGGAACTCACCCCATTGTGCAGATTCGAACCAGCGACCTTTCGATCAACCAGCCCAGCAGCATAGCAGTTTAAACCACTGTGCCATTTACATCCCCAATTGTTATGTACTTCAGAGCAAATGTACACAGGGTTAGGCTGGAAGTCTAATGTTTCAAGGCTGGTCATCTTATATTCTTCCCTATTTGAAGAACTCTGGATGATTATGGAGAATATTAACTATGGCAAATATACTTGGTTAGAAACATATAGGAAGTCAAGGCTTGCATTAAGGTTAACACTCAGCCATAGCTATGAATATGGCAACAAGTAACTACTTCCTTGACTGATTTAATCAGCACATTTATCTCTTTCCTTTTAAAAGAACACTTCATGATAGGGATCTAATAAGCATCTGTAATTTCCAGTTCCATTGAAAATAGCTCCAGGACCTGGTAGATCCAGTGCAAAACATCTTGTCAGATTTTTTTAATTCACTGGTTATGCATACAAGAGAACTGCTGTTTCCTTACTAGGTTGCAGAAGAAAATAGCAAAAATTCAGGAATGATTACGAGCTAAATTGAATCTCAGTGGACATGGCCAAGTGTGGGATCCTATGGTTTTAGGTGTGGCTGTTTCCTGTGCTCTTCTATTACACAGCTGCCATATGAGAAACAACCAAAGATTTTTTCTCACACTGAAAAGCTTGCTCTGGTCTCACAAGCTAGCCTAAGTAAACCTGGTGTAGCTGTGTCTTAGCAGGAGTTCCTCCGATCTTCACAATGCAAGGTTTACCAAATCTGAATGTCTGTAGTCACACTGCAATGCCTGACAATCTAGTCTGCACTACCATAAGAAAAAAATCCACCTGTCCACAAGATGTTCATTATTAATTTTAATATCTTTCATCTGGAATGCATTGTGTGCCAGTGCTGTTAAGGCAGAACTGAAAGAAGCCTTTCTCAAACTAAATCCATATTTTTTTCTAATCTGGTTTTTTCATTATTTTAATGTATCGGTTATTCTCCCTTCTAAAGAAATCAAAGCAACTAACAACAATCAAAGAAATTTCCATAGGAAACAAAAGCAATGTGAGTAATTGTGGTCTCATTACATGAACTGGATCAAAATCCTCTAAGATTACAGTCCTATCCATGCTTCCTTGGGAGTAAATTTTATGGGCCTCCTCAGTACATCACAGTAACCATCTTTATTCTCCGGCACAGAGCTGCAGGGCTGGGAAATACCTCTGCCTTGAGTCCTTGAAAAGCAGGTTAATGTTCTTGGATGGCCTTGCTGTCAGTAAGATTTGACAGCGGTAGGCAAGACAGACTATTGACTCAGTCTAACTTCCCTGCCTATGCACAACACTGTGTTTGCCAGCAGGTGAAGTCTGTTCTTCAATTTCAAAGTCTATAACCCACATAAATATAATGGGAGTTGCACATTTTAAAATAATTGTGTACTTCCACACAACTCTACCATGCAGCAATCACTGGCCCACAATAGCCATTATTCCGGAAATATTGATCTGTCCTCTCTGTTCACCTGTACTTTTGTTTTTGACCTAGATGTTTTATGTGCCCCTCGTGGCTTTTCATCTCTTAAATGCTGCCTTTTTGAAAGGTACAGCAGCTATACTGCCCTTTTCTCTAATGCCCACCGAAATATTATTTAAGTCACTGAGAAAGTTGAAAGGTCATCAAGTGTTAGGATGGGAAAAGGGAAGAATAGAGGCAGGTTTCAAGCTCTGTAACTCATACAGAACCCGGCACTAAAACTTAATTGACATATGCTGATGCCAGGGGAGATTCAAAGCTAGCTTGGTTGTGGTCCTGAAGTGACATATCAGTGTAATACATCATGTGGTAATTATGGTTAATGAGAGGCAGGCCAGCTCCCCAGAACCAATAAGGGTATTCAGCTGCTGCTCTCTCCAGAGGAATTCAGTACAGGGCCATGTAGCAAACACAATGAAAGGCTGCTCTTATTATTAATAACATTATGCTTTTCATTCTCCAAATGCTGGCATGTTCAGTTTGAACACTGCATGCTAAGTTTCCTTGAGGGAGCAAGTGCTGAAGACTTACAACTTTTTTGTCAACCTTTTTCCTACAGGATGAGAAAAACAGTAAATGAAGGACATTAATCAGCCTGAACAAGTTATGCAGTGTTCCCTCTCTCCCCTGCTCCCTCTCCAAATATGCAGGCTCCAAGTTCAAAGTTGCCCTCTATAGAATCAGTCTGTTGGTCCAATTTGCTCAGTATTGACAATGCACTGAGTGGTATTGGCTCTGCAGGGTTTCCGTATGGATGGGGAGAAATTTGCACATTGCACACCAAGATGCAAAGGGAAACGTAGTTATGCTTTAATAGTTGAGTTTTTTCAAATTCTGCAATGCCGTGGCCCAAAATCAAAGTATAAAATGGGTATGTAAGGAAAGGCACACACAAAAATGCATGTATTATTGAAAACAATGTACAAAATTGTATTTACTGTGTTCAGACAACATAATAGCAGGGTTCCTGTTGAAAAGTGGGTTGCTGTTGAAATGTCGGTTATGTTGTCTGAACTGAGGTGCACCAACCTGTCATGGTTTGTTAGTTATGAACAACCCATGAAGAGAACTCGTGGTTTGTTGTGTTGTGAACTGTGGGTTGTTCATCATGTTTATTAAATTGGCTGGGTTCAGGCAACATGATTACTCATGTTCCACAATAGCCCATGGTTCAACAACCACTCAGGGTTTAATGGAAACCCACACTCTGTAATTGAGTATGGGGTTTTGTGTTGCCAGAATCCTATTGTTACATTAGAGGAAATTGCTTATAAAATGCATATCACTTTTTATGTGCTCTTTAAAAGTATCATAAACTTATAAAAAATCACCAGTGATGAAACAAAATTAATTTAAGATGGAAATATGTGAAACTGAGTGAAATGGACAGATCTGGCCATTGTTTCAGACTTTAAAAAAACAAATCTGGAGATGTCAGGACCTGAACTCAGCCTGTATCTATGGAAAGCAAATGTTCTGCCATGGAACAGCAGGCCTCCCCCAAGTCCTGAACCCACCATAATATGGAGCACAATTTACACTATGCCCTGGCACTTGGTTACTGGTAGAAGCAGAAAACATAAGAAAAAAGTACTACTTATTTCAGATGGACCAGTGGTAGGCTCATGTTTCCCATAAAATATAGTTCCACCTGCACAGCTATGTATTTCAGAGACATGATGCAGAACTGGTCAGTTCTTCATCCTCAGCATCCTGTTTCCTAAATCACACTGCATCTCTTGGCTTCTTCCTTTTAGCCTCCTCCTCTTCTGAAGTTTGTCCAGATTGGACAAGTTGCAAGTGTCATCCAACTCTAACCATATGCAATGTTGCCAGGAAAATTTTTATCCCCAGTATGCTAGAAAAAAAATGACTGTACATGGGAAACTATATGAACAAAACTTGAGTGTGTGTGTGTGTGTATGCATGCGTGCACATATGCACTGCACACACTCACACACAGAGGATAGACGGAGAGATAGATGCACGCCCGCACGCACAGAGAAAAATATTTACTATCTATTGCTCACTGACTCTTGCTTTGAAAATATGTACAGCTTAAATCTACAGCAGTCATCAATATGAAAATAACACATTTGGTACTGTTTCATAACAGTTCATAAAACATCCACCCACATGTGGGCTATGGAAAAATAGAGAAGTGTTGTTTTTATTAAAGTTTAGATGATATTTATTGCTGGGGTTAGCTGTACTGATGGTGGAACTGCAAGGTGATTAAGCTTTGTTCCATGAAAAGCTTATGGAACAACTGAAAGGGTGAGTGAGGCAATCATGACAGGTGGAAGTTGAAATGTGGAGCTCGGCTGGAAGCTGAGGGGAAAAGGGGTTATGTACCTTGATGTGGTTATTTGTGTATTTCATTTTACTTGACTTTGAAAGAATGTGAATGTTACTGTTACCTTATAAGAAAATACGCACATGGTTGTTTATCCAGTGTGACCTGGTGGAGGTCAATAATGTACATGCAAGCTGGAGCAGGCATTTTATACAGCAACATCGTTGCCCAGGTTTACTTGAGGGTACAAGGGAACAGAAGAGATGGAGCCAGTGAGCTGCACTTCTAGCATTGTTGCAGTCCACAGGGGGACGATTCATATGGGCAGTTTCTGCAAAAGTTGCAAGTATCTTCTAGCTTTTAAGAGAGCAAGGGTTAGAAGCCTGATTGGAACTGCCGCGTTTGGTGGTTCACATCTTTTCTGGCTCTCAGAACTGCCATCTATCAACATCTTTCATGCTTTCACCACTATTGTCCATGCCAAAAATATCAAAAGTTAACAAATCTTGTAGTACCTTGTATGATCAGAAGCAAATGACCTTATGTAAAATTAGCTAACTTTGCAGTGCTTTGATCACAACATTAGACTTTTTTTTAGTAGCAGAGTTAACACCACCTTCAAAAAGATGAATTATATATAGCTGGCCGTTTTGTTTTGTTTTTTCTGTGTTGTACTTTAGAGATTGATGATGTACTTTCTAGTGGCAATAGATAATGGAGGAGGTTGGTGTATGTGTCCCTATTTTTGTCACTTCTCACACAATGCAGCAGCTATGAAAATGGTTCTTGGCTTTCTTGCTTATGTCACTGGAGGAAGATCTTCCCTTCCCTTCTCTTCCCTTCTCTTCCCACTTTCCAATTCCCTTTTCTTCTCTCTCTCTCTCTCTCTCTCTCTCTCTCTCTCTCTCTCTCTCTCTTTCTTTTTGGTGGAGAGAATCACTGACATACATATTCCATTATGAAAGATCAGGCTGAAGGAAGACGCCTGAAACCATTCAAATGTGTGTTGGGTGAAATCCATCTGCAACCATCACATGCATTTTTTTCTGTTAGCTTGGTAGAGATCTATATGTTTTAGCTCTCTAAAGGCTGAGAGTTGTAGTCCAACAAATCTGGAAAGCTCAAGATCAGAGAAGGCTGTTTTAGGCAGTGCAAATTATTTCTGTATGCACTTTTGTGTATCTGCATGTATGCTGTGCTCTTTTTCAAGCTGTGATGCATCAAGTAGCCAAGCTTCATGCAGATATACGCTTTAACTATGGGTGTGCTAACAACAGGGATGGGTATGGTGGCACTACTGTGTTTGCTGTTTTGTCTTAAGCATAGTAAAGATCCCAGAAGGAGCATATAGGGAGACCCTAGCAGGACCCACACGCCACTTTGAAAAATGGAAAGCAATGCAGTTGTCTCAGCATAGTTGCTTGGCACAGATGTAACAAAATGCGAAGTGTGGTTTGCAAATCCACTTCAAGCTATGGCATTGTATCCATTCCTTACCCTTGGTTTAGGGCCTAATACTTTAGCCATAATGCACGAGCAAAGCAAATGAAGCATTGTGCGTGCAAGGATTAGCCTGATGATCTTCCCACGCACTACCACCACCCTGGTCAGGAAGGATCAAGGCCTACACTGAGGAGGAAATAAGGTCTCTGTGTTTTGAAAATAATCAAAGGACAGTTTAATCTATCTGTATATTGAATAGCCTACATGTCTCAGCCAATGCTCTCTGTACCAACTGAAACCAAAAAAGCTGGGAAGAAATGAGTTGAAAGGCAAAGTTCCTCTGAAAGAGATTCTGTATGAATCACATATTCTGCTGAACAACATCAAAAGCATTTTTGCCACAACATCAAAAGTGTTTTTGGGTGTTGTTTTTGCTTAATCTTAAATGGGGATGGAAGCTTTCTTGTGTTCAGAAAGAGGCTGGTCAGTTTTTTGCTTTGCTTTGTTTTTGTTTAATATGGTACAAATAGTATCACCAGGTATTGCTGTATACTGGTAAGTGACAGCCTGTGAAAGTCCTTCATGGAGATACAGCAGCAAAATGGTTATAGCTTGTGGCAGGTGGGGGTGGGGGGGTCACAGGAAAGATCAGAGTGAACAAAGTCCTGCTTGCCCCAGTCCTGGGCATGAGACTTTGAAGAGGACACTTTGCCTATACTTGATCTCTTCCGGAATGGCCATAACCGCCCTACTCCAATGCTTTTTCAAATGACGTGACCATGCAGAGCACTTCTTTGTGAACTGAATGAGCAGGTAGGGCCATATGAAGAATTCCTCAGAGGTACCTATGCTTCTGATTTCTCACTGGTTCCACATATTAAGTGCTTAATATTATAAACAGAGGAGTGTGATATCCTATGCAAGTTTAGACAAGGTAAATGTCCAAAAACTTCCACAATTTATAGCCAGTATGGGACTTGTAGAGCCTTTTTCCAGTCTAAAAATGCACTAAACATGCTTAGGCATTAACTATGTATGCCAAAGGCACCAATCAACCCTGCACATTTTTTGGAGAAGAGGACTGATTTATGTCAATAATACCACTATGGTATTGATGAGGTATACAAATGATTTATGCTCAAAGACCCTACTTGTCTGCAAATTAATATTCTTCATTAAGTGTGCATAGGGATTGATTCATTAATATGCTATAATGTAATACGTAACAGATACCTTATATTTTAATATATTCCAACAGTGAACTCTTCATTCAATAGAGGGGGACTGGAGGGTTGGGGTGTGCTGTTGAACATAGACCTCCAGAATAAGAATGCTTTTAAGAATCTAGGACCTGGCAAAATTTATTTATTTATTCATTCAATTTATTTCCTGCCTTTTCCTACAAACTTATCCCCACAACAACAACCCTGTGAGGTAGGTTGGGCTGAGAGTCTCTGGCTGGCCCAAAGTCACCCAGTTGCCTTCATGGCGGAGCTGGGACTAGAACCCAGATTGCCTGAGTCCCAGTCCCATGCTCTTAACCACTACACCACACTGGCTCTCAAAATTAGTCAAATTAACAAGTTCTCTGAAATTTGATGAAGATTTTTAAGTGAAATGTATAGTTTGGGAACAAGAACTGCAATATATATTTCAAGATATGCTGATGCTTCAACTTTATCTCATGATACAGAATATTTTAACTTAATGTAATGTTGGTTAAACTATTCTAGTGATGAAATATGTTATATACATGTAATGTCTAATAAACAAACATTGCTAAAATCTTTCTCTGCTGTCACATACATACATACAGAAGCCAAAAACCTCAGATGCGTGACATCTGCTAAAAGTCTGTGTGCAATTTGTTTTGCAACATTTTAGTTTACTTTCATGAAAGCCTGTGAAATAGGATATAATGATTCCAATTTTATAGTTGCAGACTTGCTCAAAGCCACTCAATGAATGTATGACGTGAGTGATGATGCTATCACAATGAGGATGATTACATTTATACCTTGTCTTTTTTTGCAAGGTAGCCAAGGCAGTTTACAAAATTATCCTCCTTTCCAGTTTACCCTCACAAAAACAAGCAGTGAGGTAAGTTAGGCTGATAGACTATGACTGGCCCAAAATCATCCAGTGAGCTTCATGCTGGTGTGGAGACTAGAACCTGGATCTCTCTAACCACTATGCCAATGTGGCTCACCCAAGTCATCAGTCTAGTTACTGGATAATAGGCATGTTCTTTTGGTGATATCTGAGAACATGTGCCATGGTGGACATGACTAAGAACTCATAGTTACTTCTCAGTTGGCTATGGAAATATTCTCATATACATATACATATATATTTTCATTTCCATAACTAACTATATGTAATAAGTTGTAAACAGTATGTTTCACATATTGAAAATGTTAGGTTCCATGATTAACACGTCCAGTGAAAAAGATCTTACATATCTGGCATTGGACAGAAAAAGACTGCCTCGTCTTGGAGAAGAAATACAGTGGTACCTTGGCTCACAAACTTAATCCATTCCACAACTCTGGTCACAACCCAATTGGTCATGAGCCAAGTCAAATTTCCCCATAAAGTTAAATGTAAATAAGGTTAATCCATTCTGTAAATATTTTTTTTTAATCACAGGGAAGACGGGGGTGATTGTGGATGTGCCGGGGGGGGGGAGATGGGTGTGATCACAGCCATCCCCCCCCCCCCCCAGTGCAACCGCAATCATGCCCATCTATGGCCGTGATCGCAGTTGCACTCATGCAGAGAGGATGGGTTCAATGGCAATTGTCATCCAATGCGAAGTTTGCAACCTGAGGAAAATTTTTTCTAAAATTTCTGTTTGCGACCCGATTTGCTCATGAACTGAGGTGTTCGTGAGCCGATTGGTACCACTGTACCAACCAATTAAATGGTACTGATATGCTGTGAAGAAATTCCATATTAATGGACTGCAGGAACTTTGTGTTCTTAAAGTCATCTGAATTATAGACTTTTGCCCAAGCCACCCAGAAGGACCACATGGGCATGTGATCTCTTGTGTGTACACTGCCCACAAGGCATTGTTTTGAATGGAAGAACCATCAGTAAAGGGATCAGTCCCTGAAGTTGCTCCATTCCATAGGAAGCCAACTTCTGCAGCAACCATGCGTTCCAGCTGGAGTATGCACATAGCACTGTGTTTAGTTTCTGATATTTTAGCCCATGATTTCTGTTATAATTGCTGCATTCCTATGATCACATTTTCAGGTGAGGGATTGTTAGGAATGGCACTGAAATGAAAACAGGCAATATTATAGTTCCTTTATACAAAGCTATGATATAAAGGAACTATATGTGCACCAACTTGGACAGCTTTTCTCCTCACCACAGAAGAGATTCTGTATAGCTGAAAAGTTATAGAAAAGAAGCAACCAAAATGGTTAAAGGGTTCTTTCTGCCTTATGAAAAGGTGCAACAGCTGGCACAGTTTAACTAAGAAAAAGGGCCAGTAAGGGGAGACATGATAAAGATGTATGGAATCATGTATGGTATCGAAAAAGTGGACAGGGGGACATTGTTCTCCTTCTCACATAATACTACAGCCTGGGGCCATCTCATCAAGCTAATTGGTGGTAGATTCAAGACAGATAAAAGAAGCATTCCACACAGTGCATCATCAACCCATGGAATTAATTACTACACAATGTACTGAAGGCTACCAACTTGGACAGCTTTAAAAGAGAATTAGACAGATTAATAAAGGAGACAGACTATCAGTGTCTACCAGCCCTGACAGCTGTATATTAACTCCAGTATCTGAGACAGTATGCTTCTATACACCAATTGCTGGGATATATGAGAACAGTGTTGTTCTGTCTGTTGATTCCCATGGGCATCTGGTTACCCTTTATGGCAACAGGATTCTGCATGAGATAGGAATTGGGTCTCACCTAGCTTGGCTCTTCTTGTTCCTAAGTCTTGCTTTCCTGACATTATGCAAGAGGTAGGTCATAGTTTCCCATTTTCACCTGCCTTTCCAAGAATATTGTAATTAAGGATAACATAGAATAACAAGAAGTGGGCAGTTGGCAACTATTCTGAGTCCAGTGCTACCAATATGCATTATATAAATGAGCCATACAAATACATCTATACACTTAGTGAGAAGCAGTAGAAGTTGCCTAGGAGGGGGAAAATGCTATTTCTTTGTCAGTCTTTACCCATGGTTCTTGGCCCTGGATGCTTATTTATTTTCTGTGTCTTGCCACATCACTCTGAAACATTGATCATGTCCTTCCTCTTTGTTCTGTCAGCAAATGTTGTAAAATGTACCTTAAATTACCTTTTCTTTCCCTGAGTGAACAGGCTTGTGTACTCACAGATAGGGCTCTTTTCATCATTAGGTATAAATTATGTTCTTTCACTTCTGCTGTTTGCTTCGCAAGATTTTCCAGAAAGCCTTTAAGGCTTCCTGAGTGCAGGAAGGGGAAGCTTCCCCCCCACTGCCACTAGCTGCCCCCAAGTGCCTGCACAGTGCTGTGACAAAATAAGCAATAAAGAGCAAGAGACTATGAAAACAGGCAGGAAAGAAATCAGTTAAACCAAGCGCAGTTCAGCATGAAGTTCCCAATGAACAAGTCTTGCCTCCCATCCCAAACTATATTGCAAAGGAATACCCGCTTTAAAAAACAAACAAACAAACCCAAAGTAACTATGTGACAAATGGCAAAGACTCAACAGAATAATATTTCAAACATTTCTTGGCCTTTTGGCTAAGATCAAGGATGTAAAAGATGAATAACAAGACTATATAAATGTACATGGCATAAATTTCTAATCACAGCAACATGCATGCCTTGGGCTCATCAGTGGAAATAGTCACTGTCATAAATAGAAACTCAACAAGTTCTTATGCCAGCAGCGGTCCAACTTTTTGGAAGAAGCTTTGGTCCACATGATCTAGACTTTGAGCTCATCAGGACTTTACCAGGCAGACATTCTCCAGATGTTTTTGATTTTAACTTCTATCAACCCCATTAAATAGGAACAATAGCTGGACATGATGGGGTATGTAGTCCAAATATGTGAATAGCATGGGAAAGGCTATTCTAGTTCAGGGATTGTCAAACTTTTTGGACCCATGGACAAATTTGAGAATTTTAGAAATTGTAGTAGGAGCCACCACAAAATAACTAATAAGTGACTTGCTACTTTCAGTATCCACCTATGGTATCTTATTCAACAAAACCTTTTCTATTATGTTTGTTGGATGATGCAACATTTCTTTGATAAAGGAATGTGCAATTTAGCTAATTGCTGACAGATCAATTCTGCTAGTGCCTCTTCTACAAATGTTTTGGTGAAATCCAATCATTTCTTCTTTTGGGGAGAAGGCTATTACACAGATAATTTTTGTACAGGAACAGTCTTGTATATGCCGTTTTATTTACCTGCTTCATGGAAATTAGCAAGTGGAAGGGGAAATTGATTTTCTGACCTCTTTTAACGAAAAATGGATATTACAACATTGGAGGGATAATTTGCTCACTTCCTGTAATGCAATGGAATAAGGATGTTACAGCACTTTCAATATATGAACGGGTGAGAAGGAACTGGAATAAAGGTCTTTGGTCAATTACCAACACCAGGACAAGCCCACCAGCTTGACTAGGAGTGCTTCAAAGTTCCATTCGGTGTGCCACAGACTGGCCATGATGACTTTATACAGTCATTATTTTTTTGGAATAAGTTTTATTCTTAACAGACCTAACAAAAAATCATCAGTCATCAAAAACATCAGACCTACTGGGTCAGCCCCCCACATTTTTTTCTTTTTAAGTCATTATTCATGTCAAAGGTACAGCAGAACAAATGCAAGCAAAGGCTGCCACCTTCACCAGCCACTGAAATTCTATGAAAAACATAATCAGTGATGCATTATAGCCAGAGTTCACTGGTTTCCAGCCCAGGAATCCATTTCAGGAGCTACTGCTGAGTCCTGGAGCTTGAGTCTCCTTTTCCCCTAACCCTTCACAGCTATCCACTGAGCCTTAACAACCTTCTCACCGTTCTCTGGTAGATACCATCTAGTGCAAGAAGCAATTCCAGGGGTTTCTTCCCCACGAGCCCCTACTGGAGCGTAGCTCTTCAGCAGCTGCCCAGCCATGCCAACCAGCAGCAATTGCAATGAATAGCAGCAACTCTCTTTCTCTCTTTTCTTTCATATATCTCTTTTATAGGAAGACCTCACAAGACAGCTTGTAGTAAATACATTAAAAGCAAAATAACTTGAGCGCCTTGGGCCACTGAGTGCTGGTGGACCCCCTTTGGACTGCAAACAGAGCACTTGGCTTGCTCTTGCCCTTGCCTGATGCCTTCTCCTGCCTTCCTGTTCCCCTAGCTCTCCTTTGCCCCCACTCTGACAATCAAGCTTGCCATTTCCTGTCTACCCCTCTTCAGCCTACCCCCAGCTGCTTTGTCTGTCTTTTTTCATCATACTCTCTTCCTTCATTAATATCAAAAGGATGTTGTTGTTAGTCGCGAAGTCGTGTCTGACCCATCGCGACCCCATGGACAACATTCCTCCAGGCCTTCCTGTCCTCCACCATATACAAAGGATAGAAACAGAGATATTTATTATATATCATTTTAGCAGAGATTTAAACATTCCTGTTAGTAATCAACAGAGGAATCCAAGGTTTTACTTTATCTATGACTAGAGAACAGATTCACTACCACCATCCACTCCAACTTACAGAAAAGATTGCACCAAGAACAAGAATCTGTTGGGTTTTAAAACTGGGTCTTTATAGCAAAATTTACTTTGGGTACAGACCTGTGCAGGTTTAGATAAAAACAAACTTCATGACCCCCAGAATTCTCAAGTAAGCAATATTGGCTGGAGAGCTATAGGACCTTTTTCTAACTAAACATGCAAAGAATTCTGTCCTTCATGAATTTTGAAAAACACAAGAGATATATTTGCATGGTGTTCATGGAATATGGGGTTTCTGCATGCCACTGGGCCCCAGTTTTGGTTTTGCAGGAAGTCTGTGGGGCACTGCAAGGAAATGACTACAACATGAAGGGCATCTTGTGTGGGGAAATTTGATGGGAAGACAAACCAGCCTTTGACCTGCTATCTTAACAGCAGATTGCGGTCTATATCATAAATGAGCTTCTCTCAGCACATTCCACTAACTTGTAATAGGCTTTAACAACAGCAGCAAACTGTGCAGCAGTTTTATATTATGCTGCTTTCCTAGTTCAACCTGTAACATGGGACTACGAGCAACAGACAACAAAGATCATTGAATGTTATTCACAAAGCATCTGCCCAACCCCCAACCTGCAGTGCAGGAATAATGTCACGGGACAGTACGTCAATATGATTGCGGCATATCACTGTCTAAGCCCAACTCTTAGTCTACAACGTTCTGCATGAACTAACCTTCAGGGCTGGTATAAGTCACAGTTGTCTCAAACAGAGCATCTTCTATCCTACAGGATAAAGTTAGTGAACTACAATATAAGGATGCTGCACACTTTAAAAGACCAGAGTTAATAAAAGCAGGGACTTCTTATTCTCCTTTGCTTGTGGGGTAGGGGAGGACACACCAATTTCATTAGTTTTAAATCATTTACTTCTCCACTGATTTCTATGGGCAGCTCTGCCCTGAGGAGCAGGGAGGTACTGAAGAGCCATCCGACAGAAGAGATGGATCACTCTTGTCCTTTCATGTCTCTGCTTATCTTCCACTTGCTTCCCCAGTGAGATTTCATAGATATATTAGATTCTGACCTAAGGGAGCTCAAGAGTTGTTTTTCCATACTTTTGTCAGAGGCATCCCCTTCCTAAGGTTTACATCCTCCATACACATTTAAGGACTTTGTAAAGGCCCCACAATAAAGGAATTCGAGCAGAGTTCTCATCATCAACCACCCAGAGAGCCTTGGGTACTGGGCAAGATGAAGTGAAATAAATATATAAATATGAAGAGAACCTAAATTGTTTATTTTTTGCCAGTCACTAAGAGGAAGTCTCAAAGATTTCTTCAAATGTGTCAAATATCATTGGCTGTTCTCTGTTCCAAAACTTGGAAACACCAGATCTGATAATGATTTAAGAAGAGCTGGGTTGGATGAGACCAAAGACCTATCTAGTCCAGCTTTCTGTTCCCCACAGTGGCCAACTGGGTGCCTTTGGGAATCCTACAAGCAGGATACCAGCACAACACCCCCTGTCCACTTGTGCTTCCTGACGATTGAGTATTCAGAGTCATACTGCCTCTTATACTGAAGGTAATATATGGCCATCATGATTCATTGTCTGGTATTGTGAAGTTATCTCATTTTATGCAAAGGCAGTAGTGAAACATATGCTTTGCATGCCGAGATCCAATCCCTTCTATCTCAGGTAGGGCTTGGAAAGAATCCTGCCTGAAACCCTGAATGCTCACTGCCAGTCAGTGCCAAGAATACTGGCTAGATGGACCAAGTACAACGCAACTTCCTAGAATGCACTTCCCCTGAAGCTGAAGCAGTACTTATTGAATGGACTCAAGACTGATACTTGTTCAATATTTCAGAAGGTGGTTTTCTTTTACATCCAGTTGAATTAGTTTTCAGCTCTTAATTGAATGGGTACCATGTAACACAAAGACAACCTGAAGATGTGAGTGCAAGAGAAGAGAGGCCCAGATGCAAGAGGCAGAGTGTCTCCCTCAGAGTAACTGCTCACTGACTGGCACAACTTTTGAAGAGCTGGTATGAAAGCGAGCCTGAGCTGCTCAGCTTGATCCAGGGATTATCTTGAAATATAGCTGCTGCAAGATTCTGATTGACCAATATGAAAGACTAATAATTGCCAGTATCACTTATTTTAACACACATAACATTGTTCCACGCAACCTTGAAAGACTGGACTTTCCTAAACATGAGATGCTCCTGCCACTGATGTTTGATACATGCTGACTGGGATTATTGATTCTGATATTATTGACCTTATGACTGTGTTCATTCTGCAGAGCAACTGTGGATGTGATTTTGATACTGGAAAGAAATGCAGAGCTGTTCAGAACTGTGATATGAAGCTTCAGTAGAAGAAAACCAAGGCATTGCAGCTCTTCCATACATCCATACTGTCTGATACTACATCAGCATGATGTAATAGGAAAAGTCACTGCTTTGGATATATAGAAAGGTTTCAAAGATAATTTAACTCAGATAATTAAAAGTCTTGTGCAGTGATTAGGTAACACTGGAAGGTAGGCTGCACTGTTGAGTGAATGTATATCATGTTTGAAAAAAGGGAAGAGTTGTTTTGTCATGGTAGATCTACTGAGCACATTTTGTCATGGACAGATACCTTGTGCCAGCATACCAAGCATGCCATCTGGCAGGTTGTTTATATGTGCCAAAAAATGACCATGAAGAAGCACACCCTTCTACCTTCATCAGCATGGAGTTGAAACCACTCTACCACAAGTTCAGATTCATCGCCAAGAAATGTATCCTTATGGATGATTTGCTCTGTATGCCGGGCAGCCTGTTCTGAAAATTTCCCATCAGAAGACCAAATCGTTATGTACAAATCCAATAAAATGGTGGTGTGTGATTTACCCAGTATGAAAAAGACAGGTGTGATATACATCTTATTAAATTTGCTAAGGATAATGTTATATTTTTAAAGTTTTGCTTTATTTCCTTTGGCAACTTCTTTAGCAAATTATTTAAGATCTACACATTACCTTAGGCATTTTGGAGAATGAAAAACAAAATAAAATTTGTATGGGTCCTATACCGCAACCTAAAAAATCATGTACTTGAGTGGAATTCCATGTTTCTTCTGCAAAGCAAGCAAATCTTGTTAAACATGATTATTTCCCAAGGAAGCTGACTCACACTGCATCAGGGTTTGCTCCATCAAGCTCAGTATTGCCTACACTGACTGGCAGTGACTATCCAGTGTTTCATGCAGAGGTCTAGCTGGAAAAGCCAGTGACTGAACATGGGACTAAATCTAGGGATGTGTGGATCTTGTTCAGTTTGTCCTATCTGTGTTTTGTGGATTGCCAGGGGTTGTTTTGCTTTGCTTGTTCCAGCATCCATTCATTGACAGAACCATTATTTATTTATGTATTTATTTCTTTAAGGATGTATGAAATTTTATTCTGCTTGTCCAGGAGGTGTGCACAATGAGGTGTGAATGTGTACAGATATACCTGCTTAAAATTTTAAGCAGATAAACCTACTTTAAAAAAAACTGGCCTTCAAGTCTCCACAGTTCAGAAAAAGTTGGTTCACTGCAGAATCCACAGGTTGGATTCATAGAAATCCAAACTGATTCGAATCCATTGCGGATTTCTCTGGCATCCCTAGCTAGAACTGTATTGAATTGTTCATAGGGAGCTACATTTAATCTGATTATAAAATATTGGATCAGAGTAACATATCGCAACATGAATAATCATTGTCTATAAATGCTGCCTCCCAACCCCTGCCCTCATAAAAATATTTATTCACCCCTAAGGAACAATAGATAGAGTAGATCGGATAAATCTTCAGATCTGTGCACAGAAATGTGATGCTGTGAAGGGCCACTCACATCTGTGCTCTCTTATATAGGTCAGATGTGTGTTAGTTTCTTTATGAAAATTCATGTTGACAGCCTTTCCTCTGCAGAAGGAAAGAAAACAAACCTCATCAAATTATCATGCTATCTCCATAAGGAGCATTCTAAAGGAAGCAGCCCTAAAGGGGAAGTGCACACAGGTGAAATGCATTAGTATTGCCATGTGCTTCAGGTGGTGACAATGAGCTTTATTGATTAAAGATTCATTGGAGCTGTGTAGCCAGGGTTTAGAGCAATGTCACATTGCATTAGCTTTACCATGCAAAAATATTAAATGCTTTTCTGTCTTGCTGCCAGCACAAACCTCTCCTTTTTTGGCTATGTTTTCTTTTCTTAAAGGTCTCCTGCTTAGTTCTCTGTGCTGTGTGATATTTCCGGACTGTAAATGTTCAGCATACTCTTCCCTTTATAAGCTCACTAATTCCTGCCAAGCTGACGAGGAACCCATTGGGTCAGAAAGCTCCATTGGGATCTTCCATGATTTCTGACCTTGATGCATTTTAGGCTGTGCATCTATCCAGTTCACTAAGCTCATATCCAATCCATACTTTCTTATAAATCACTACTCATCTTTATTGACAGCACACCTTGAACAATCAACAATTTGTAAAGCTGGAGAATGAAATACCCAACTGAAGAAGAAAAAACAAATGAAAGTTAGAATTGAACAAGTTTGAGGTTGGGAAAAGCAAAATGAAAAGTAAATGCAAGGATGCTGTGTTCTTGGCTGCAACACTGATGGCAGAGAACTAGCCAGACTGATTTTTTTTCCTTCTTAAAACCAGTCTAAGCAGGATAGAAATCCTGCCTAGGAATAACTAATCAATTAAAAATAACAGATAGTAAGTTAGCAGCCCCATGATGTCTGGGGTAGGGTGGAGTTTAAAGCAGTTCTAAATATAAAGTCTTGGGATGGAGACAGGTGAGAAATCAGTTGGGTTTGCATTTTTTTATTTTTTATTTTATTTTATACAAAATATCCACTGTAGGATGTGTGTGTGTGTGTGTGTGTGTGTGTCCCTAGTGTTTCCATTCTGCTTGATAATAAGGATAACAAGTCTACTGTAAGACTCCATCTATGCCATAAAGCCCTCTACCATAAAATGCAGGTTAGTGTGTTGGTACTAAAGAGAGTGCATAATATTCCATGGAATCCAAAGAGAATACATTCTGTACCATTGTGTATCAAAAGTAAACTTAATACCAAACCTCCTTTACCCTGGGAGTAGGGAAGCTGTGGTATTCCAAATGTTATTGAACTACAAGTCCCATCATGCCCAGCCATGATGAATGTTGGGATCTAAAGTATATCTGGTGGGCCATATGTTTCCATGCCTGTTCTACAGAGCTGCCTCTAAAAATTCCCTCCAAATTAAATATGGGATATGACATTCACACAAAGTGTGGATATTAAGAAACATTCTAGGATTAAGAAACCATTGCATACTATTTAAACAGCTTTCAGCAACATTTATTAGAGTTGCATATGAAATGAAAAAAACTAAATACATCAGTAATAAATAGCATGCATTAAATGTTGCAGTCTTTGCTTGGCATTAATATGAGGAACTAAAATAACAGTATGTTTGTTCAACAGAGGTAAACCAGACCAATTCTGTGGCACTAAATGCGCTTTGAGATTAATTGGGATGAAGTGAGCACTTCAAGAGAATTCATCTTGGCTCTGTCCATCAAAGACTTTATTACTTTATGTAAATGTGGAGGTTGCTTGAAGATGAAGGATTCAGCCACTGCTAATAACCTCTGAATTTTAGAATTTGCTCTGCTCTGTTTGTATTCTGCTATTCCTAATTGTGAGAGACTGGATTCAGGAATAGTAGAGTCTGAAGGGCTTATAAGGCCCTCAAGTCCAATCCCTGCTCAGTGCAGGACTCCAAGTTCAACCCTCCCTCTCAGATGGCTTTCCAGCTGCCTCTTGAATGCCTCCCATGCAGGAGAATCCAATTCCATTGCTATACAGCTGTAAAAGTCAGGAAATTTTTCCTGATGTCCAGCTGAAATCTGGCTTCTTGTAACTTAAGCTGATTATTCTGAGTCCTGCACCCTGGGATGATCAAGAAGTGATCCTGGCATTCTTCAGCATGACAGCCTTTCAAGTATTTGAAAAATGCTATCAAATCTCCCCTCAGTCATCTTCTCTCAACCTCTCAGTCTCTCTCAATCTGCCCAGTCCTTTCAATTTCTCCTCATAAGGCTTTGTTTCCAGTCCTATGATCTCTGTTGCCCTCTTCTGTTTCCTTTATACTTGTTTTGTTCTATGATCCAGCAGTCAACTCAAATTTACTATCCTTGTGCCTCTTTATGAAAAAGTTATTGGCTGGCATTTAAAGCAAAGGCGAGGGACCTCCTTAGTCTGTGGGCCAGATTCCACTTTGGAGAAGCTGGAAAATTAAAGAAGTCTTGAGAAGCTTGAGGATACTGAGAACTGTCAGTTAAACAATAAACATTACACTGCTAAATGGGAGATACTGTTCCCTCCAGGCTTTTGATGCCCTCCCGCTTGCCAGTTCTTTTCAATTGACAGCTAGACATTGAACCCTGACAACTATGCACAAATCACACACCCAGGCCTTGTCCTCCCTTTGGCCACTGAAGTTTATGGGGGAATTACCCAGGAAAGAACGGGACATCCATTTGCATACCTATGGAAGACTGACAGATGATGATGATGATGGGCATTCTGATTGAGCATATATGAGCCCTCCAACCAAAGGAGTGGGTGACAGTCTTTCTAAAGTGCAGTGGTACAGAAGCCTTTGAAGATCAAGTTCTGGGAACAACCAACAGGAGGAGTCAAAGGTTTCATGTCCTTCATGGGCTTCCAAGAAGCATGAAATAGATAGCAGGACTTAATAAGCATTCTGCTGGATCAGACTGATGTAATCCAGCATTCCATTTCCATAGTAACCATTCGGATGCCTGTGGGAAGTCCACAAGGAGGAAGTAAAGGCAACAGCACCAGGCCCAGCTCCAGAGTTTGTGGTGGCTGGGCAGGCTGCCCTTCATGCCCTTTAACACTGACCAGGGTCCTCCACCAGCTACTGCCATGTTGATCTCCTGGTGGTGTAGCTGTATCTACCAACCAACCATGAACTCACATATTTGCTCAGCTCCTGATCCATCATAGCACTATCACTTCTGTTTGAAACTGCTAGTTAAGTCAACTTGCTTAGATACAAGTAAGGTGTAGGCAGATGCTGCTGAATATGGATGAGTGAGAACTTCAGTTCAGTTTCAATTAGCATTTGGGGCAAAAAGAAGTTGAGAGATCAAGAATTGATGGATGTGTGAGAAACCAAAACTCTAGGTTTTGTCCTTTTAGGCCTAGAGTGTTGAAAGCTTTGCTCTTAAATGTCTGTGTTTGAATTCCTATGTATTCAGCATTGGTGCTTGCTGCCTCTTTTTTCTGGAACGCTCCCTATCTTTAACCACTATTTGGCAACTGGGTACAACATAGTCCTCTTTGTGCTAGAAATAGTTGTACCTATCAAATTGCCTGATACAGATGGGTGAACATTTTGTTTCAAATAATTCTTTTTACAAAAATGTACTGAAATGTAGAAAGTTTTTTTTTAAATCTGGGTGAAAAAGAACTAGGGTACTTTTCCTAAACAAAGAAGAAAATGTGTCAAGGAGAAAGAGAAACAGATTTCCCCCCTCTATGCCTGCAGGTGTCCCTAGCAGCAGCAGCAGGGCTGAAGGGCTAGATGTGCTGGGAGTCAGCTTCAGAAAGCCCTGCTAGCTTTCATGGGCCTGGGAAATTTCCCACTAAGCCAAGTTTTGACACCTGATTTGAGACAGGCCATTGGCCTGAATGATGTATTACCTGGACCATTGGTCTGATTCGTATTCTTTCTTCCTTTTTTCTTATAGTCAAGTTAAAAGTAGTGAGCATTCTCAGTCATGGAGCCTGAAGGTTGTCTCTAAAGTAAAGTTTGATTCAGCTTCCTGAACTTCAAGAGCCTAGAGCAAATTTTCCTTCATGAGTTCACTGTGGGATTGAGGGAGAGGCCACAGTCCTTCTTTGTCACTTGTTCTGCCCCAATCCCCCTTGGCAAGAAATGGGTGTACAGGAACCATGCCATGCCACCTCCAAATCACTAACCATTGCCACGCTGTTGAATCACTAACTTCCTTTTGCTGTTTGGACGTTAATCTGGGAAACATGTTTGCTTTGCAATGTACTGCCATCTTAAGTTTAAGAAATACACATTTTTCTCACTTAGATCTGCAATTTAAATGAAAGGACAGTGGTAGTGAAAAAAAGAGGGCAGGAAGTGGGTACTATGCCAGCGAACTTACAAGCTCATTTTCTCTAGCCATTACAGTGCAGAAACAACAAGCCTTTATAAAATAGTCCTCCAGTATCTAACTCAGAGGTGCAACTAATTTCTATAACTAATGAGCATCAGAACGACTATGCTGGACTAGAACAAAGGCCTGTGCAGCCTGGAGTTCTGCCTTCAGCACGGATCAAACACATGTATTTAGCCATTTAAATATCCATATGTCATGGTTAAGAGACTTATAGCCCTTTCAGAGTGGTTCATGCAACAAGATGTTCATATAAATTATAAAAGTCACACACTAAAAAACAAAAAGTAAAGCAAACAGCAACCATCTAAAATGACATTAAAAAGCACTAAAAGCAGATGGAAACCCATGTCTTTAAAATAGGTTTAAAAACAGGTTTTAAAAGATGGCAAAATCATTTTTCCATAACAGGGACATTCAAAATGATAAATACTCCAGCACCAAAAACAGTCCTGTCTTTGGTGCCTGCAAGCTGATGGACTTCACTAGCAAGCCAGAAACAAAGGCCTCAGGGACCAATCTTAAAAGCAGGGCACACTGTCATGGGCTCAGTGAGTCCTTCAGATAACCTAGTCCCAAACCATTTAGGATATTAAAGGTAACAACCAGTAGTTTCAACTGAGCCTGGAAGTGCACTGGCCCCCAGTTCCTCCAGTACTAAACCAGTTCTGTATGCTGATTCCCTGGTCCCTACAAGCATTCTGTACAAAATGCAGACCAAAAAAGAGTTTAAGTATCTCCATTATCAAGACAAGCTTAAGGTCTGTTTTCAGGTCTTTGTGTGGGAGTGTGTTCCTTGCATCTCTGTGCATCAACTCTGATATTAGTCATTTCCTACAGATGAGGTGTTGATGATGACAATATTTTTAGTGATTTGCTACATTCATTTCCATCAAAACTCTCAAGGAAGTTTATACATTTAAATTGATGGAATATAATCTTAGAGACACAATGAGTAAGGAAGAGGGAGGTTAAAAGAAATTGAGAAAATTGAGGTACCCGCTCTTTCATGCTGTACCGTAATGAAAATTACATGAGAATGATAGTCAACTGTCCAGTGCAAAGATCAAGGAGCAGAAGGTCTTGCCAACTGGCCAGAGCCCCTCACTGGAAGAAATCTATGGCTGCACCATGGAAATCGCGACTAGCCACATGATGAATAGATCCAAATGCCCTGCCTCTGTGCCACCACTGCGCTGAAACGTTTCCAGGGAGCCTCACTGCTTGATGGTCCAATGCAATACTGTAGCATCAAACAGGAGTCAGGGAGAAACACACATTGTGATATGACTTGGCAAAATGCCATGTTAGATGATATATCATGAATTCCTTGGGCAATACTCCTCATACTGGCCACCATTCCATCCTGGGTCAATTCTGTCATTAGATGGCAAAAGGAAACTGCATCAGATGGCAGATTCTAGATAAAAGTGAAAGATGAAAGCCATAACTGAATTTGTTTATTATCATAGTGGTTGGAGGCAGCACGATGTGAATGATTGCTCTGTCTCAGATGCCAGACCCTCATGTGTCATCCCTGTTCCCCATGTGTTGGATGATGAGCAAAGAACCAGAACTGACTCACCTCAGTAGACAGTACAGCTCACACAAAGTGGATGTGCTGAACAAACACATCCAGTCCCATTACAGGCACTGATCACCATAGTTCAGTGGAGAAAAATGTTGCCCCTAGATTGATTCCCTCACTTTCCCTCTTCCCTTATAACATGCCACATGGTTGACTCACTCCTTAAAAGAAGCACTGGGGAGGAGGTAGAAACTTGAAGAATGCTCATGGCCTAGGAACTGAACCAGAGCTTGTTCATCCACTTCAGCAACTTGACAGATCGTTTCCTGATGGAAGTGTACGTGATGACTCGAAGGCATCTGTAGCTGTCTCCATTGTTACGCGACAGGACTAGCTCAAGACATTTTGCTGCCTGGACTCCACTTAGGCAAAGATGCAGTCATTTTATGTCCCCACCAGTACTCCATTTTCCCGCTCTGTATTTCTCCATCCCTGCGCTGTGAAGCATCCTGTGCCTGGCATCAGTCGGTTGCAATACACTCTGCGAATGTTAGGACAGAAATGGAGGTGTGAGTACAATGGAAAGGTATTGCTTACAACAGATGAAATCACTGAAGTTTATTTTATATTTAGTTTTTCTGAAATATTCATGTCACCATTTCAAGAGCTTTGCAGTTGAAAGTGGGGTATTCCTAAAAACATGACCTCACAAAAATGAAAATTAACTTCTCATCATTCAGAATTTGACACTTGCAAATTAAAAATTTGGCAGTTAGAAACAAACAATTACATTCTTTTTATCTCACCTACTCCAGTTTTAAGGCACACATGACCCATGATTTAACTACACACTATATATAAAAGTACTTCTTTTTATCAGCCATTAATCTTTCATCATTCAGCTTCATGAGATAATTGCAGATTCTAATATTATGGAGGATAATACAAAACTGTCCCTATCATTTTTCCACACCATGCATGCTTCTGTATACCTCTACCATGTCTCCCTATACTTTCCTTTTTTCTCAGCTAAACTGTTGCAGACATTATAACCTTTCCCCAGAGAGAAGTTACTCTAGACCCTTGATAATTTTGCATGTCCTTTTCTGTACCTTTCCAGGACTGTAATATCCTTTGTCTGTAGTACAGACAAGTAATTTCAGTTTCAACACACACACACCAAAATGATGATCTCCAGAATCTGATTCTAAGTATCTCTTTGATACCGATTTGATTATAAACACTAGGAGATGCAGATCAGGATGTGGCCATTACCATGGAAATTTGTTGAACTGTTCATTGAAACAAAGTTGGTCCATAATACAGGATTGTTATCAGTTAATTTCAAGTAACATGAAATGATGACTTTGAAGTGGTTGCCAAAGACTTCAGTGAGGCCATGATTCTTGGTGTATACACACAGTAAATGACAACCCTCTGCCCTTACATGGCATTTCCTTTACTTTATTGTGTAATTTATTCTCTTTATTGTCTTGGATGCTCTCAGACTGGGCTAATCTATCACTCCAAGGCCTTATCCACATACCCTAAAGCCAATGGGAAATGCTTCATTGACAATAATGGGCTTTCACCTAGATAGTCTGTTTGTTTCCAACTGCACAGCAAGGCAGTTGATCGGCAGCCATGACTGATAACGGTACACATCACTGTTATACAGAACAGGAAGCCAGGGCCCAGCAAGATGGAATGATAGTCTCAGGGTCACACAGCAAGCTCTTCACAGAACTATGAATCAAACTTGTACCTCCTAAATCAAAAGGTATGGTAAACAGTGGTGGATATTACTACATAGTAAGCATGGATGTTGTCAAGCCTGCTTTTATCTTAAAAAAATTAATAACAATCCTAGAGAAGCAGGTTCCCACAGAACTTTCTTGTGAATACAAATAAGGCCAGCACCAGGGATCAGCATTGTTTGACCCTTGCAAAGAACCACATCCCAACAAGGGGTTCATAATCAACCTGGATACCCCCTTCCCCCGGTGCTCCTTCTTCTTGCTGTAGTTCCCTCTTCACTGGAGGATTCATATCAGGATGTGGCCATTGGATAAGTAGGCAGTGACAGGAGCAAGCAAAAAGAGCAGCAGATGCCACTGAACTAACCCAGTCCTTCTAGAAGACTATGTAGACTGGAGAGAGAAAGTGCAAGTGATGGTTGCTAAAAAGAAGAGGTGGAACCTGTCAAGGAGGATGGTGACTGATTCTTGCCCAGGACTCCTCCAACCACAAAACCACTAGTGATGGTTAACATAAATGAGAGACCTTGCATTGATTCTGGACTGATACTTAAAAACATCTTTCTGCCAGATATGGATTTAAAGTAATGTTTCTGTGGCCACTTAGGTTCATGGTAACTTTAGGTAACTTTAGCCCTGTCCCTTGCTCACAACAGGGCAAGTTACTGACTCTCTGAACTCATGCATTTTAAGTGCAGCTCATAATCAGGATTCACCTCAAAACAAGTTCTTTCAAAAGCCAATCCAAGGGGGGAAACCCAAAGACAGGAAAATCAGATTGAAGTCAAAAGGGGGAAAGGATGGAATGTCTAGCGGTTGCATTCAGAAGGGGTGACCATGGGAAAAAAAGTGGGGGGGGGATTTCACTAGGTCCATGGACCACAAGCAGTGCAAAAAGGTGGGATTACCTGCACCGATGAACCAGTCAACTTGTGGGTTAAGGATCAATCTACAGATCACATGAATTGAATGTTGTGTAGCTGAACCTATTCTATAAAGAAAATGTATAACCCTAATTCAGACTGGGAACAGCATACAATGGACAGGGTGGATTGAACCATCCCCCTCAACCACAGGGGGAGATTGGAAGTTGAGGAGGACAATGTACCCTCCCTTCCCATGTGCACTGGTCATGAGCACAATCAAGGCTGCACACAGTTATACTAAACTAAAGAAAAGAGGCGGACTAGCTAATTTGATGTGCATTTGGACCCATGACCTCTTCCGGGGAGAGAGGGAACATGGACATCCATCCCTAATGCCTCTCTGCTCTTCTTTGGTCACCGAGAAGATGCCTTTTTGGTGACATTGTATTTATTATATGGAGCATGACAGATGAAATAGGTCAGCAGCTCTCATCTGGGGTGGCAGGCCTATAAGAGTCCATGGACAAGGCGGGGAAGCCAGGGCATATGGGCTGGGTGAATTCTTCATAGAGCTGCTTTAAGTAGAAGGTTGACTAAGATAATGCTGGGATGGAATGTCCTACAAGCCATAGCCTGGAGGTCACCATTAGCAACCCATTCCTACCAGCTGTCCATTTCTACCTTCGGTGTATGTATACCGGTGGGATTCATCAAGCCTCATTCACTTTTATTCATTGAATAATCTTGCCAACACCCTCCCTGGAGCAGGGAACATGCTTATTGCTGGCACCTGTATAAATCAATGCAGCTCTTAACCTCCATGGCAGTTTGGATGCCTTCCATAGCAAAGAGGATTTTTCAGTAGAGCTACTGTCTGTTTCCTAGCAAGCAAGATCTCTGGCACGCAGAAGAGAGACTTAACTCCATTCACATTCATATGAGTTCTTCCAAACGTACAGCTTTGGTCATAGCTATGTCAGTTTTGTTCATCCTGATTTATAAAGCAAAATCCCCCAAGCTCTTCTGCAGAAATACAATTAATAAAAGGAAAAGACTGGATGCTCTGCTAGTTTTTTAAAAATTATTATTATTAGCAGTTCTTTGGCAATGTAGTGAAAGAGGTTATCATCACAGCTGAATTCCTTCCTCCATGCTTTGGTTCTATTGCCAGTGATTATTTTTAAATTACACACGGTGTTGCAAAGTGTGTTGTTTTTGTTGTTGTTGTTGCATTTTCCTATAAACTTGTTGTCAAAATGTCAATCCTAATGAGAGTCTCCACAGACACACTATACCTAAGTGGTTTAAGTCTAGAGGCTAAAGCAGGCTGCTGATAACATTTCGGATGACTCATAAAGGCCCATGTATCTTTCCCGTTTTATTTCCTGTTAGGATGTTTTCATCAAAATGGCAGTTACTTAGGCTTAAATAAAATCAAGCCTGGTGTGGCTGCTCTCTCCAATAACTGCAAAGCTTCTCAGTATTCTAAATCCTGCACTGCAGTACATTAGTCAAAGTAAGAAAAAGGCAGCTACAAAATATCAAAAACCGGAGAAGTAATAGGAGACTAAATTAATGCATAATTAGGAGGCTCTAATTGTCCAACAAACAAAGAGCATCCCTGAGATGAGCTGTATGAATGGTACACGAACTGCACGCTTCCCTCCCCACATGCCCTTCTTCCATTCTTTCTAGCCCATAGATCATTAAAGCAATTATAATTTCACAGAGGTTTGATCTGCAATTGATTTCTTTGTGATAATTCAATTGAGAGGCTTGCTTCCTCCAGGGTAGAAAATGACAGGCGATGAAGTGCATAAATCCTTAGCAGCACAGTCCAGAAATGCTCTTGGAAAAAAGCTGGCAAGTGGCCAGGAAGGATTCACTCTGCATGTTTGTCTTCTGTTGACCTTACGACTGACGCGCCAGGCAGTTTAGTGCTTAATTAGAAACTGATCAATATGGGCCTACCCTAGGCAGTCCTGCAGCAAGGCAGAAGCCGAGCACAAGCTCCTGTTTGTCATCAGCAGAAGAGAGATGCTGGCAATAGGTGCAGCCGTCCTTCCTGAATTTTCTTAGTACAAGAGATGCATGAGGGTGCCTGTCATCAAACCAATCATCTGTCATTTTCTGTCTTCCATTCAGCTCAAGCAATGAAATAGGGCGGCCATGTATCCTCTTTTACTACTGGAAGACTGACTTCTATTTGAAGGCATCCTCTGCTTTCAGGGCCGTTCTAGCCAATTCCAAAGTGAAGGTAAAGAAATTTAAGAACCGTTGACCATCAACAGACTGAACAGGCAGGCACAGAGGTCACTGATCCATGTAACACACTGATCTATGGGAAAATATACTAATTTTCAATTATACTTATTTATAAACTTGCATATAGGCATATGCATTTCCACAGGTGATTTTTATGGAAACCACTGTCCTCTTTTCTCCTTTGTTTTGATTGTGCATTTTCCCTTTTTCATGCATTGTAAGTGGCTGTGTTAGGCAGCAATGGGTGAGATTTTCTTAATCTGAATTAGGATTCTTTCTTAATCTTATCCGGGGTAGCCTACTAGTTGGAAAGATGAGGCTGCTGATTTAGGCAGTGAAAGTTGGGGAGCAGAGGAAGATGACAAGATACTAGGGGAAATAGTTATGTATGCCATATGGTCTGCTATGCACGTGCTAGGCTAGTCTGATGTCTTCAGGTGAAATTTAGAATGTCATCCAGTTGACTTCAGGTACAATGTAGGATACTGCCCAGGTGCCAGTGTTTAAGAGTCTTGCCAATCTGGTGGTCTTCAGATTCCAGAAGCAGCTTGCCCCAGCAATCCCAACCTGAACTATCCTTCTCGCACAATTTGATTCTTTTCTCATTTTGCTAGCTATTTTTTTTTTCATTTTAACATTTTGATTCTCCACCTCCCATCTCTGCCATACAAGTTGGCTTTTCTCAGATCCTTTTGCCTTCTAATTCCTAATCATTCCTGATCTTATACCTTACTGCTGCATCATTTTTATGTTTAAGCCCTACTGTTTATCCCACAAAGTAAGCATTCTCCCCTCTGTATCTTACAGCCCTTTTCATACAAAGAATTGTCTGAATCTCATCTACTAAATCAAAACAAAACTTGGCCATTTCTCTAGTCAGTTAACATAAAATACTGCAATTGCTGGGATGAAAGGAGTTACTAATATTTGCCCAGAACTGATGCTAGTATTAAAAAGATATCATAGTAAGATCAATCCATCCATAAATGTTGATAGTGCATTTAATTAAATTGCTGAAAAGTCTTTTATATAATAATCTAACAAGGATCAGGTAGTATGAAATATGAGAAGGAGTCATAGCCTGGATTTTAAGAGTCTGTGGTGGTGACATAGGAAGTAATGTGCTGGGTGCATTCCCAAGAAGAGAAAAGGAATGTCCCTTTCTTGCCTTCACAGAAACTGTAAGGTGGGGGTGGCGGGAGAGCCTCAAAGAACCTCTTACTCTCTTTTGTACTATTTGGTAGCAAAAAACCTTGTGAATCTCAACCTGCCTGGACATATTTTTACTGACAGTTTCCTCTCTGTGTTAGTGTGCAACCTAGGCAGAAATGGGCAAGATTTTCTTAATTTTAAAACCGGGACTCTTTCTTAACAGATGTCCTGTATGTTTTCCCAGAGATGGAGCAGTATGGAGTCTTTAAAAACAGTCTACATTTAGGCTGATTGGACCTGCCCGTGCACTGTCCCTTATAGAGGCCTAGTCCATTTTAGCAACCTCAAGCTGCACCTGGGACTGGGTGGCAAACCAAGGTTCTCATGACCATAGTCCAGTGATGGCAATGCAAACTCCTCTGAATGAATGGAAGCCGATCCCTGGCATCTTTCTGGACTGGCTCTTGGGAGTGGAAGCTTCATAGGATCTTTCTGTGACCAGTTCCTCTGGGTAACTCATTGGTTCCAGGAGCTTCTTCTTCAGAGGACAAAAGTCTGGGCCCTGGCTGATGACAGAAAATTGCTTAGGTTCTAGGCTCTGCTCTGCATCATTGCAAAAGGTCTAGTGTGCTTCACACTGGGCTGGCATAGGGGTAGAATGTCAACATCCAACATATCCTTTCTAAAATAATCCTGTGGTTGTGATTCATTTAGGATCAGAAACAGAGCATGGATGCTTGTCCATTATTCACAAAAGTCCTAAAAAACAACATGGTTCTTAGAAAAAAATACTTGCAGACTGTGAGGCTGCTGACAGCTGTCTACTGTCCACATGGGCACTGGCAGTGAGGGACATAACTAGTCCCAGACTGCCTCCTGGTGTCCGGGTGGGATACAGGGGGTGTCCATGGAACTGAACCTTCAGCTGCAAGGCTAGGATTTTACAGCTTCTGTTGGACTGGGGCTAGGCCTTGGAGTCAGCTGACAGGGATACTCAGGAGAGGCTGGTACTGTGCCCATGGCTTCTTGAAGCATAGAGCTCAGTCTCTCAGGGATGCTGAAGCGACAAAGTGCTGGTGACACGGGAAGTCATGCGCTGGAATCAGAGTTCAAGAATGTCCCTTTCTTGCCTTTGGGGAACCTGTAAGGCAGGAGTGGCTCAGATCCCCATGCCTTCCTTTGTGCTATTCTGTAGCAAGAAGTATCACATGCAAAACTCAGCCTGCATGGACATATCCTTACTAACAACTTCCACCCAGCATCTCCATGACAAGAATGCGTTCGGCAGTCATGAATGTAGTCCCCTGGCAATACTTCAGCTAATGGGCAGTGAAATAAAACCCAGCAGACTCTTGCCATGACAACAGAGTTAAATGCCCCAAGCTACCAGCAGTATAAAGCTTGTATCTGTACCTGGGGCAAGACAGTTGGCTGTTTACTGGCCTGCAGTAATAATCTGCTAAAGCCTCCAAAAGCATTTTGGCACCTGATTCAGTAATAAACTATAAGTGATGGGGAAAGAAACAGGAGAAGAAATAGACCATTGGAACTCAATCTGTTAAAAAAGAATGTAATAAAACCAACAGAGAAAATTTGGTGATTCCAACCCAGTAGAAAAATTTGAAGGAGAACAAAACAAACAAACAAGACTTGTTTGTTCTGAATTAAAGAGCATTAAGAGTGTGATAGTTTGGTTCACTGAAACCAGCTTGCAAAAGGAGAATGAGTTCCTTTTTAATTTGCATTCATTCTTTCCATTATCCTTTTTATGAGTGAAAATACAAAGGGCCTCCTTTTCTCACAGTTCTGACAAGGACAGCATTGGAATCCTTTCCCTTTTGTCTTCATTGGCTGAAATCTTCTATAGTTTTGCCCCTTTCAGTTCCTAATATAAATAACATCCATTCAGGGATGGGTAATGAAAATTCAATACGTTAAACTGCCCTCATTTGTTAAGTTTACAACCAAGTTCACTTTTTAAAGGTGTATTCAGAAACTACTTGCACAGTCTTTACTGAGTAGTATTCAATGATAAGAAAAACAAGTGAACTTATTGATACCCATATACAGAGTTACACAAGTGTTTTATTGGCCATTTGAAAGTTTTTTCATTAACTTTGAAAAGGTATTTCTTTTAAGATCTCATGTGAAGTGAAATTGTAATTTCGAATTTGTTTGCTGAACTTCCATATTGGTATGTATCAGTGGTTAGCTAAAGGTATTATCCTTTCAAATAGTTGTTTTGCCACTTGATTATTCAGAATTTTTGAGGTCTGCTCCTTTCCTTTCATAGACAGCAAACTTTATAGGCCTCCAAACTGAATTGTCAAATAATGAGTGAATAAAACTCGAGGTGGATGTCCAATGTACATTATCAATCATGATGATGATTTTTTGAACTTTGAAAATAAATTTTATTTTCCATTTGAATGTGATAAATGCAAAATCCATAATCCAAAATTCACAATGAAATTTTGTTTTGGTACTGCATCCAGATGGATCAAATCATCACTTCCACTTTTATCTGCATTTATTTGTTTTTAAATCTCAAGGAATTTCCATCCTATTTATGAATAAGTATGCACATTTTAGTAAATCTTTTAAAAATGACGAAGAAGCAAGCAAGTTTTCCATTATGTACAGCTGTTCCCAGGGTAGAAAAGACTATTTTGTACCCACCAGCCCTGTGGCTATTAAAGATGAACCTGTCAGGAGTGAAAATGTTTGTGACCCCAATTCAGCACCACAAATGAAGCTAAATACACATGGATTTAAGCAGTCCTTTGCCTGGTTGGACAAATCTCTGATTTTTGATCTCTTCCACGTTCAGCTTTATAACATCTTAAGTTCTTTCCATGTTGCTCAAAGAAGATTTCCATCTTGCTTATGATAAAAAATTGAACCGAACATAATTCTTGCTACCATACAGATGTACAGATTTTGCAAAATCCCTCCTGTATGCAATTTGCAGATTTCCAAATGCATCTTAGTTCATTGTCTTCTAATTAATGGAATCAGATCTTGAGCAAATTCATTCATACATTTTTGCAAATTCACACTGTACAAATCCTTCTAAAACACATGAATTCCCATAAAATGTGCATTTCCACACTTTATGGCGTAAATGTGCATTTTTCATATTTTTCTACAACTAAATTTTCATTAAAATGCTGAAAAATAAATAGTGGCTGGCCCAAAAATCAACAGAATCTGTGTGACCTGGATCCGCTGCAGAATCTACAGATCACATTCACAAAAATCCAAACTCTGCTGAGACACTCACAGTTTACTCTGACATCTCTTTATGATTCATAGTCTTTATTATCACATTGCCAGAGCAAGGAACTAGGGTATAATTAAGGAACTGGGTTAGATTTTCCAAGGATAAAGAGGCACATGTTCACTAGAACTGAAACCCAATAGAATCCACAATTTCATCCTTGCAATTTAGCATAAAGAAACAGCGTCACTTTAATACAAATTTAAAAGCTCTGTTATTGTTCTGTGTGGCTGGTAAAATCAAAGTCCATCCTATGTTATTTTCCACCTGACTGAACCAATGCTATTAATACCCACCAGCAGTGCTACAATAGTCACAAGCTGGATGATGCAGAAACATGTCCTATCACCTTTGACTTGCTTAATCCAATGGATCAGGTTCCTTCCAGCTAGACTCCCTGCCCAAAGTTTGCATGGAACAAATGCAGCATGAAATATCTATGGTCTGAGGAAACCCCTTGAGTTTCAGTAAGACATGAAATTTCTCAGGGACATTTTACACATATTTAGGTTGTCATTGAAAATGATATTCAAAGACAATTTGGAAGCTGCTCCACAGGCAAAACATCTGAGGAAATTTGAGGGAAGCCCATTGAGTGAGATTTAATGACATTGCTCAGGGAGGTTTTGCACATTCCTGGAACCAGTGTGGTCTAGGGCTAGATGAGCAACATTGCATTTTAATATGAATTTAACAAGTTTGTACTTCCTGAACTAAGGTTTTCCTTTTTTTTTCCCCTCCCCCACCGCATTAGCTTTATTCTCAGATATTAAGGCTACCGAGTTCCCACTGAATTCAACAAGACTAATTTTTGAGTAATTGAGTTCCATTGAGTTGTATGGAGCCTATTTCTAAGTAGGTGTGCCTAGGTCAACACTGGCAGAACTTTCCATCCACTCACATGTGCAGGAAACTAACCAAGCTTGCTTTTGAAAAGCTTGCTCTGTGAAGTTCGTCATCTTAGGACCGAACTTCTTTCTCAGGAGAAATACATGGTATTGTACAATATATCTCAGATACATTGCCTTCATGCACCATACCCTTGTAGGGTGCCTTTCAGCACATCTGACACAAGCCTAAAGGATACTGTACATGGCTTGCTTACAAAATGCAAGGAATGCCACAAGGCTTGCAGAGAATGTAAGACAACCTTCTACTGCTGTGTGTATCCCTCCATCATGTCCCTTCTAACTTGCTTGATGGGCCAAACCAGACATGACTCATCTTTGATGAGGATCTCCCAGGGTTTTGTTTTACTAAGGCACAGCTTCATGGGGTTGCTTTGAAGATCAGAGAAGCACTGACCTAAGGGCAACTTCAAATGAAGACGCTAGGTAGAAATATTGTGTCTAGTTTGGTCTTCACAGAAGCTGCTTCCCTGACCTGCTTTTGGTGATGAGATGTTGCTGTTGTTTCTTCCTCAGTTGCAGAAATGAAATTGTTGCACTTCATGTGGGCAAGCACTGATTCTGTGTGGAAAGTCCTGGGTACGATGCATGTCTACCTTGCCTGTAGGTCTGGCAGAGTCATCAGTTAACCAATGTACAATGTGATGGTGGTTGAAAGACCTGTAGCCTAGTTTTGCATCTTCAGTGAAGGCAGTGGACTATTTAAAATGCAGTTAAAATATAGTAATTATTTTTATCTATTCATATCAATTAGTTTAAGCAAAAAATACACAAATCTGTGCCCCCCCCCCTTTGTCCTTTTTTTTGTTGATGCATTTCCACTTGTTGTGAGGTGGGAAATATATGAGAGGCTACCTTAGAGACAGGCCTGGTGCATATCTTAGGAAGATGCCCCATTACTACCTCCCCCCCAAAAAGTCTGCTCTGAATACAAAATGATCAGACATTCTGAAGAGGATCTTAAAGGTTTCATTAACATAAACATGCATGCTTATTTAAGGTATCTATGGAAGGTTGTCACTAAATGTTTGTTGTGCTAATCCACTTGGTGATGTTTAGGCTACAAAACTGTGCACCTTTACTTAGCAATAAGTGTCGCTGGACTCCACTCAATAGGACGTATCTCCATGTACACAGGATTGCACCTTTTGGACAGTAATTAAGGCACACATTTCTCAGACTTTTCATCTCCACTGCTTTTGGAGAACTCCATAATGTGTTTGTGGGTGGGGGTAAAGACAAAACCAATACCTGGGAAGAGGCACTCTTGCTTACCAAGATGAATTGTTTTAGAAGACTAAAATGTAACTTTTTTATGAGATGCGGTAGAATTTGCTACAGACAATAGGAGCACAGGCCTTTGGTTTCTAGCACTTGTCTTGGTCCGCTTAACAAGCGCTTGTATTCCAGCTTTCTTCTTGTCTCCTCATGTTTCTTGTTTCCTTAATTAGTGTTGCTCACTTAGCATTTAGATGTATATTTATGCGGCATTTGAAGGCCTGCATGAAATTGAACTACAGGAAACTACACTCAGGGTTTTACATCTAAAGTAACAGGCAGAAAGAAGGAAGTTAGAAAGAAAACAGCACAGTGTGCTCAAACAAAAAGCACATCATACTAGAAAATTACATATAGATGCCAAACCCTTTGGACAGAGTATGAAAACCCCTTCAGACAGAATGAAGGCATATGATATCTCAGATGTCTTAAACTGGGTTTTTATTCTACAAAATAAGTAGTTCTTACTGTTTCTTACTCTGTGAGCTTATATCAATGCAAAACCTACAACAAACTGCACAATCCTAAATTTGTTCAAAAGTAAATCCATTCAAATTACTCTTGGGATGCAACCAGTTGTTTCTTGGTCCATATGATGTTTCAGATCTCTCCCTACAAGGGCAACAAGAGAGGAATCCAATAGAAAATGCTTCCTCTAGGCACTGTGGAAACCTTGGGAACTAGTAATTTTTCAACACTGGAACTCCAACAGCAGAAAGTCGTGTGGAAAGGAGGCCTGGCAAGCAGCTGCTGTCCGGGGTGTGGGTGGGGGGTGCAGATGAGACTGTAGATCCACAGGATCCACTCCCCTCCTGATCTTCAGACATTCCTATAAATAAGTGGCAGATCCGTGCCAACCCTTGATCAGGCATAGATTAATTCTCACTGACTGAACCAAATGGAAGGAAATTACTATAGCCAGGAACAAAATGCACAAAAATGCAGCTTTCCCTTCATTTCTTCCTCCCTGGAAAAGTGCAGTGCTGGGAATTTTATTCCATTGAAGCTTGATGGGATTTCTCAGTGTTTCCTTTTTGGGAAACAGCAGCATATTTTAGTGGATTTTGAGGATGCTTTGCATGCTTTTTCAGATTCCACAATTTGAACAATTCATAGTTTTACAAATTGTATCTTTATTTGGAAGAGATCTTAAAATTTGTGCAAGTGGGGTCATTAAAAATGAAATTCATGTGCAAGTGCACCCTTGTGCAACTCTGTTTGTCTACTGTGTGGGCCCCACAGAGCCATAGTTCCCTCTTGTAAATATCCTTCTCTGTTTCAGAGTCTCCACACACTATTTATTTATTTTATTTATTTTTCAATTTATATCCTGCCTTTTTCCTACAAAGGGCTCAAGGCAGCTTACATCTCCTCCTCCATCTTATCCTCATCTTATCCCCACAACAACAACCCTGTGAGGTAGGTTGGGCTGAGAGTCTGTGACTGGCCCAGAGTCACCCAGTTGGCTCCATGGCTGAGCGGGGACTAGAACCCAGATCGTCTGAGTCCCAGTCCATGCTCTTAACCACTACACCACACTGGCTCTCACAGGACCATATGCCACAATTGTCAAAGAAAATGTCAACAATTTCTCTCTCTACTTTTTCATTCCCTGAGCAAAAGGAAGATGGGGGGATTGACAATTTCTTTGAGAAACATGGATTAGGGCTGTACAGAGCTAAGTAGTATCTATATACGATGACCCTGACGAAGATATTTACAGGATGGCATATGCCTCAGTGGAGCTACAGTTTAGACAGACAGGTTTGCAATTGTGTGCTCTTGAGCAAGATCACCAATAAAAACTGTATTTTTAAAAAACATACTACCCCATTTGTCCAGATGTCAGGACCATCACCACCAATGAGAAAAACCCAATGTACCAAATAGCTACCATTAAAAAAATAAAGAATCTGCATGTTGAATAAACTCACTTCAGGATGAGTCAATGCCAGCAAGAAGAAAAGGAACTAAATCTTCTGGGGCTGAACCAGAAAAATCCATTGAGCTATCAGATCCCCAACAGAATTCTCACACAGCCCTATTGCTAGCATGAGCCTAGTAGGGTTTTGGATATGATGATCAATCTGCCTGCCGATTTATTCTAGGTGTTAAGTAGGTTTGGTCAGTCCAGGACTAATTTTTGCTAAAGGTGCTTTGGATTACAGCCTAAATATTTGCCTGCAAATCACTGATTTTTCTGTTCATAGGCATAGTTCCAAGAAATCCACCATTGTTGGGCCTTGGAACATCTCTGCTATTTTCATTGCCAGTGTCTGGAGCAATAGTAAATAAATTTTGTTCCAGTTAGTAGGGAAGCTCTTATCTTTGCACTATGAAATTGCTCCCCCTGCCAGCTGCTTTTTTATGGAATAACATGTCCGCTTGTTGTAGTGTTCTTGGACCAGATGGGTCAGTTACAGTGCTAACAGCATTCAGTTAAGAACCGTGTCCTTTTCTAGGCCCCTTGCAAATTTTAAGTTTGTACTATGAAGTAGCAATTGCTGTTGTAATCCCTTGGCAACAAGAGTTCTTTGGCTTTGATAAAATCAACATGTTCCACTCTTATTTCACTGGCATAAACAGAACCCCAGGAAATATATTTTTATCCTAAAGATGGATAGCACATTTTCATCCAAATGATGGTCTTAAAATAGAATCATGTATCAGCATTTGTCTTTTTCACCATTTGTGTAGCTGAACCTTTACCAAGAGACCAGAAACAACCCTCAAGCTCTACACCACATGTGTCATTCACACACACACACACACAGGGAACCATTTTGCATTGGGTATTCTATTCAGGACTTAAGAAGTCTGAACAGCTGTTTTTGGATTGGAGGCCTTTTGGTTCAAGCCCCAGCAGGGACATGTTCTTTCTTTCAGTGGAGAATAGAGCTATGACTTTGCTGTCAAATTCTATATGGACCTGTGAGTGACATTTTTGGCAGCTGCTTAGTGTGCTATGAAACTGGCTGCAGATTCACTCAGATTTTCATTCTCCTTGACTTACACTGAGAGAGTTGTTCTTGTGGAGGCTACAGATGGGGAAGGCATGAAATGGTATCTGAGAATGCTTGCCACCTTCTTTAGGGGATGAAGCCATATCGCTGTTTTTGAGATGGGGTTGTTAATGGGTTTTTCAAGATGGCCAGGCTGCAATTTTATCATGTGTTAACTCTTTCACAAATACCACTTCATTGCTCATATATGGAGGGAAAGCTAACTTATGGCATCCCTGCTACTTCCTGTAGTCATGCAACTAGATTGGGGTGGCAACCCTATGGTCCCATGGACTTCATGAGGTTCTCAGCTTCTTTCCAGGTAGCTCTCAGCACCATTCAGCTCTCTAAATAGCATAACTGTGTGTTTAGGTATGCATGTGTGCATATAAGAGATAAGGTGGTACAAAAGTAGGGAAAGCATCAGGAGCACCCACAAAATATGCTTTACAACAAACTCTACCCATGGTTGGCTCTGTCTTGCCCTACCATTAGCTGACTCCACCCTCTACTGTGTGTAGCACTGAAATGACCTGTCTATATGTTGATGGACCTCTGAAGGAAAAAAAAATCTCCATCCCTGGTCTAAATGGAAGCAAAGAAGTTCCTTTTGAAATTGTTGAATACCACAAACACTTGGAAAATATTGCAAAGCAAAGAAAGAAAAAGGAGAGTACAGTTGTTCCTCCCAGAGGCATCAAGATATCTGGTCTACTTCTCTATCACAGTGGCAAGCCTGCAGCCTCTGGGAAACCCACATACATGCATGGCTGCGATATTTGTGTCTTGGTCTTGGTGACTGCCCACAGCATCAGCTAATCAGAAAAATGCTGCCCACTGGAATATAGAAATGATATAGATTGGCCTTCTTGAATGCATGCAATCATTTGAAAAGAAGATCTAAATAAATAGTTGTAGTTATTTATGTCTTAAAGTAATTAAATGATCTGTGAAGAAATGGTTCCTCGTGTTTGTCTTGTCTATATGGCCGGTGAACCTCAAGCTGTAGCATTTTGAACAAGTTCATAATTTATTGCTTTCCATTTTCACAACACAACTCATAATGCTCTTCCAAATCAAGTTTTACTATTGTTTCCTGCACATGGGCCAACTGACAATGTTTTTAGCACTTGAAAGGAGTTTTTAGTGCAGTGCCTATGACATTGCTCATAAGACAAGCAACCAATCCAAATCCCATTTCCTTTCCAAGTGAATTGACATTGTAAGTAGCATTGACTTGTCAGTAGCATTGACTTGTCAGTTAAATCTTTTTTGATACCTCCTTCGGCCTGTGGGTTTGCAAATGGGTGGATGGATGGACCAATGCATAGAGAAGTTCTGCTATCTAAGAAAAGTATATGTATACACACATACACAGAGATATAGATATGGATATGGGCATGGATATAGATTTCATCTTTGTAGGGAAAATGAATGCAACTAGCAAAAAAAAAAAAAAAATCCAATCAAATCAAAAGCCCAAGAAAAGCAACACAAGCAATTTCCATCCAAAAACTCAGTCAAAATAGAAAAACTAACTGAAACAATGCTGACGAATCACTTTGGAAAAGATGCAAAAGGTACCCTTAAAAATCAGATTTCTACTACCTTGTGGAAGTAGAACAATGAAGCAGCAAAAGTGCCCTAGACATCACATTCACAACACAGACGTTGTAAAGGAAAACATTCATGGAACTTCAGGTGATAGAGGGACATTAAGCAAGATCTACAGTATATGTTCAATGAAATACATATGGGAAGAAGTACTGCCTAAAGTATTCTGGTTTGGAATCCCTGCTGAGCAGCAAATGCATAATTTATGTCAATTGGAACAAGATCATAGAATTTGAAGGACCCATTAACATGTTGCTTTATTGCTCTGGTCAAAGCATGGCCTTCCATCTTAATCCCAAGAGATTGACTATGTGCATACACTAAGATATGCATGCTACAAAAGGGCAATTAACACCATATCACACAGTAACACTAAGATAAATCTGATGTTGCTAAATCAAATAAATATCTAATATCCAGAGAAAAATGCATTTCCACTGGCCTCAATAAAGCAGCTGGTCAGACTGAGAGGCTCCTATTAATTGCATTCTTCCACCCCACCCCACCCCACCCCCCAAAAAACCACCATGATTTAAAATCACACTTTACAATTCCATCTGCAAATCCTTCTCCCTACATTCATGTCCTTTCACAGTGGCTTATGTTGCACAAGGAAGTTCCACATAGCTTTTAGGATGGGAAAATGCCAACTTGACCAGACGAGGTTATGATCTGACAGTAATTAATAAGTACAATAAAATTAATACTGATTATAGCTCTGACCCAGGAACAGTTCATGCCACTCCAAGGAGCAGTCATTCTCATTAAGACTATTTTGTTTCCACTCGCTTGACTGGGTTTTAATCCATGCCAACACTCTCCTTCTACACCAGCTAATCATTCATTCCTGAGGATCTGGGACACAGCTTTTCTGTAATGGTGCCACTACGTTCTTTTAATAGCCTAAATGGTGTGTGAAGGGCATATGAAAGGTTCCACAAGTACTTGACCATCTTTGTTAGTATCAGGCCACTGCCTTCCAAAGACAGTCTGGTCCAAATTAGACAGCAATTTATTGTAAAATTTTGCTGTTCAGTCCTAAGGTCATACAGACTTAACCTAGCATAGTGCTGCTCCTCTTCTTGTCCATAATCCTTGAAAGAATTAGTCCTTCTTCTTTTATCAAGATGGAGCTCAGCAGTTTGATCAAGAAGCAAAGTGGTACATTAATTGTGGGTAAAAAATCAATGAGAACATAGCAGTTTAGTAGTCAGGATTGTTATATCCCTAGAGGGTGAGTTGGAGGAAAATATCTATTTCTGCCACATAACCATAGACTCTTAGACTTAGAATCCAGTCCAACCACCTGCTTAATGAAAGGTCTCCAGAGCAGAATGAAGCTACAACATCCCTAACAGATGAACATCCAGCCTCTGCTTAACACTTTGGTGAAGAGCAGCCAGCGATACTGAGGCAGTCTGTTTCCAACCCACACAGTTCTTACTGTTAGCAATCTGTCCTTGGGTAAGGGATGTGTGAGGAATCTGCTTTATGGCCAGGAATCCATTGGATTCCCTGGGCTGGGCTCCCCAGACTCTGGTTTATTTTGTTGCAGCTACGAGTTATTCTTGTAAAGCACGTCCTGTGTTCACATAATGCTCATCAGGAATTGAGCCCTGCATGATACTGTCCTTCTTCCATGTCACATGCCTTTGTTTGTGCTGCACGTGGTTCCTAGGAGCATGGTTTGTGCATGTGTGGACTTTCTCTCGGCTCAGCTCACTTCCTAAGACAGGCCTGAGCATGAGAAGAAGCTTGTGAGTGTGACAAGAACAGATTCCACATTGTTTCCCACCACCTTACAGTTGGTTGGTATCACCCTGTCTAGAATGCCTGTCTTTTGGTTCTAGTCTTGCTTTCGGGAGCATCACAAGAGTGGTATAACAGAGGGTGGGAAGAGTTGCTGCGTGTGATAAAAATGAACAGAAGACAGCTATGAAATTTTCGCTAGTTCTGTCCTACTGATGCACTCCTCCACAGAGGGAGGGAGGGAGGATTTCATGTAACAGAGAAGGGAGCCTGACTTGTAATACTGAATAAGCAGTAACAGAGCAAACAGTTGCTTGCGCCAGCTCAGCTGAAAGGGGTTCCTAAAAACAGCCTTCAGGAGTGCCAAGGGTATGCTGCAGCCTTTGAGGGAAATGGCAGTCCAATGTACTATCTATATGTCTTTCTGTCATGTTTATCTCCTTGTAAAGAAACAGATATTAGTATGGATAGGTGTTCATACTGATTGTGGAATAGTAAAGCCCATTCCCTTCCCTTCCCTTCCCTTCCCTTCCCTTCCCTTCCCTTCCCAATTACAGCTGTATCAGGTAGAAGATGGGGGTCTTATGAAAGTGACCCAAAGTTACCCAGTGAGCTTCATGGCTGAGTGAGGACGAGACCCTGCTCCCCCAAGTCCCAGTTGAGCAATTGCCCCGCTACAGCTTCTCCTGTCTCACACTGGCGCTCAAGAATACAGTTTTTTGGTCTATATTAACTCCCATGTTCCATGCATCTGTACCTCCGTGAGGGTGATGGTGTAACACCTGGGATTTGACAGAAAATCTAGCACAAAGTTTTGCCATAGGTTCAGCGGTGTTATGAGACTGTGAGGCTTTTAGCATTTGGCAGACCCCACCTAAAGCTATGCCATTTCACTTTTTTGATGGCAGCAGAAAAGTTGGGGTTTGTGACACAAAAGAGCAGCAAACTAACACAAAAGAAAGAATCTTATAAAAGCAAACCCATCTGAGGGCTTCAGCTTTCCTGTTCATTGGAACAAGCAGCTGTCTTCTGGCTTCTTTTTGCATAAAAACTACCCTCAGTATAAGTTGCTTTTCTGAAAACAGAAGTAAAGCAAACCCTCCACTGGTGTATCTTCTGTGAATCAGAAGACCCTAGTCTCCTTGGCCAAAAGTTTATTCCAATTTTCATGACTGAGATCTGTCATACTCTGCCTTCCGCCTCCCATTGCCAGTCACTTGGGGACATTGCTAAGTATTTTCTCTCTGAAGATTAAGAATGAGAAAACTGTGAACAGTGTAACTTTGATTTCAGTTATGCTTGAAGTTCAGGATTTGTTCTCAAAACCACAAGCAGTGGCATTTTTATCCAAACTAAAGCTCTTTTCTTTCAAACAACATTTGATTCAGTGATCTACACTGAACATTAAAGTGCATTGTGTTAAAACTTCTTAGGTCAGGTTTTTTGCCTGACATCAGTAAAGCAAAAGAAGGAAATAACCGACTTGAGCAGAAGCTAAACTCAAACCAATGGCAGCATCCTATTGCCAGATAGCTTGTCACTCCCTTACTAACCAAGAAGCAGTGTATTGATTCCTCCTATCAGTGATGATACAGTACCCATTTTTATAAGCGCTCTAGCAGCAGTCTCACCAGAAGGAAGCTGTTATAACAAGTCACAGGCAGCACTCCATGAAACAGATTCTGCAGCCTGGATGGGAATTGATACACTACCATGCCTGAGTGACATTTTCTATTAATAGGGGCAGGAGGGTGGTGTGTGTGTGTGTGTGTGTGTGTTTTGGAAATGCAGTTGACTTTAAAGCTCCTCCTGTGGACTCTGGATCAATTTGCCCTCCCCTCCTGCTTTTCTTTCCACTGGAACTTTGTTTTGTGACACAAGCAGAATGAATTTTAGTTTATTTACTCTACTTAGCGTTTTGGTCCTGCCAGTCCTATTGAGTCCTATTGGTTTTATACCTCCTTTCATGGTCATTAGGGTAGCCTCTTAGCCAAAAAAGAAAACATAAGTTTGCAGACTTTTTATGTGTAGATGCAAATCTAGAGCTCATTCTTTTCAGTGCAGTGAAATCTCCTTCAGTGTGGAAGACTGTGCAGTCAGGCACTCTGTGCCCACTTAGCCTGCTGCCCAAGGGCCATTGATGGGCACCTCCAAGCTCCCTGCTTCTCTTCCTCATTGTGGCTCTTTTCTTTAACCCAGACCAGCATTCCAGTGAGGCTTTTGCTATGGAATCACACTGCCTGATCAATCAGATTTTATGGGAGGCTTAGCCAAAGTCATTACTAGCCCTCTCATGTTCCATTAGAAGCCCTCTTGCATGCTTCTTCCACTTTTTTCTCTTACCAGAGGGGGGAAATCATCAGGAAAAGCAGATGGAATAACTGCACAATGTTTTCAAGTGTTAATGCCAAGGATCCTCCTCCTTGAAGCACCTAATTTACTGGAGAAGCCTTCAGATAGAGAGCTATTCATTGCAAGGCAAGATCGCTGATAATCCTAACTGGATTAGATCCATTCAAAGAATCCTGGGAATTGCAGTTGGGTATGAGATTGGCAGTTCTTAGATATCCTTCCTGCTCCCATAGATTTTCACTTCCCAGCAATCCCTAGGAACAAAAAAATCACTGATAAACTGCTCTGAACCTTAGTGTGGATATGCTCTAAAACAGCACATAGATGTACAGATCTCACTGTCCTGGTCCTAGGAACAGATTGCTCCTCCGGACCAAGACTCTCTCTGCATGGAAAAATTGTTTGGCTGTTGCTGAATGACTCCTTTGCACACTGTATGTCACTCCCATTGGGAACTGAGCTGCATGTGTAGGGACAGAACTTGCCCTGCACTTAGAGGAGACTAAATTTGCTGTATCAAAACATCAGTACTTAGAATGAGCGCCACCAGCTACGCTGGTGCAACGTCACAGCCTGGGTTGCTTAGATGGTATTCTGGAAAACGATATAGGTGTTTCATGGATAATTCCAGGCTCTCGGCCATTTGTATGCCCATGCCATCCTTTTAAGTATGATACAATTCCTTTTCACATTAGTTTTGGAGACATGTGGCCTGCTTTCAAGCTCTGTTGTAAAAATCTAGATCCCAACCTTGTACTCACAAATGTGTGTGGTCATTTTTTCCTACATGTGAGTGGCTGCAGTGTCAACACTATGAGCACATTTGCACAATACAAGCCCTGATGGTTTCTCATGCAGGATGGTCTATTGTGTCATCTGAACCGTGATGTGATTTTTCAGCATGGTACATTTGACTTTTAGGAACCATGATAAGAAACAATAGTCTGCACTGTGGTTTCCACATTTCACCATGGTTTCTTCAGTTGTCCAAGCTTAGCATTGCGGTTTCCATGGTTGTGGGATGCACCTACCACAATGTCTCCTGGAAAAAGAATCAGCTGCAGGAGCTGTTCCAGTGATCCAGTGTGGAATTGCATTTTAGGCACAGTAGTTAATGGTTATGTGCCAACAGCTGTGGACAAAGCAAAGAGGGAGGAAACCCTACCAGGTAGAAACGCTTGAATATCTGTCAGGCTTATCTAGGCAAAACCCACACATCATGGAAACCATGCAGGGTTGCTTGTCATGACATGCCAAACCATGCCTTCCCACTCCTTGAGATCGGCGGCAGAGGCCCTTCTCCAGGAACCCTCTGTGAAGGATATTAGGAGGGTGAGTACCCAGAGGAGAACCTTCTCTGCGGTGGCGCCCAACCTATGGAAAGCGCTCCCCAGAGAGGTCCACCTGGCGCCGTTGTTATTTGTTTTTCAGCACCAGGCCAAGACCTTTTAATTTAAATGCTATTTTAATTGTTAAGGTTTATTTATTGATTTTAAACTGGCCAGGCTGTTTCCACTATTTTATGTATTCTATGTATTTACTGTATTTATATGTGGGATTTTAATGATTGTAAGCCGCCCCGAGGCTTATGCGAAGGGGGCGGCATATAAGCTGTCTAAATAAATAAATAAACCTACTTCTCCCAACTCTCATTGTCACAAGCATTACCACGGCTATTCCTGAGAATTGCCTGGTTTTGCTCCACTGTTGTTCCCTGGGGCTTGCAGGAAAAGCTGGTAGCATCATGGCAGGAATAAAATAGGACCTTGAATAGCTTCAAGTGGATTCTACAACAGTAGGAAGATACTGACTCAGCAGGGAGCTAGAGCAAGTTATGGCCTTCCATAAAATGATTAGACCTGTAGTTTAGTTAGCTCCACTTCCTATGGTGGATGCAACATACCTGTTGATGAGATCTTACCTGGTTTTGCACCTGAGACTTCTGTAAGAATGGGGAAATGTAATTTCTGCAGCAGAACCATCCTCTGAGTTAGAGGACTACGGCAAGCATGTGTCCTCTGACTAGGAGGGCCAAGATAGAGGTGCTGACTGTTTTATCCCCAAGAAAGTAACCTGTACTTCACCAGAATCCTCCATAGTACACAGGAAGGTCGGAGGCCTGGGGATCACAGCTGTTTTATACTTTAGCACTTTTTCAATATTAAGACTTTTGCACTCATGGAAAAGATTGTGTATAACAGCCCCACCTAACTTCCATGTGTCCCACTAAAGCCATGTGTAGATCCTATATTTGTGTAGCATTCTTTCTGTGTGATGAGGAACCCAAGTTTCCAGATCATGTGGCAAAAGGCCTACATGTGTGATACATGCAGTTCTACATGTGTAGGATCTATGAGTACATGAAACAGAATAAATGCAGGCCAGGAGTGAGATGGTGCATGCAGTCCTGCATGCAATTCTACATTCAGTGTAACACTTTAAAAGTGTTTCATATGATTGTGGAACTGAACATGAATTGGGACTACATGAAAAGCTACGGGTGGAAAGTTGCCTTACATGCATAGACTTGAGCTTCTTTATGTAAGGCTTGGACCTGGCATAAAGTCCTGGAGGCATGAACATTATAAATATAACACTGTGCAAACTCTGTCCCTCTAGGCTGAAATTGCTGTTCATGTTTACTCTGTTGTGCTATGAATCTAGGCAATCAAATGCCAGGAAAAGTCACATGTTTCACACACTGTTACACAAAGCTTTGGGATTAGCAGGTTTTTGACATTGTACATGTCATGAGGAAGCATTTCCAAAATTAATGTAATGCTTTTATTATTGTTTCTTCTATACTTTAGCTTGCTGTCCTCTGGCAGGATTATAATAGGTTCATATTATATATGGGTGGCACCAAGATATCAGTCAGTATTATAGAAGCCTGTATCCTGTAAGTTTGGTTTATAACAGATAACACCTAACAGTATTTTCACAAATGATGGCAAACACATGTTTTACTTTGGAAAAATCACCTGTGACATTGATAACGTGGGATACAAAGTGGAATGGAGCCATTTTTGAGAATGAATGAACATTCAAGTCATTGGCTACATTCTAGCCAAAGGAAGCAAATTTCACAGCCTTAAAAAGGAAAAAATATTTAAACATCATCTGTGAGACAGCCTAAATGTTTGAGGTTTCTCAAAAACTGCCTCAGAAACTTCCTAAAAACTTCCTATCTCAAACTTCCTAAAGTTGCAGTTCTCATTATACTTAATATATTCTTTCAAATTTGGAATAGCGTAAAGTTTTTGCATGAATGAAAGACATTTGGCAGAATACTTATTGCCGCTTCTCATGCTGCTTTTCTGCCACGTGGAAGTAAGTAATATGAGCAGTAAAACTAATTCTAAGGTACAAACTGGAAAAATCCACTTCATGTACACTTTACAGAGTTTGGGCCAGCTTTCACTCCATCATATGCCCATCAGTGGACTCTTTCGTGCAAATGGGTTTAATCGTATATGCACACATCCATAATTACTCCTTAATGTTTATTTTTGTAAACATGCATATTTTGTGTGCATTTCTGTATTCTGCTAGAGCTACATTTGTGCAAAAATATGTAAAATTTAAAAAGTCTGAAAGCCTGCAAGATTCTGAACAACCTTTGAAAGTTGGTCCATTGAAGAATCCATAGATCACACTCAGATAATTCTTTTCCAGGATTTCTTCAACATCCATGTTCTAAAGCTCCTTGCTGACAAGAGAAGAGAATCAACATTCACCTGGATTTTCTTACTTTTCAGACTCTATGCTGCTTCCTTCTTTCTATCGCATTATTTATTCCATAATGCCCACCCTTCAGTTGATTCATCCTTGGTGGAATTATCAAAAATCCTCACACTAAGAAAGACCTAAAGAAATCTTTTATTTAAATGACAACAGCAAGACTTCAGAGAGGGGCATTCAAGTCTGGTGTCTGGGAAGAACATTCCAAATATATCATGCCTGAGAAAGACCTCTTCTTCTGCTAGAAAGTGCTTCTAGCAGTTAAAGCAGGTGCTGGTGTGACAACATGTCACATGTATAACTGTAAATGTTGGTGTCCTGCAACAGCAGTAGGTTCGTCCCAATGGTCTTTGTGGCTCCTTCCAACTCTACTCTTCTATGGCTCTATGATTCTACAATAATAGCTATCTCCACATATACTGACAGAAACAGCCATCACTTAAGTCTCCAGAGGACAAGGTGACATGTTGACCTGTCACAAACCCTGCTGTGCATGTAGAATCATTCAAGGCCTCATCAGTTAGAACTGGAAGTGTGAAATGTAGGGAGGAGCAGATATGAGTACCTTTGGCAAAGCCTAGCACCTTCCAGTCCCTTGTGCTTCTGTTGACATCTATTGGTTCTTTTCTACTGGATTTTAATTCTTTGGCTTTTTAAATCTCTTTTAGATCTTATATCTGTCCGGAGAACACAAGAAGAATCATGCTAAATGAGACCAAAGGCCTATTTGATCTAGCATTCTCTTCCTTCAATAGCTGACCAGCTACCTGTGGGACGCACACAATGAGGAAACCAATGCAATGATGCCCCCCTGCTAGTGTTCCCCAACAAATGGTATTCAGAGGGACGCTGCCTCTGATTCTGATACAGTCATCAGGTCTAGCGGCCTTTATGCATTTGTCAAATTCTCTTTTAAAGCCACCCAAGTTGGCGGTCATCACTACTTCCTGTACAAGGCAGTTCCATAGTTACATTGTGCAACGCATTTGACCTGAATTTCTCATCACTCAATTTCCCATCACTCAATAATAATCAATTTTATTTATGACCCCAGGATTAGTACTATAAAAAGGGACAAAACATCTCTTAATTCACATTATCCACATCCCACTTAAGTTTATACACCACTATGATGGGCTGCTTTATTCACCTTTTTCTAAGTGAAAAAAGCCCAGCATTGTAATATCCCTACACTAAAGTGGATCCAGCCCCTTGAATGAAAGAAATCCATTCTCTTAGTCTTTATTTATTTGATGTGTATATATGTGTCCATGTATGAACCTCTGCTCTGTAAGCTGTCCAGAGGACATCAGATACCTAGCTGGCAAAAAAAGTTGAAAATAAATTAAAATGTTAACTTAAGTACTAGCCTTACAGCCAGTGGCCTTTGGAGTGTCTAGGTAACTGGAATGAAAAGTCATGCAGCCTTGTCAGTCAAAATTCAACTTGTGAAACTATAGTTAATGCGATGATAATGGGCCGGAAGAAGCCAACATTTTCTTGGTCCATTTGCAAATTTAGATATTGCTTCCTGGCCAATGGCCCTTGGAGCAGCAAAGTAGTTGGGTAAAGGGGGGAGGGGTTGGTCTTGAAATATAAGATGCCACTTCAGACACGTTGCTGTTTTGCATACCTTTTCTTTATCCCCATAACAAGTAAGGCAATGCAGTCAGTTCTGTGGTGCAGCTGCTGTTTTCTTGACACCTGCTGGCAAGTGGATGCCGATATTAAATCTTGTTAAATAAAATGCAACAGGTGCTACTTGGAAAAGGTACTTGGTCACATTCCATTTGAGGTCCCCTGGCTCTCATCTCAAAACCTTTGGGGAGACTTTATTCAGATGTGTGCTGTTGATTTGGAATCACTAGTCTGTGCTCAGAAAAGGACTGATTGAAATCGAAATTCTTAGTGCATGTTTCAAGGGATGCCTGTTTGTTTGTTTGTTTTATTTAAAGTTTTTATATGCCGTCCCCATTGCTACATAGGCTCGGGATGGCTCACATCAGGATGTTGTTTGGGATGTTGTTGAGGAGTTCTCTGGTCATCAGAAGATTTCTAACATGTATTCAAATTAGGGATGGTGGAGAAATCCAGAACAAATTCAAATGAGTTCCAATTTCTATAAACCGAACCTGCAGATTCTGTTGCAGACTTTTTTTCTGATTATGCAAACATGCAGACTTTTTTTTTATTGGGGGGGGGCGCAAATGTGTATTTACATAGATGCAAATGCATATGTACAGGTGAATGAAATTGGCATACAAAAACTCAGATTCCAGCAACTAGCAGATGGTGGAATGAAAGAAAACTGACAAGCTACAAACACAGAGAGAATGGAGTTAACAAAATCTGTGCGTGTCTGCTTCAAACTCTGTGATCTGCACTGTAACAGATTACCCATGCATGGCCTTGCATCCATTTAAACTGTTGATGGGACAACTGTAGTGCCAATGGGTTCTGTTACTTAGCAGATGCAATGGGCATCTCTATCGTATCAAACTTTTTTTCATTAATGTAATTCTACATGTTTCCGCTTTTAGCACTTATAGCCTGTCTAGGAGCACAGAAAGCAACATAACACAGAAATGCTCATAGCGCTTGGCTGAGTTTTGTTGCTGTTGTTGATCAGTAAGCCAGAGTGTTTTCTAATATTACAAGGAAAGCATCCTTGTTTAATCTAATTTAATGGCTCAGGAAAAAATAGATGTGTGAAGTGCAACTGAGGTTGCGATACATCAGTGCGATAGAAAAGTTAGGCACATTCTCTGTAGCCTCCTCCTCCTCCAGTAGCAATAGAAAGGGATCTGTGCAGGTCAAAAACTGTGAGGTTGTATGCTGTTGGGCCTTTGCGAAACATAGCACCTGTTTGGATACATTGGTAGTTTAGAATCTAAGGATTTCCCAGCAGAGAAGTGCTCATTCAGCACTTAAACCAGTACAACCCCTGCACTGAACCCCCTTCCCTTTGTCCCAATTATTAGTTGCCCGATGGCTTCCTGGCTTTGTCCCAATTATTAGTTGCCTGATGGCTTCCAAGTTTCTCCTCACAACTCAGATCTACATGGTCAAATGTTTCTCCCAAGGCTTAATTAATGCTAGCAAGAGCTTTAAATATGCCCTGCCCTTCTGTCTTCAGTCCTACCCATCTCTAGAATGTGTCCCTCCTAGCTTCTGCAAAATAGAATGTGGCCCCAAGGCTGAAAGAAGTGGAGAACCCCTGGCTTGAACAAAGATGTAGCAAACACTATCAAGGCCACACTCACCCACATCAACAATGTTCTCCCTCTCTCTGTATGTGCATGTGTGTGTAAGTGTATTTAATTTCAGTCTTGAATGCCACATTCACCCATTCCCATATCTGGGATGGAAAATTCTCCCGGAGTCCTTTTTTTAAAAAGGGAGCAAACAATTACCCCCCACCCAACACAGAACTAGGTCTCTCCCTATCCCATTACTGTGGGATGGGGGGGAGCAGGAGTGGAATATTACACTGCTGGCATGGAGTCAGGACAACCTAAGTATAGACCTAAGCAAAACTTTAGCTTTTGAATTATTTGGAAAGATCCCAACACAAAGAAAAGAAACCACAGATGGGTCTCTAGTCTCTCTAGTATTGCAGGCTCTGAATGACCTGGAAATAGCCTGGGGTCCTGACTATTATACACCCCATCTCCAGCACTCTGAGTCACAAATTGTACTTAGAGGAATGCAGCTCAGAGAACTAGCCTTCCAGGGGTAGGCTAGTTAAACACACTTAAATCCAAACCCAAAATTCTCCATGGATTTAGAAAGGATCTTTACACTAGCAGGTAATGCAATATCAGATGACTACATCTGCAATATTAGACTATCAGTAGGAAGTCATCAGGATGGCAGCCAGTGAGGAGTGGAGTCCCCTAGGACTCAGTTCTGGGCCCAATTCTCTTCAGCTTTTATCAATGACCTGGAGGAGGGGCTAACCAGTCTGCTGACCAAATTCACAGATGATCCCAAAGTGGGGGCGGTGGCCGCAATGGAGGAGTAGACTATGGAAGTGAGCGGGGGACAGCAGGATAGCATTCAGTACAGATAAGTGCAAACTCTTGCACTTGAGAATCAGGAATAAGTGTTATAAGAATAGGATGGGGGACCAGTGGATGTACAGCAGCACTTGTGAAAGGGGTCTTGGGGTACTTGTTGACAGCAGGCTAAATGTGAGCCCGCAGTGTGACTTGGCAGTTATGATGGTGAATGATACCCTTGGATGCATAGTCAGAGGTTCGGCTTCCGGACTGAAAGAGGTGCTAGCACCACTCTATAGGACTCTGGTGCACCCACACCTGGAGTATTGTGTCCAGTTCTGGATTCCACAGTGCAGGAGAGACATAGCAAGTTTAGAAGCAGTTCAGCAGAGGGTCACAAGGATGGTAGCCAGATTTTGGGCCTGGGAGAGGGGATGCCCTATGAAATAGGATTGAGGGAACTGGGACTTTTCAGGTGGAGAAGAGGAGACTCTGAGGAGCTCCTATAGCAACTTACATGTATGTGAAGGGATGTCACAAGGTAGCAAATTGTGACCTCTTCTCCCTTGTAGTGGAGGGAAGGGTGCAATCCAATGGGCCAAAGCTAAAGGAACTGGGTTTTAGGTTGGCCAGGGCGATTTATTTTATACAGTTACATGTATTTTATATTGTTATTTATGTATTTTAATTAATTTATTTATTCGTAAGCCGCCCCGAGGCTTCAGCAAGGGGCGGCATAGAAATGTAATAATAATAATAATAATAATAATAATAATAATAATAATAATAATAATAGGGCCCCTAGGATAAGGAATGGGCTTCCGCAGGAAATGGTGGAGTCCCCATCAGTGAGGGTGTTCAAGGAAAGATTGGACACCTACATGTTGGACATTATATGAGCAAAGCTGGCTTGTGCTGGGGGTCAGACTAGATTACCCAGGAGGTCCCTTTTGACTTGCTATGTTTCTAAATAGTTGGGATAGATCCATATTTAAAAATATTTGAAACCTTAAAGCAACTAAATTTCTATTGGAAAGGTCCCATTCCCAGCACAAACATTTCCTACCACTGGAAAAAAAATGGTTTCTTACAGATGGTGTCTCACAGCTCACTCAAAAGCTAGAAAAGAACATAAATGCAGCACCTGAGCTCTTCTCCCAACTGTAAGGCTCAGAAAAACAGATATCATGAGTGACTAAGCTAATAGCAGTTAGTACTACCTAGGCTGAATAAGCATGATCATACATATTGGCTTTGAGGAGCTTTCCTGTTAGAGTTGGCATTCATTGTTAATCCTGCACAGTCCCACAGTCACAGCGTTAGTCTGCCTGAGAACACGCAGATGGATTTAACTCGGGTAGGAAGTAGGTTGCTTTTAAATTGCTGATTCAATGCTTCTGTGTTCCCCTGTTAGCCACTGGTAATGATCCTACAGCTCAACTCTGTATGAGTTAAACAGCCCAAATTCTGCAATTAGTGTCAATAAGGCCTGGCAGTCACATCCGTCTCAGGTGACGTTGTGCAGTTTTGTCAGATTGTATCTGGTTTCACAGAATATGCCCTGAGAAGGAAGAGGGGGAATGAAGAAAGGAAGCATGGTTCATGGGCAGTAGGGAAAGAAACAGGTGTTGAGGGAGGAGCTGTAGAGCATCCAGGAGTCAATCCTTAGCCGTAGGGATTGGGCCCCACACCTCTGCAGACATGTCTCCAAAAGACATGCAAACCAATTCTGAGTCAGACAAGAAGATGTGTGTTTGCGGGGTGTGGTGCTGAGGCATCAAGGGCAAAGCTGGACATAGAGAAGAACAGCAGTGAGAAGGAGGAAGCCATCCAGCTCCTTCCTAACCTCCTAGATGGAAACTCCTTGACTGGAATTGCAACACTTCATCTGGGCTTCAAAGGGCAACAGAGGCAGTGCCTGCCACTAGCATTTCCAGGAAGGGCTGGGAAAGACTCCTGCTTGGAGCCTTGGAGAAGCACTATTGTTGTCGATGCTGGGCTAAGCAGAGCAAAGGTCTGACTTGGTGGAAGGCAGCATCCTGTATTCCTATGTTACCAATGATAAGAGACATAAGTGATCCTGTCGATGCCCTGGTTGAATTGTGGAATGGGGAGATGACCAGGGCTATTGACACGATCGCTCCCAAGCGTCCTCTCCCACCTGGCAGAGCCCATTCATCTCCTTGGTATACACCTGAATTACAGGCGATGAAGCAGGTTGGGAGACGTCTAGAGCATAGGTGGAGGAGATCACAAAGTGATTCTGACCGAACACACTTAAGAGCCCATTATTGGGCCTACACTGTGGCGGTGAGGATGGCGAAGAAGAAATTCTTCTCCGTTTCCATTGCCTCCTCACAATGCTGTCCGGCGGAGCTCTTTCGGGTGGTGCAGGGGCTGATACATCTGGGCCTGAAGAAAGATCTTGTGCCACCTCGAAGGCCCGCTGTGACGACTTTGCCAAGCATTTCAGGGAGAAAATCGCTCAGATTCGCCACGAGCTTGACTCTGCTATTGAATCAGATTCTACTGGGGAGACGCCATCGACGCCGTCGAGTCTACAATTAATGGATGAATTTCAGTTGTTGCGGCCTGATGATATGGACAAGGTGCTTGGACAAGTACATCTTATCACTTGCTTACTAGACCCATGCCCATCTTGGCTACTTAAGAAAGCCAAGGACGGGATTGGGATCTGGATCCTGGAGGTGGTCAATGCCTCTTTAAGAGACGGCCAGGTACCTGCCCCTTTAAAGGAGGCGGTAGTCCAGCCAGTCCTAAAGAAGGCATCCCTGGATCCAGAGGTGGCCGCCAATTATAGACCGGTGGCCAACATCTCATTCCTGGGCAAGGTGCTAGAGTGGGTGGTGGCAGGACAACTCCAAGCACTCTTGGATGAAACTGATTATCTGGACCCATTTCAGTCTGGCTTCAGACCCGGGTATGGCACTGAATCTGCCTTGGTCGCCCTGTATGATGACCTGTGCAGGAGAACTAACAGGGACGCACTCCCCCTGTCTCTCTCCCTGCACAGG
>NW_025336114.1:729047-1028072 GCF_004798865.1 Varanus komodoensis | reverse complement strand
ATGGTATCCTTCTGAATAGGCTAGCGGGATTGGGAGCTGGGGGCACCGTGTGGTGGTGGTTCCGCTCCTATCTCAACGGCCGATTTCAGAAGGTGGTGCTGGGGGACTATGGCTCTGCACCATGGCAGTTATGCCTTGGAGTTCCGCAGGGGTCCATTTTGTCCCTTTTGCTATTTAACATCTATATGAAACCGCTGGGAGAGGTCATCAGGAGGTGTGGGCTGCGGAATCATCAGTATGCTGATGATAGCCAGCTCTACCTCTCGTTTTCCACCAATTCAGATGAGGCAGTGGCTGTGCTGAACCAGTGCCTGGCTGAGGTAATGGGCTGGATGAGGGCCAATAAACTGAAGCTCAATCCAGACAAGATGGAGGTCCTATTGGTGGGTGGCTCGGGCCTTGGGATGGGGAACTTGGGCCTTGTCCTAAATGGGGTTTCACTCCCTCTGAGGGACAGGGTTCGCAGCTTAGAAGTGCTCCTCGACCCTGAGCTGTCTCTAGAAGCTCAGGTGACGGCTGTGGCGAGGAGCGCCTTCCTTCAGCTTCGGCTGATACATCAGCTGCGTCCGTTCCTGGAGAACGACTGCCTGGCGACAGTGACACATGTGCTGGTAACTTCCCGATTAGATTTCTGTAATGCACTCTACATGGGGCTACCCTTGAAGACGGTCTGGATACTTCAATTGGTGCAGAATAGAGCTGCCAGGTTGCTGACGGGGACTGGACGTTGTTCTCATATAACCCCAGTTCTCCATCAGCTCCACTGGCTCCCGATTGAAGTCCAGGCCCAATTCAAGGTTTTAGTTATGACCTATAAAGCCCTAAACGGCTTGGGACCTGGATATCTAAAGGAACACTTGTGTCCATATATGCCTTCCCACCCCTTGAGATCAGCAACAGATGCCCTTCTCCAGGAACCCTCTGTGAATGATATTAGGAGGGTGAGTACCCGGAGAAGGGCTTTCTCTGCGGTGGCGCCCCATCTATGGAATGCGTTCCCCAGAGAGGTCCGCCTGGCGCCGTCGTTATTTGTTTTTCAGCACCAGGCTAAGACCTTTTTATTTAAAACTTATTTTAATTGTTAGTTTATTTGAATCAATAGGATTTTAAATTTTTAACCGAGAATGCACCAGGGGTTTTTAAACAATTTTTTAAAATTGTTATATTGTCATTATTTATGTATTTATGTATCCTTTGTGAGCCGCCCCGAGGCTTTGTTGCGATGGGGGCGGCATAGAAATGTTTTAAATAAATAAATAAGTATGTCCTACTTGGAGGTCCCCCAAAGGCATCTTGTTGGTCACTGTGGGAAACAGGATTATAGATTAGACAGGCTAGGCTAGATAGGACCTTGATTTAGCATGGCTCTTCTTATGTCTGTTTGATGCCTTGCCTATGAGAAGCTGGAAAACCTATGCCATCTCACTCAGATTTCATACTGAAGCTGCTATGTGTTATGCACTATAGTCTTAGCTTTGCAGATTTTGTAAGCATGGCATATAGAAACAGAAACAGAGCAAGTCAGAAAGGTCCTCCCGGGCCATCTAGTCTGACCCCCAGTTCCAGACGGCTGCACTCATGCCATGCCCGCCAGGTGCATGTCTAGTCTATCCTTGAACACCCTCACCAGAGACATATCAGAGTGTCCCATTTTCCCAATAAACCAGGCACTCTTGAAGGTCAGGTCTCAGACTTATAAAATAAAGTTATATAATGCTGATGTTTTTGAATCATATATCTCTATCTGCACATCTACCAGGCAGAATGGTCTTTCAGTTCATATTCCACAAAGCTTTTCACTTCCTTATTTAGACAGGTGGCGATACCTGCTTTGGTACCCATGACCTGCAGCAATTGGTTCTGCTTGACAAATGTGTCTGACTCACTTCAACCCCCAAGAGGACACAGATCCGGTTTCCACCATCCCTCATGGTGGAAACAAAACATCTGCCAAAGATAGGAGCAAGACATCAACAGTATAGGTAGGGTAAATTCAAAATTCACTGTTGCTACAGACCTTATAGAACTGTCTATAGAAACAGACAGTTCTATTTTCACAGAACTTTCTCAGTTTTTACATAACAAAGAAATCCTTGTTTGGAAGTACAGTATTTTCAGCTTGAGAGTTAGATCCCTGTAGTTTTGAAGTCCTTTTTCCAATACGGTCGGTCAGTCGGTTTAAAAAAGCTATCTTCAGGCACTGCTTCTCACTTCAACTTATCTGAGACCATGGATTATTATGGGATGAGTTCACAGACACCAATTAATTTCAATGTTGAATCTAGCTGTTGCCTGAATGAGCTCCAACATAGATATCCCATGATATTGTGTGACTACAAATGGTGGGGGAAAGCTGAACTTTGCAAGGGAAATATATCTCTCAAGGGGGAAGCTGCTTTTAGGAAAGCTTTTAGGGAAGCTTGTCTGTCTTTACTATTTTTCTTACTGATTACTACCTGCTAAACTTCCATGGAAGACCAGAGATCCCAGAATAGTTTGCTAACAACTGTTCTTTGAGGCAAACTAGATGTGATGGTGGTTGGTAGCCATTTTTGTTGCTCATGTTTTGTCCTCATTCACCAAAAAGTAGGGGAGATGTAATGAAACCTTCTGTCTTTTACCTCTCTGAAGTCCTTCACACAAATATATTTTCCCTGAGCCAGATTCTGATACCAGAAGAAAAATGAGCAGGATCATATATGGTGGAAATATAAAGCAGGGCATGAAGGAGCATTCATTTCTCTGAAATCATGGATATCTTCTCTTTAAAATTATGACACCACCACCACCAGACACATTTATGTTTGAATGGAGCACATAAATGAAGAACACAGCTTGGCTGTTGCCATCACATGTCCCTTGTTCTGCAAGGTGCCAAACTTTTGATACAGCTGTTCTCACATAAGCGACCCCTAGAAAGTGATACATTATCATGAGCAGACTGTGCCATTTCAGAAAGACAACATTTGAATCACTCCAGAGATCCATTGCTAAGTAACCAGACTATCTAACAAGTGCTCCTGAAGAAATGACTGGCACCCTTCACAGGGCAAATCTTTCACCCAGAATAATCCATTCTCACCCACTGTCACTCCTCACTGTAGAGTTTTCCATCTTGTCCTGGAGCTAAATGTAATTAAAAGTCATTGGCTCTGGGTGAGTCATTGGCAAAGTGGAAGTCCTTCTGTCTTGGAAGGGGAATCTGATCTCATGTGTGCGTACTTGGTGACAGTCTGTCAGTCATGACGACCGCATCCATGAGATGCTTTCGCTTGCCCTCCCTGCAATGTTGTTGCCTAAATAAATCAGCGTTGTCTTCATCTCCAAGTTGTACATTCTTCTAACTGGTGTTTGCACCTAATGTTCACCACTGTGTCATTATTCCTTCATTATTTGTCTCCAGCTTTGATGTGATCTTAGACTTGCATCCTTATCCTAAACATTTCCCTGCAACACTGCCATAGCATTATGAATGACATGTGTAATTTTTACTATTTTTTATTATTAAAATGTGGTTGAATGTGAGCTGCTGTCAGTGGTGTAGATCACTATTTTGTGTCTGCCTCCTCCAGCCAACTTTCAGCCTGGACAATTAAATAAAATGTTTAGATCAAACATAAAACAGTGATTTCAATCCAGGTGGATGTCAAATATTCATGTTAGATGTTTTATATTTGATACCAAGATTCGGAGAGAAGACTTTTGCAAACTTTACTGCAACTCATACTCGTTTTGGCAAATGCTGGGCTAAATGGACAGTGTGCTTAACCAGCATGGCAGTTGCTTTTTATAGGCTATATTTCTAGGTTCCACAGAATCATGTAGATGGTTCTATGTGCTCAAAGGGGCATTGGGCTTTCATTTCTCAAAAAGAAACTCCCCATATTGCATGGCAAATCCAAGCTCTTGAGCTGAGTTAAAGCAGCTCATTGGATCCAGGGCTAATTCCCTAAATTTTAATATACTTGTGTAGTCAAGTCAGTTTTGTGTGTTGTTTTTTTTAACATTCATGAATATAGGATAAATGTTTGTCTCTGAGATAAACAACACATATCTCCTTCTGGATCCATAAATAAAAATGTGTTACTGAGTAGCTGGAGGTGAAACAATGTGCATGCATGAGATATGACCTTTGTGAAGCAGTCTCAAGGGAGACTGAAGTCATACAATCCCACACCGACGCACATCAGCTTATTACAAGCAATATAATGCAGGGTCCTTTGTCTAAAATAGCAAAGTACATTGAACACTTGAATCCTTCAGTCACTTTACACCAGCAAGCACTTCTTACTGACCTGGGATGCTACAGAGACCAAACTATTGAAAAGCGAAATCAGCTGCTTAATAGAAAAAAAACTTTTAAATGCAAAATATTGATGTGGTAAGCTATGCCCTGTGTCTCAGTGCCAACAAATTACTTAAGAACTTTGCTTAACAGGGAACATTTGAATGATTCTATTGAATGGAGCAGATCTATCCATACACTTAGAACTACTTTGGGGTTACTCTTTTCTCTTAGATTCATGGTGCTTGAATTACTATGGGAAGCTAAGGGTGCACATTTAGCTGACATTTTGGGTGGGGATATGCACACCTAATGGCTAAAACTGGAGGTAATCAAGGGCTTGGGGTTGTAGATTTCATCAGCGCCTCAGTATCTCCTGCCTTATAATTCAAGCACTGTGAATCCATTCCATTAATATGCTATCTTTGCCACTGCCATGTACACTATTATTTTTTCTGCACTACCTTGCAGTCCAAAGAAACACACAAGGGTTTAACTAGAGGCAGGGTTACCCTGGAGTTTAGGATGCATCTGAACCAGTGATTTTCCAAAGGCAGTATCAGGAGAAAGACCTTTACAGCTAGAGCTCCAAACTTTTCATTTGGAGCCCTGAACTACACCATTTTGCTGTCCATGGGCACTTGCTGAAATACAGTTCATGATCTGTGTTACATCTAACTACACCTCATATGGCACCAAGTATGCCCAGGAATTGAGAGCAAGGAAGTGAAATAGGAGAAGGCTTGAGAGCAAATGGAAGAAAACACCTAGTAGTAGCAATTGAACCCTGGTATGTGCCTAAAATCTGGTATACATAGGGGTAGTTAGAGTGGCAAAGAAACAACATCATCCTGCCTCTATTCAGTCTTCTATTTGCCACCCAGCAAATATTGTTGTCTCTGACCTATTACATACCAAACCAAAGAATTCTGTAGTCTGAGGCCCATTGTAACATACTTGCTAGGTACTCCCAGGGGGAAATCTCTTGCATCTGTGAGGACTTACAACCATTGAACCTGGAGAGGTTCCCAGAACACAGCCTGTTCTAGTTTTATTGGATGAATTACAGTTAGTGCCGCTTGAGGATGCTGTATGAGGTTGTACTATGGAGAGGATGTTCAGCAGTGATCTTGTCAATTGCTCAGGTCTTCTCTGTGTTCCAGAGATCCACCAGGGTTTCAACATGATCACTAGCTATATCAGCTGGAAAATTCCCAAGAGCCTACCAGAAACCTTCCAGATCCATAAGCCTCTGGGGATGTTGACAAGGTGCTTGGACCGGTTCATGCAACTACCTCTATTCTAGATACTTGCCCTTCTTGGCCAATAAGAAAACAGTAGAGAAGGAACAGCTGGCTGAGCCATGGAGGTAATTAATGCCTCTTTGAGAGGGGGTGTGGTTCCATGCTACCTGAAAGAGGTAGTGGGTGAGGCCACTCCACAAGAAGCCCTTCCTGGACCCAGAGGATCATAACTACTTCAGGCCAGTGGCAAATATTCTGACCCTGGACAAGTTCTTGAGTGGATGGTGCCAACCAGCTCCAGAACTCTTCAGTGATACTGATGATCTGGATCCATTTCAGGCAGGGTTCAAGCTGGGTTTTGGCATGGAAACAGCTTTGATTGCTCTTTATGATGACCTATGTTGGGAAAGAAATGGGAGTGTTACCCTGTTGGTACTCCTGAATCTCATGGCAGCTTTTGCTACTCTCAACTGTGGTGTCCTTCTAGGATGATTGTCTGAGTTATGAGTGGAAAGTTCTGCTTTGTGGTGTTTCTGCTCCTATTTACATGGCTGGCTTCAGAGGATGGTGCTTGAGGAATATTGCTTGTCCCCATGGATTCTCCAGTATGGTGTTCCTCAGAGGTCAGTCCTATCACCCATGCTGTTTAACATCTACATGAAACCACTGAGTGGAATCATCTGGAGCTTTGGAGTGTTGCCATCAGTACTCTGATGACATGCAGCTATAGCTTTCCATTACATTGTCATCAGGTGTGGCTGTGGATGTGCTGAACTGGTGTCTGGCTCCAATAATGGACTAGATGAAGGCTAATAAACTGAAGCTCAATCCAAACAAGACTGGGATGATTGTGGTGGGTGGTTCCTCTGCATGTGTAGTGAGTGTTCAACCTGTTCTGGCTGAGGTTGTACTCCCCTAAACGAACAGGTTAGCTTGGGGGTGTTCCCTGATCCATCTTTGTCACTTTAGACTCAGGTGATCTCAGAGGCATGGAATGCCTTCTACCAGCTTCAGCTGGTGGCCCATCTATGCCTTTATTGTGAACACAGAAAAACTAGCTTCAATAGTCTGCCTTCTGGTGATCATCAGGGCTGATTACCAGCATACATGGTATGTGGGGCGCTCCTTGAAGACTGGTTAGAAGCTGCAGTTTGTGCAAAGTGTGGTGACCAGAAGATTCAAACATATACCATGAATTCTGGCTCACTTGCATAGCTGAGAAATACCGTGCACTTCACCATAGTGGGGAAATCTGTGACGAGGTGACCCATGTGGCTGCCTGCTCAATGGTCTCCAGTGCCAGCAGTGAGCAGCTCCAGAACTCCAGCTCCCCTTGTTGTGGCTCTGCATCTTTAAACTGAACTTGGACTAGACAGGCAGTCAAACATACATTAAGAAAAAATTGGATAAACCTGAGTATGCCAGGAGAAACTGGATGAAAATGAAGGTGATTTTTGTATGTTTAAATAACAAATTGAGGATGGTGGATGAAGTAGATTTACGACTGAGTACATTCAAAGTTATCAGGGAACAGAAATGTTCTTCCATCCTGAGCTGGGTGACAGGCTTTATTTACATGCATGCCATGCCTGTGAGGATTCCCTCCTCTACAATATCTCTCTCGCCTGCTCCCTTCCTACCCATATCCCATGTGCTTGTGTGTGTGCGGCAAATGAAAACTGGCCCTACTTAATGTTAGTGCTTTGCTAGTAGGCATGAGTTAAGAAGCCATCCTGTTCAAACCCCTGTGACAGTTTGTAGCTTCATCCCTACCAACAATACTGACTTTTAAAATTAAAGGAAGATATCCCCCACCCCCCATGGACAGCCGCATGGGTCTTAATGAGGTGTTGCAGCTAGACTCACACAGGCAGCATTAACCAGCCTTCCAGTGCTGGCTGAGCTAATAATTTCATATCCTAATACCCATCTGAGCAGCTGAGATGCTTTGCATTTTTTAAAGTCTCTCTGCTGAGCCTGAATTAATGAGGGGAAGAAGAAGGACTCCAAATACAATCAGGGAGTGACTGATTAGTTCTAGTGTGAGGCAATAACAGACCCTGCCGTAGACGCAGCCGCTGACCTTTATTGGAACAGAACTGTATGTAACAGATAAGAATATTTAACAACAATTAATGTCACATTGGTGCAGTGGACAAAATGGCTCCATCGAAAATTCCGGAGCAAATTGCTCAAAGAGAAATGTCAGCATCCTGCTTGTATCGGCACCCTGCTTGTGATTCCGAAATTAAAAGGAGGGGGGCAAGGCAGATAGAAAGAGAGGCTATCAGGAGAGATTTAGAGAATGAATATAATAATTTCTGGCTACACAGTGGACAAGGCACAGTTATTTAAAAATCAGACTGTAAACGGAGTTGACAATTAAAGCCCAGAGATAAATGGAGTAAAGCCAATTATTTCCACTGTTAAATTTGCGACAGGTGTGCTCCACCCTCCTCTCTCTGTGGTTCCAGCATAATTAATGTTAGCAGATGGTTTCTTGTATTTAAGGCTGAGCTCCCTGGGGTTTGCCCACTGTGTGTATGTGCTTTTGTGGGTTGAAAGGATCCTTGCCTGGGCTGAGTTTTTTTAACCTGCTGTTACAAAAATGGGTAGATTCCTCCCTACCCGGTGAGCTGATTGGAAGCGGTTCCTTATTAATTTCTCTTGCTTTGGTGGGGTGCCTGGTTTCCTTTGACAAAGAGGGAGAAAGAAGTGAAGACCTGTGGGGTGCCCAGTTTCCTTTGACAAAGAGAGAGAAAGAAGTGAAGACCAGATAGTTGGTGGCATCATTTCAAAACATAGCTTCCTGTCTATTTACAAGGATACAGACTATGAAGGGAGAATATGTTTAGGGTGTGGTAGAAAATTTGGCCAATATTAATCCCAAAGCAATATCTGTTTAGAACTCCTGCACTAAAGACTAATTACCTCTGAAGTGATGCTGGTGGCATTGTTGCCATGTGGATGTTTGATACTTCCCTTCATCTTGCAGCTATGGATAAATTTATGCTAGAGGCTTAAACTGGTTTAACAACTATCCTGGGAACTGCCATTCTCTGTCTGTGGCTTAGGGTTTGAAGCAGGACTGTGGATCAAAACACGGTTTGCTCTGCACAGTTTTGAGACCTCTGGCTAAAAAACTGCAGCCAACTTGAGCTGAAGCACTAATGGCATAGGCTGTAAGTCTCAGAATGAGTTGTTTCTCAAGAGCCAATACAGTGTTACCTCCCGTTACCTCCCTGACTTTCTTTACTGCTGCACTCTGGGCAATGTTGCTCAGCAAGTCCATCTGCTCCAGGTACTTGCTACCTTTCCAAGTATGTGGGCTGCACATTTTATTTATTTATTTATTTATTTATTAAAACATTTCTATGCCGCCCCTTGCCGTAGCCTCGGGGCGGCTCACAACATAATAAAATACACAATAAATTAAAACAATAACAACATGCGAGCAGTTGGACCAGAGGATCTGACTGGAAAGTCCTTTACCATAACTGTTAGCATCTTTAGAAAATTACACTTTCCAAGATGAAGTTGCACAGAGGCACCCCTGACAATTAAAGGATCGTTTTGAAATGTAGATTTTTACCCTCTGGCGGTACCGGAAATGTATTTAGACAGATTGTGAGTGTTCTTTTTTCAATTAATTATTCTTGCCTGTCTATAAAATGGTCTGGAAAGTCAGAAACCTCTTGGGTTTGCAGATGTCTTGTTCAAAGAACTACTACAGTTTCATTTGTGTGAGCATGTAACAATTCTGTTCAACAACTTCCTAGTGTTGTATACGAAGCACCTTTCAAAATTCATCATAGGAACCAGGCAGAAAATTATTTTCCCCCCAGTTTCTTGGGGGTTGGAATCAACTTTAGCAGAGGCAGGCAGTACGTAGTTCAGCATCTAGCACTTTCTTTGTATGCTGAAGATCTCCCCAGAATCTCTGGATAGGGCTAGGAAAGAATGCTGGTGAAAACCCTGGAGAGCCGTGGGCAGATAGGGATCTGCCAATCACAAAAACTCAGGTTCATCAAAGTTCTTTTAATTCCATCCCAAAGCTGAGTCTGACTTGAGTCTGTATCAGACCATGAGCTGCTTTCTTTCCTTTTTGCATAGAAACTTGTGCAGATTTTCATGTCTTTCTCCCCAAATGTATGATGCATCAATTCTGCATATCTTTGACATATACCCATTGATTAAAGCATATTTGTGTACATTTTTGAAATGTATGCGTGACAGAAAATGCATGTTTTTTTGGTCAGTGAATCACAGTGCAGTCTCAGAAATGCATTGACTTTAATTGCAGATGATGTTTGAGTTCTTTTTCATTCCCAAAGGTACAAATTGAATCAAACTGCTACGAAATGAATTAAAACAGTTTTCCCATACATCCCAACTTCCAGTCACTGTTGATAATATTGGGCTTGAGGGACCAAAGGTCTGTCACAGTATAAGGCGGCTTCCCTTGTTTGCAGTGGCATCGCCACAAATGCATTTGCAGCTTGTCTACTATTTTGCCTCCTCCACAACGTCCCAAACCAAATATTGTCTCCTTGGCTAGATCTTTGCCCTTTTAAATAGCACACACCCTACAGATAACATTTGTTCAAGACAAACAGTTGAGAACTCTCTGTTCAGGTTCCACTGGGAAGTCTGAAGCTTCCCACTGTGTGAAAGTCTGAAGCTGCTAATTGGATTAAAGACACATGCGTGTGATTATGGTCAGCAGAAATCTCTCTGCAGCTCACCTCATATTTCCTGACTGGAGCTTGTACAAACAGAAATGGAAAATGAGTTAATCATTTCAGCACAAGGTGTTCAAGCCTGCATTCTTTTGTGCAGCTGCCAGCTATTAATACTCAACCAGAGTCAATGGAGGTAAGATCGTTTCTAGAGTTTTATCCAATACATGCAGTGGAAAGGCAGCATATATCTAACCTGACTTGGCTGACCATCCTGGCCCAACCTGCCACAGTGTCTTTGAAACACCTGGCAGTACTGAACTGACTATGGAGGAGATATTGGAGAGGATCATGACACACTTGGCACAGCAGATGCTTTTGTACACAGGTTCCAGCTAGATATGGGCAAATCTAGTCTGCGTCTCTTATCTCAGCTGCAGTTGCTACAGTCTTGAGGGACTGGGAAGCATTTGATCAGTAAGACTCTTTCTGGGACCACTGGCCATGGCTGTCGGCCAGAACAGGCCCTAGTGGTCCAATAGTTTGACTCGATGTTCTCGTGCTCTACCAGTGCCTCTTCTGGTTGATGGTGCTTGTCCACGGCCCCAGAAAGAGCCTTACCAAAGATGTGATTCCTTATCAATAGCCACACCTATGGGTTTGGGTGGCTTGTCACACAAAGCAGCAAGTGATCCTGGCTGGGATCACATGACACAAGAAATGACACTGCTGTGGGTAGTTATGATAATCCACCCCACAATGTGCAGCAGGGGAAACAAGCCACTGCCTTATTTTCCCAGCCTTGATCATGCAAGCAGGGTCAATATAAGGCTGCTTTGTATAAGCTATTGAGATTCCTTGGTGTTTAGGGAAGAAATGCTACTTACTTCATTACAAGACAAGTGAAAATATGTCTTTTTGTTCAGTGTAATTGTCCTGGGATGTTTTCTTGCAATAGTATTCATAGCCGTTGTGCCGTATCATCCCTTTTTCTGTGAGTGTGCTTGTGCACACACACATACACACAGTCTTTTATCTGTTAACACAGTTTAATTTTAGTTTCTTTCCATTTCTAAGCGCTGGGAGCTAATGTTACAGGGAGGCTTGGAGACAGACATCCAAGCTCGTAATATACCATCTACCATATAAAACCCCCACGGGCTGTTGCCCCACCTTTGAAGATCTATGTTTCCATGACCTATCTTTACTTCCTAGTTGGGACAACAGACATCCTTCAAAGTCTGCTTATAAGCAAGGTGTACCAGAGGGCAGTGTCTGGCTTCTTAAGCCTTCCTTAAGCTCATGACAAATTTTGTAGGAAGTGTTGGTTTGCAATTGAGAGGGTGGGGTAGCTCATTCATTGCTCCTCCTCCTAAGATCTGTCTGCAACAGTGTCCAGAATGAGAAACTATGGTAAGGTGGAAACCACTGTTCCACCTTTAATTTGCTCATGCACTTGGAGTGCCCAAGTGAACAGGCAGTGACAGCAAGTTGGTGGAGGAAGATGAGGTGATGGAGTAATGTAGCAGGTGCTTTAGGGACTAGCAGTGGTGTTCTGCTGGGAAGGGTTGCCATGTGACCTATTTTGAAGGGTTGTCCAATCCAAGAACAATTTAAAGGAGTGTATGAATGGACAACAGGGCCTTGAAATTGTCCTTCAACAGTTAGCAGCTGCCAGGATCCACAACTGGGATGTGAGCACCTAGAGGCAAGGCAAGGCAAGGCAGGAGCAACAGAGGCACCAGGACTAGGGCAGCAAAATTTCAGAAAAGACAAGAGTTTAATCAAGGTTTAAGGGAAAGTCCAAATCAAAGTCATGGTACAGGCTGAGGTCGGGAACCAAAAGAATGTATAATGGCAGACCAGGATATGGTGAGAACAAGCCAAGATTTGGGAATCAGAAGGGCAAACAGAGGTCCAGGTTTCTTGGACAGGATAACAGGGCAAGAGACATGGCACAGCAGGGGACATGCCATGGCAGAATACACAGCGAGACAGGATACCTGAGACAACAGGAAGCAGATGCAGAAAGAGCTAGGGAAGATGCAGGAGCTGAACCGCAGCTCACAGGAAGTGCTGCATTGGGTGAGGCAGGATATAGATCAGGCAGGGTGCAGGCACAACAGGAAATGGGTGAACCTGTGCTGCTGAGGCAACATAGGAAGGCAGGACACATGGCAAGGGGCAGGACACACAGCAGGAACCAGGAGCAGGCCTTATATCAAACAAGAGGACCTGAGTTGCTGAAGCTAGTTCTGGAGGGAAGAGCTGTCTGTTATAGCACTTTTCCCCCAGGGCTTCTAGCTGGCATTTCTCAGTAGAATGAGAGGCCCGGCAGCCTTGGGACCAAGCCTGCAAATACAGTGGTGGTGGTTGTTCTGGTTCTGGCCACCATAACAGCCACATCCTGACACAGACTGACATTTGGGCACACTGGCCACCTGGCCACAGTTTTTCCTACCAGGGTGAGATGTATTCTATTTCTCTTTAAAAAATCAGTCTGAAAATATAAATTAACATATGGGAAGTTAAACAAAATTCTATCCACCTTTGTTAGCCCTTTCTGGGTGATGTCAAGTGGCCACTCTACTTGGCAGGGGGCCTACCAGGCTGATCCCCTGACATTGGCCCAGCTCACAGGCCTTGGCTTTCAGTGCAGCTAGGTATTGCTTAGAGGCATTTGTCATTCTAGACATCCTGGGACTGAGAGCAAAACTGCTTCCAGTATACAACAGTATATGAGAGACTCAGATTTCAGGGCCCTGGCATCAGTCTCTGAAACAGATTCCTGAGCCGGGTCTTGGCACTGGCAATCCTTGGCTGAAACTGAGCAAATACATTTGATGGCAGAGCATCCCTTCTGGAAGTGGGTTGGTGGCCAATTACATACTTGCATGCACCCCCTGGTAGCATGTTGTTTATTTTCCAAAGAGTATGTATGTGGGAAGGGGTGCAGATTCCAGAAAGAATTGATTGTGCAATACAATGAACACAGCAAAATCTTTGCCTACAATGCAGCTATGAGATGCAATTTTCACAGAAGTTTGTAAAACACAAAAGGGTGCCCTACTGAAATTATTCACAGCCTGTGGGTGGTGCTAGAATTTTGAGGAGCTCTGGGCAAGACACTCTCAGTGGGCCTTCTCCCTTCTCAGTTCTGCTGTCAGCCACTGCTATAGCTCTTCATCCTTCTTCTCATCATCACTATCGCTTGCTTGACAGGCAGAAAGCCAGTAAGCAAGCAGCCAGTGGCTTTTGTTTGTTTGTTTGTTTGTTTGAAATATTTCCATAGGACATGGGTGGTTTATAACTGATTAAAACCACAATTCCAATTTAGACCAAAAAAGCAATAAACTTCTCTGGGAAGGCCTGGTAGAAAAGATATGTCTTTAACTTGCTCTTGAAGGGAACAATCTGGAATATCAGATACACCTTTCCAGGTAGGCCATTCCACAGTTTAGGGGCAACCACTGAGAAAGTCCTCTGGGTTGGTGATATTAATCTTGCAGAAGCAAACTTCACAAGATTATCCCCAGAGGACCTTAGCGGGTGAGGTGGAATATATGGGCAAAAGCACTCCTGAAGGTATTTTAGACCTGAGCCATGGAGGACTTTAAAGATAATTACCAGCACCCAGGGGGCCATCGCAGAGAAGAAGGAAAAGACCTATTCACTCATTCCAGATATGACACAGAACAATGAATCTAAGCTACAGTACATCAGGTGCAAGTTAGACACAAGGAAGGATTTCCTGAATGTGAGAGCCACACAACAGTGGAACAGGATGCCAAAAGTACGTGTGTGCTCTTCCACACAAAAGTCTTTCAAGAAGCAATTGGACAATTATCTAATTGGGATGGTGTAGCTGATGTCCTGCACTAGCAGAAGGTTGGACTCAATGGCCTTCTTGGCAACTTCTGAGCCAAATATTCTGTAAATTATGTACTGCTCCTCGTCCACTAAAATCTGGACCAGAGCAAGATCAACAAACAGTGATGGAGAAGAGCAGCAGGTCCAAGGGGCACTTATCAATGGGCCCCTACTGGGGTATGAACCCTTAGCAGATATTCAAATATACTTACTGTTGATGCCAGTAATGCTGATGGTTTTGACAATGAATGGTGCAGCTTTACATTGTAATAGGAGGAAATGACCAGGTTTCTCAGAAACAGATCTGTCTGGCATAAGTCTCGGCATTCCACAAGCTGCTAGAAGACCTTCATGGCAGTGGCTTTTCTCCCCTCTAATCCCATTGTCATCCTGGGCACATGTTTTGCATACGAGCCATACCTGACAAAACATTCTTCTCCTCCAGATGGAGTGTAGGCCACACAGAGGGGACTCAATTGTGTTTTTGGCATTGATGCTTCAGTGAAGTGTTGAGTCTTGTTTTGCTTAAAGTTGCTATTGCTTAGGAATCCAAATATTTTCACCAAAAAGCAAAACAAAACCTGGAAAGGCTAGAGGATTTTTTTTTAAGTGTTGGAATTGGAAGTAATTCTGCTTTGTTCCCCAGCTGGAACAGAGTGGGAGATGTAAGCCAACCTGAACAACAACGCCCTCTGGAAGCATCACTGTCCATAATGGACAGTGCTATAGAGGCCATATAGCAAAGGCAGGCAGACCTGAGGTATGTGGGATCTTCTCTGTTTTTCACTAGAAAACCCATAGCAGGGTTTAAAAGACATAAAAAGGAAAAATTCTGCATGCATCCAGATGGTAGAAGGAAATAAGAACGTGTTGTGTCAACAGCCTCTAGTAGTTTTCATCCTGCTTTTTGTACAATAATCTAACCAGTTCTCTTTTCCTCTTCTTCTTCCAGTTTATCTCCACAATATGTACTTGTTCCCTAAGGGAAGCACGTAACCACATCACACACTTAGGGGTGTAAATAACAGCAAAATGTGTATTAGATGCTGTTGAGACATCTCCAGATTGTGGAGACCTTATGAATGAGTGCCCTCCAAAATGTTTTGTCCTTCATAGCCCTACTCAGTTTCTGTAAACAAATGTATTTAAAAAGCACCAATGAAGCAAGTTTATTTGGACTTTTTCCAAACTGGCTCTAGCCTACATTTATTCTAGTGACATCGATTCTGCCTTATCATTCTTTTTTTGTATAAGACAACCTTACTGTAAGTCTCCACAGACATTGCAGCAATAACAAGTACAATGTTTCCCTACTGTCTGATCTAGGGATGTATCCATGCTGGGAAATTCAGCTCATTTGAGCCTGATAGATTTCTTTCTCACTTTTGATCCAATGATGTCTCAAAGGAGTTCAATGGACTTTAGTCTCCAAAATCAGACATGATTTGTGCATTTTTTAAAAAAAGATAAAGAAATGTGTGTGATTTGTACAAATAGACAGCCAAAAACTAAGCAATTCGAGATAAATTTGAAAAGTCACGCTAAAACAACATTGTCTTTGGCTTACAATCTGTACAACCGGCATGAGTCCAATCTTTCTAAATCATGTGGTTTGTGAAAATTTCCTTAGTGTGTTTTCTTGTTGTTCAGCCTCTCATGCTTGCAATGGGAGCAACTGGGAAGTCTGTCCAAACACACTGCCTTTTTCACTACAACCCACAATTTTAGAACTGGTGGGTTGTTGTGATGTTCAAACTTGGCCATGAACTTTGAACTGAAGAATTCTGTACTTGGGAAATACTGAGTAGCAGGATTGGATTGGATTGGATTGGATTGGATTGGATTGGATTGGATTGGATTTCCAGCACTTCCATAAAAAAAAACATCCATTCTAGATTAGTCCAATATTTCTTCATTTCAGCATGTAATTTAGGGCAGGGACAGGTAGTGGCAGCTACAATTAAAGAACTGACATTCTAATGCAAACAAGTAGATCCAGAGGTACCTTCTCCTGACCCTTTTCTATAGGACAAGAGAGCAGTGAAAGCCCCCTGCAGTTTTACTTACAATTCCCTGAGCTCTGCAGCTCATATCAAAGGAGGGAGACTGGAGGAGGAGAAGAAAGGCAAGAGAGTGAGCATCCAGCAAACATAATTAACAAATAAGATGCTTTTTTGGTTTGTGACTAAGCACTCTGCAAAGTTCAGCACTGTTGATTCAGAAAGGGTCTGGAGCTTACAGTTACTAAACAAACCTGGATACTTAGAGGAGCAGATCATTTCTAATTAGAACATCTGAATATTGATTCAGAGAAAGGTAGGAAAGGAAGGAATGCTAAATAAAATTATTGTTTGTGGGGTAAAGATAAACAAGAGTGAACACTTCTTCCCAAGCAGCTGCACATGCCTGAATTGCAAATTTGCAATAGGCATGGCATTTGAAAAAAGGCAAATACACCTATAGATTTATTAAAGCAATAAAGAAACCTTAATTGGCTTATCCTAGAAATTGGGAGCAGGGGGAAAGAGAGAGTTTTATTTGGCCATTCTTATCCTACTGGTTAGCAACAAAATAATAATACATCACACATCCTGGCAAACAACTCTTCATGGTTTCCACGGTGCATTTCTCTTTGCCTTGATGTGCCTGACAGACAATTAAGTGGTTTCTGCATTAACACAGTTTCCAGCACTCTTAGTTCTCCCACTGTTGGCACATATATCATCAACCACCACAACTGAAATTCAGTCCCACATTGGATAGCTGGAGCACCTGTGCAGTGGACCCTGGTAGCATGGTGGAAACCATGCTGCCAGGTGTGGATGATTAGAGAGACCATGGTGACGCATGGAACTATAGAACCTACCTTTGTTTTTTATTGTGGTTTCTAAAAGCCACACATACCTTACTGAAATACCACAACAGAGTTTGGACATGACAGGCCATCTTGTTCAAGAAACCACTTTGTCTTGCCATGTTCTACAAACTCCCCATTGTTTTGCTCCACCTTTCAGTCACCACTTCACATTTTCCTATTCTTGTAGCTTCAGCCACTGATTTCAGGTTTTGATTATTCTTACTGCTTATTTGTCATGATAGTTCTCATTTAAAAAAAATCTGTAAATATATGATTAGTACAGCAGTTCATGATTTATAGTCAGGCTATTATGAAAATTCCTTCTATGTTATTTTCAATCATCCTCATTCAATTTGATTGGAAAAAAATGCTTCTGAAAAGAAATTTAAGATGCAATATTGTCTCCCTCAGAGCAGATGTGCATCCTCTGATCAGACTGGGGTGGTGGAGCAATGATCTCCACTACCACCAGGATTCACATGAGGCATTTTCTTTAGACATCTGCTTTCAGCCATTTAGATTTAGGGCTGATGAGGAAGAGAGAAGCACCAGTTGGAATCAGTACAACTCCACAACCCCAGCCTCTCTCCTGCCCACCTATGTCATGTCCTACCCCCAGACCCACTTCTGGCCTCAGGGGGAAGCCAGTGTGGTTCTTTCCACATGGGCAGTTAGAGGTGAATCAAGAGTTCAGTCTTCAGAGTCCAAGCACTGAGGTTATGGAGCTTGGTGCTCAGACTCTGGAGAGTCCTAATTCCCCTCAGATGATGTCAGTGGCCATAGGAGTGCACCCTTAAAAAATAATAGATTTTGGAGAAATGGGCTGTGATCAAGCTATGAGGTGGCTGATGGGTGTGTATGTCCTTTCTTTCATTGTATAATCATCTCCCTTCACCTGTATTAAAAGCATGTTGTCTCCACAATCACCCCTCAGAAATTTAATGTTTGCAAGATCCTGGACAAAGTGTTGAGCTTTAAATAATAACAGCTGAAACTGAGTCAGATTTCTCAAGGGACATTTTACCCTAAAAAGCCCTGAGATACTTCCTTTCCTTATAAGGCTGCTTTGCAGAATTTCCCCAAAACGTGTTCACCAGTTTTTGTTCCAAATGAAATCCCTTCCCCACAAAATGCCCTATGATGATGCTTGGTATGGGGCACTGTGAAGGCTGAAAGATCGGGGGAAGGCTGCCAACACCGTTGTGGCTCTTGCTACTCACAGTGCAAAAATCTTGGAAAAAGAAAGCAGTTGTGCAATGGCCCTTGCCAATGGTGAGCCCTCTCTGGGCAAACTCTTGAATTTCTCCCATTCAGTGAAGCTACAAAAGACTTGTGCAACAGGGAGAGCAGAGGGGCCTGCGAATCAGTGGTAGAACTCCTGCATGGCATGCCAAAGGGTCCAGGGGTGCATCTCCAAGTAGGCTGGAAACATTCCTGCTTGAACCCTGCACAGCTGTTTCCAGTCAGTGTCAACAATAGTGAGCCAAACAATTCAGTAGTCTGACTTGACTCTGTGTGTTCACTTGGTCTTTAAAACAAGTTTGAAAGAAAAGGGATCAAAGAATCACATAACTTCTGAAGATGTATTCCTATGCAAGTTTAGACAGAAAATAATCCCTGCAACTCCCACTGGGTCCCCAGCCAGCCACCGTCACTCCCTCCTCCTCCTCCTCCTCTTCTTCTCCTTCTTCTAATGTTTAAAGAGCTGGAGGATCTTTCTGATGTTAGAATTGCACAAAGGAAGACCATGTGACAGCCACAGAATTTAATTCTCTTTGAACCATGAAAAATGTTCATAGATGGTGGAGAGGTGGGGAGAGGCAGGAAAAGGTCTCTGTCAGAGTCCATGATGCAGACCCACATGCCAGGTGACAGTCAAGCTAACTCAATAAGTGCTATTTGTTTATTTTATTCTGTATATATTTGTGAATTCATTGTATTTATTATCCCCCCTTTTCCTGCAAGGAACCTGAAAGGTTCCTGTGAGCTAGGTTAGGTTGAGAGTCAGAGACAGTCCCCACGTCACCCTGGGAGGTTCGTGGTTTGGCTAGAACCTAGGCTTCCAAGTCCCAGGCCAGCACTGGAACCACCACACCCTGGAGGGGAGGGATGAACTGATCTCTTCTCCGACACAACACACAATGCAGCTTGAGTTCTGGGAGAACGCAGTCTCTGCGATAGAAGCATAATATTGTGTTGCATAAAGAGAGCAGAATAATGCAACAGGTAGCCCACCCCTTCTATAGGAGTTCACAGCTAAGACGGAAGGAGACATACCCCAGTATTAGGAAGTGAGCCGAGCCAAGAGGAAGTCATCACATGCAGCAGCACAAACCTTGGAGAAGGGCCTTCTCTGTGGTGGCACCCCAATTGAATTCATTCCCAAGAGAAGTTCGCCTGGCACTGTCACTTTGTTCTTTTCGGCGCCAGGCCAAAACCTTTCTATTTTCCCAATGTTTTCAGACCTGACTGTTTTAATTGGGATGTTATTGTTAGTTGAATTTCTTAGGACACTATGCATTATTTTTTACTTTTTGTATTGTTAAACCATCCCAGGACTTCGGTAATGGGCCTATCTAGAAAAGTTTTAAATGAATATATAAGTAATAGGCTGCTGCAAGCAGTGCAGAAGAGGGATGCTGCTTGAGCAGGATTTGCATGGGGCTCCATGCCGGGTGAGTGCCCCGTGCCGACCCTCTTTCACATCACCTGCACCTGCACTAATAAAGGCTGCTGCGTGTGACATGAAAGAGGGTCACTGCTTGAGCAATGTGTGGCATTCAATTTCTGGTGAGTACCAGGTGCACTCACCAAGAACTGAGACTCATGGCCATGTCAGAGTGGACCAGAGTCTGGGGAGCTGAGCCCAGGAAATCCAACAGATCAGATTCCCACTCCCAAAATGAATTCTTCACACATTCCTAACTGAAGTGAATTTTGGAACATGTTAGCAGGTTCAAGCATCTCAGGTCCTCCCACCCCTAACTCAAGGAAGCAAAGTTTCATATTGTTACGTTAAAGAGATAAACTGATGTATTTTGCAAATTCATCCCAAAATAGTTCAGTTAGTATCATTAAATAATACATTTACTTAACCCAGAATGCATCCCCATCTGTACATAGTATATAGAAGATGAAAAAAATGTTTTCTAATGTGCCATGATCTTTTCTCTGTCTTGTTCACTGTAGGCAAAGCCAGGTCTATAAAGGAATACTACACCTGTTGGCCTGCCTCATCCAGTGGACAAGGAGGAACTACAGTCTCGTATCCCCAGCACCATTCTTGGTGAGTGACATAGCAATATTTTCACTCCTGCTGCAGCTGTATTTGTGGAGAAAGTCGGACATTTCCAAGACAGGATTCCATGGTTCTCAAACAAAGGTTGTGGATTGCTGTGCAATCTTAACAAAGTTTTATGCTTCGCAAATACGAGAGAAATTGGTTAACATGAATATGATAAATGGCTTTCCTGGTCCCTGGTCCCTTCCTTGTTTTATTCTTCAAAGTTATGCTGGTAAGGGTGTGATCCCATGCATGCAAAAAGTCTATGCTGGCTAGGAAAACCTGGTAGTTGCTGGACATTTTCTATCCAAGCATGAAGCATGTGCTTTAAAACTATCATTTACTGATTATTTTTTAAAGTCATCACTATTTTTGGACACAATAATTACCATTCCATGAAAGCCCTTTTAGGTACCTCTGGTGTCTATGAGCTCAGTTAGAGTGTCTAATCACAAATTAATCCAGACTCTAATCGCTTGTCCTTGTCGTTTATTACATGTATCACATTATCCTGTCCCCTGTGGATTAGTATTGCCCTCCATAGCCTTTTAAGCTATGGCCTGACTGTGACCTCCTTAGCACCCACTGAGGTTGGAAGAAAAGTGGACAACATTCCAAGAAGACATTTCAAGAGACGGGTAAATAGAAAAGTGAATGAACAGTTCATAAACTGCCTTCCATCAAAGAGTCCACATGGTCCGACTTAATGGACATCATATTTCTCATAGATACCATCAGTTGTACAAAAAGAGCTGTCCATATAATGAAGTCAAGAAAAGGTTAAGCTTACAGATAGGGTTTGCTAATATTTCACTTCTATGGATGTTGTAAGTTCATTGGTAATAGGAAGAAACCCTTCAGTAGATTAACAGAGTATTTGGAAAGCTATAAAATGACCATTTGCTCTTTGGGACGTCAGGCGACATCATAACCTGCAAGAACAGAATTTTGGGGGGAACATACACAGTGCTGCATAAGGCTTATCCTGTTGACCCCCAAGTCAAACACAGCTATTTGGAAGCGTATATTCTATCTCTGACTCCAACAAAAGGGTGTTCTTTGCATACCCAACACAGTTTCAGGATGGCCACTGGGTTCAGTCAAGGTTCTTATCCAATGTTCCTAACATCGCTTATTAGTATCAGGATAATCCAGGACTGGAAATAAAGCTCTATGAGAAGAGGTTGAAAGAAATGGCATGAAAAGAGAAGACTCAGGTGAGATATGATGGAAGGACAGAGTGCTGTCACAAAGAGGAAGGACAGAGTGCAGGACACAGAATAATAGACTCAAGTTAAGGGATGCCAGGATCTGATTAAATATCAGGAAGAACTTCCTGACTGTTAGAGCAGTACAACTATGGAACCAACAATGTAGGGAGGTTGTGGCTTCTCCCACACAAGAGGCATTCAAGATGCAACTGGACAGTCACCTGAGAGGGAGGGTTTAACTTGGAGCCCTGCACTGAGCAGGGGGTTGGACCGGATGACCCTCTGGCCCTTTCCAGCTCTATCATTCAGTGATTCTTTGATTCACACACATGCTGTCAGCACCAGCATTCATTCCTCATGATTTATTTCCACTGGACTTGCAAATATCACCTGTGGCTGCCAAATGGCTAACCATATGGAGCTTCTCAAGTTGATAGGTTTCATCAGCTACCACATCAGAAAATGCATGTGTATAGTGTTGCTTCTTGTGTCTTTACTATTTTATCAGCTTCAGCCCACCTTGGCAGGCATGCAGCCTGTTTCTCCAGGAATAACTGGGATAAAATAAACATATTTCAGAAAGCAAAAGATAATAGCCTTAGGGACAGCTTCCTCAACATGTGTTGGAAATTTAAAAGTAAAAAAAGAGAAAATAATAATAAAAGCTTCTTAGAAGACACATGATAAGAAGTGACTGATCATAGCACTACTGATGTATCAAGAATGACATGTAGGCCAGGGAATACAAAGGGAGAACAAAAGTTGTATAATGAGCATGGAAGAAGCAGACAGACAGAACGGACAGATGCAGTTGGCTGCAAAAATTTCAGTAGGACATTTAACTTCTTGACAGGCCAGCATCTCTTCTTAATAGAAAGCATTTACTGGGCTTCCCAGTTTGCATCCCTTGTATAGTTTTCTATTTAAAAAGCAGACACACTCTGTGATATAATAACACAGATGTAGCACTTCAAGGATATGCCATCCTAAGTGGTATGAAAATGTTTTGATTTGCAATTTTGTGTGTGTGATGCATCAAAATAGCTCCAATATGTTTACTTTTCACCTAGCTTTGGGTGTGTGAGTCAGTGGACTGAGGAAGAGAAAGATCTGGGTCCAAGTGCTGAGTTTGCCATGAAGTTCACTAAGTAGTCCCAGCCAAGTCCATCATCTCTCAGCTCAGTAAGTCCCCACAGTGTGAAGTTAACTTGCTGCACACTGCACAGGGATGCTTGGAGAGATGAACAAGATGCAAAAGAGTTAGTTGCATAAGAAGTCATCATGTCAAATGAACTGGAAACTGTTCAAGGGGCAGACTCCTCCAGAGAGTCATGACTGCTAACAATACCAAGATTCAGAAGTAATTTAGTACTGAGAACATGCTATTGTCTCCCTAACCAGAATATCTGAAGTCATCTTGCGATGGAAAATGAAGTCAGGGAGACATCTAAACAAGGAAGTGTTGTAGTTATGAGTGACTTAAATTGCCATCTCACTGATTGGATAAATGCAGATTTCAGTCATAACAAAGAGAATCAGTTTCTGAATACCATATATGTGGGATGGGAAACAAATCCTGGTCCAATGGCTAAATTAGTTCAAGTCAAGCACGTCAGGAGCCACCTGCCCACAGCGGATGAGGCCACCCCAATGCTTCCAAGTGGCACATACAAGCACAGAGAAACACACAGAGAGATCCATCGCCCTTCTCCTGCTGCAGTCAGGTTTTTGAAAGCCTACTTGCATTGGGGGACAGTCAGGTTTGGAAAGCGGGTGGCAGTGTTGAGAAAAGGATCATTAGCTAATTCCTCCCCACCAGCTTTGTGCCAAAAATGTCCCTATTGTTACATTTGGGCTTTGAAAGAACCTTGGAACCAATGGGTGTCAATCACATTGGCAAAAGTTTCCCTGTCCTGACTCTGCCATAGAACAGTTGGTCACAGTACCAACGAGAAAGGAAGCAACCCTCGGCCTCATGCTGGATGGCACCAAACAGTGTGAGAGGTGAGTATTGTTCAACCAGTTGGACCCAGTGACCCCATGACTAACAACTTTAATTCATGTATAAGTAGAAAATCAACAAGAAAGGCCAATAAAGTTATGTTTTGTTAGTACTAAGGGCATGCTATTTTCTTGCTGACCAGAATACTTAGAGTGACGCTACGATGGAGAGTGTCATAATCTCTAAATTAGCTTACTGCAATGAACTGTATGTGGAGTATGTGGCAGCTTCACTAATAACTGAGACGAGAGCATATAAGACCAGGCCCACTTGCATTGAATGCCTGTTTGCTTCCAAGCCTAATTCAAGGGGTTGATTTTAATCTATAAAGCCCCATCTGGCTTAGAATCACAATACCTGATGGTATTTCACAAGTACCTTGTGAATTTCATCCCAATAAAAGAAAATCTAAACAAAAGAAAAAACAAAAAAGACCAAAACTATGAAATACTCTAAAATTAAACAATTGATGCAATGTAAATATCCTAATAATATAGATCCAAACATATCAATTACATATAAGCATCAACAAGGCACACCAAATTTTCTGTATATGTCCATTTTGTATGGCATAAGTTTTGTTAAGTCTTCAATCCACTGAGTTATTAGAGATGAACTTTACCTTTCCAATGTTGTAACATCAATCTTTTTGCTGTCAAAAGGGCATGTAAAATCCACTTATATTGCCCAAGTTTAAACTTTCAAGAATCAGGAAGCTAATTTGAAAGAACATGTATATCAGAAAATATTGAATTGTTCTAATACCAAGTTTATCTCTATTATAACTTCCATCCCCAAAAAGGCCACATCTGGACAATGCCAAAACATGTGAATTTTCAAAAATCAGTAGCAGAATTACAGCTCCGGCATTTAATCAACTTAGATAAACACTTAATGAGGCATTCTGATCATAGGCCAATATGACTAATTAGACTCAATTAGTATTCCCAGTAACTGAGAAGACTATGAAGCTGTAAAAGCTCTGGAGCCAAACATAGATTCTAGCAAATCTTACAATAGTATTGCCACTCAGCAACCACAGACAAATCAAATTTGACTCAAAAATCAGACAATGACAGAATTCATAATCTTCTCCCATTTATTGATCTAGAGTAAAAACCAACTTGGCCTTCTGACTCAGCCACAAAAACATTTTTCTAGTTTAGACCTGAATTTGCCTGAATTGCATGACCTGAGGCTCTCTTCCAAATTCTCTTGTACCTCTAACAGAGGCTTGGAAGAAGGTAACAAGGAAGTTGGTCTACTCACGGGTGGCTTTCCAATTCTGGAATGATGAGGCCCACCTGTTACCAGCATGGTCATCTTTGCAATGCCAGGTTAAGGTTGACTTCTACTCATAGGATACGCCTACTCTTTTCACAGGTCTAGGTTGTTGTGCTGGTGGTGGTGGTTGGAATATTTAGGGTACCATCTGTGTCTTTTGGTTGTGCTTGTGAAGAGGAGAAGTGGAGGCATTGTTGAGATACCTCATATCCTGCCCCTCTGCTCCCTTGAAGGTGCCCCCCATACACACACACACACCAGCTCCAAAGTAGTGCTTGTGACTTTGGAGTGGCAGCAAGCGCAGGAAGAACTATGCCGGCCATGAGGGTGGTAGAGGGTGCTCTGTGGTCACAATCCCAGCTCTCACCTCACAACACATTTCTGAGCTCAGAGCTGGGATGCCAACATGTCCTGAGGACATTAAGACAGTGCCTAGTGGCCAACACACTTAGCTGTTAAAAATATTAGAAACTGTGCATATTAAACTGCTGTGCTGCACTTTATTGTAGCTGTATTTTATACTGCATTTTATCATTGCAGCTAGATTTGTTTGTCCGTTTTGTAAGTTGCTGTGAAGTTTCAGTTATTAGGCAATATGGATACAAGTAGTAATAGCAACAACAATGAATCAAGACCAACAATAATACACCAGAAGCAAGAAATCAGCTAGGGTCAGCTACCCCACTGATTCTGTACTCTATTTTTTCTGCCCAGCCTAGAAAACATTGGCCATTGAATGATATAGAAATAAAAGAAATTAAAAGAAAGAAATGACAGCAGAAATAAAGGAGAACTAAGGGAGGAGAAGGAGATTGCAGAGAAGCTGAGTTCCTTTTGTTATACAACTGACAGGGAACTTGAACTGGTAGGGAAATAATACCGATAGGAGTTGATGTGTTAGACTTTGAAAACTTAACAGATTGAAAAGCTAACAAATACGGTATGTATTTGAGAGTTGATAAACAACTCAGATATGAAATGGCTTATCTTCTAACAAAAATATGTAAAATGTCCTTTAGATCAGCCTTTGTTCCAGAGGATGGAAGGGTAATTTATATAACACTAATTTTAACAAAGAATCCAGGATGGTCTGGATAATTAGAAGCCAGTTGGTGTAACCTCTGTTCTGTGTAAATTAGTGGAAAACATTATCAAGGGGACATCCTGATGAAAAAGAATGAACATGACTTCATCAAAGGTGTATGTTATCTAACTAAACTTTTCAGCACATATAGCAGTCTTATGAGGAAATGAGCAGCCATGGAGTAACCACAGTGGTCCTCTTATAGATCAGTAGCTGGTTAAAGCAGAGAAAACAAAGAGTAGGAATAAATTATAAGTTCTCACAATGGAGGGATGTAGACAGTGGAGTCTTAACTGGTTTATAAACAATCTGGAATTAGATGATCTGGAACACTGGTGGCCAAGTTTGATGATGACACCCAATTGTATAGGGTGATGTTTATTTATTTATTTTTATTTATTTATTAAAACATTTCTATGCCGCCCCTTGCCGAGGCCTCGGGGCAGCTTACAACATCAAATAAAATACAAAATACATTAAAACAATAACAATTAAAATATATACAGTAAAATAAAATAAGCCGCCCTGGCCAAATAAAATTCAATAATATTAACATTTAAAATGCTGCTTAAATGATGTTATGCCAGCAGTAGCTCTTTTTTGGATCCAAAGACAATAAGCACAGTTTCCAACAGGGGTTTAAAAAGCTTTATTATCAGACCATAAAAGACAGATTCTAAAGGCAAGGTAAGTATACAATGCTCACACTCCTTTTGCTATTGGGGACTCTTCAAAGAAAAGATGGAATGGCCAGCATACAGCTAGGTTTGTGTTGAGGTTCTGCTCTTAGAAAGATTCCCTAGCTTTATATAGTTTTTATGTTTCCTATAATCATATTTTCTCCCACTAAACTAGACAACATTAATATTTTTGTGCATAACTAGAAACATAGAAACAGAGCGAGTCAGAAGGGGCCTCCATTTTGTCTGACCCCCGGCTCCAGCCGGCTCCACTCACAACATACCCACCATGTGCATGTCCAGCCTATCTTTAAACACCCTCACCGATGGGGCCTCAACCACCTCCCATGGAAGCCCATTCCATACCTTCAGGGTCCTACTTGTCAGGAAGTACTTCCTGGCATCTAAATTGAACCTTGGTTCCCTGAGCTTTGCTCCATTGCAGCGTGTCCTGCCCTCCTCTGCAGGGGAGAACTAATTGAGAAAGAAACTTAAATATGACTATATATGGACCTTCTGCATCCCCATACCATATCAGGTGGCTTTAGCCATGTCCATCTAGTGATAAACAGCAGTCCTCTGAGGTACTTCTTAGGTACTTCCCAAAGCCACCAGGTTCCCTGGCCATATCTAGTTCTTGTTTAGCTAAACAAGTGTGGAAGCCTGGCCAACTGAGTGACATTGCCAGGTCCCAGCCAACACTGAGATTATACCCAAGACTACTCAAAAATGAAATTAACCATCTTCTCATGGGGGACTGTAAACAGACTAGACGCAGTGAGAATCAACAATCTCTAGCCCAATGGAGAATGATGAAAGTCAAGAATGGCTACACAAAGAAGCCCCAAGCATGAGGGCAAAATGGTCATGCACCACTGTTTTCTCTTGATCGCAATGGTCCTTGGGCCTTTTACAATACTGGTGGTTTAAACAAAAAGGGGTTGTGAAGAGATCAGATGGTATCTCTCCAAATTGGTAGAACAGGCATTAAAATGGTAAATGCAGTTTAATGTAAACAAGCATAAAGTGATGCATATTGAGGTTTTAAAAAAGAGCCCCTTCATGTATTGTAAGTGCTGATGCTTCTGGGCTGGTGGTGGCTGACAACAAAAGAGGATTGTGAGGGATAGCTCAGTCACGATGTACAGCTGTATGCTCAGAAGGTTTTCTTTATGCTAGCAGGGTCCCTAAATCTATATTCCTTACCACTGTGTGCATTCATAGAATATCTGAAAAGGGCTCATTTCCCCTGAACGGTAGTATTAGTAGTTCACAGCAAACAGTGATGAATTATGGGTGCTCATAAATAGAATGCATGAAGAAAAGTATAGTCTGTGAGAAAGCAGACACACAAGATGTAATGGAATATATTCTGTATCTTCTTCAGAGAAAACGTAACTTCTGGCACTGTTCATGAAATTGGTGATCATTTACTTGGTAAACCATATTTCAATAAGGAATGTGTGAGGAATCTGTTCTGGGGATGGGAAGCTGACAGATTCCATGGGCTTGGCTCGCCAGACTCCAGTCTGCTTAGAAATGGCCATTTGTCTATGTTCCTGGTGAGCAGCTTTCCTCTTCTGCACCACATGAAACAACCTTTGTGCTGCAGCACATTACTTAGAAGAATGCTTCATCCTGCAAGCATTCGTGGACTTCCTCTCTGTTAGTTTCCAAGACAGCGATGGATTCTGCAGAACTGCAGTGCATCCCTAATTTCAATTTAATCTCAGCAACCCTGTCAGAAAGAGTGTTATTACTACTATTCCCATCATGTGACCAATGAAGAATAGTCTTTTTGTTTTTGTTTTCTATGCAACTATATATCCATATTATTATTACTTATAGCCTATATTTTCTCCTGTTGCAAGGAATCCAAGGCAGCTTATATAATCCTCATGTACCCACATATCAACCCTAGGAGGTGGGTTCAGCTGGCAGCCAGTGATAGGCCCAGAGTCACCCAGTGAGCTTCATGGCTCTGTGGAGACTAGAACCTGGATCTCCTGGGCCTCAGCCCAATATGCTAACCCAGGACTATACCATACTCATTCTTTACCCAGGTTTTGCTTAATGATCTCACTTATATACCTAAATGCCAAGACATTATGAGGAAGGGAGAGGAGGACAAAATGGAGATTCCAGGAGGATTCCAGCGTTGTGGGAGAAGAAGGGGGGATGGTATATGTACAGTACTGGAAAATGAAAAATGTCTAATGAACTGTTAATAAGAAACAAGCAAACCAAAACAGCTTGTGCCAGAACTGGGTTTCGCATAGTGGTCAATGTTCCAAGTTCAAGATGCATATTTCTCTGGTGCTCTTAGACTGCTATTCCTGAGCACCATGAGTTGGAAGCAAGCCCCATTGAACATTGGACTGAATGGCACATTACTCAGTGGTGCTGAGGTGGAACAGTTACAGGTGACCGTTCTCTTTTGCTACTACTGTAGCCACATGTGCTTCTACAGCATCTCTGTGTGCAAATTCTTCATGCTTTAAAGAAATTCTGCTTAATTTAATTTTGTCATGTGGGAGACAGTCTAATTACTTGATCACCTGTTTCTGGCTTGACATTGAATTCTTTTTGCATTTCTGATTTTCCCCTCTGGGATGTATATCTTCTTGCCAGCATCTGTTTCCCATACTCTTCTGTGAACACCGAGACAGCTGATTAATTTAAGAGGGATTTTGCTATGCTTGATGGGCTTTAAATATGTCCAGTCTGCCCACCCCACCCACCATGCCCACAACACACTTTAGTGTGCATTTGCAAAGCCTGCAGTTTTTGCAAGGGCAATTTTCCTCTTGAAAATTATTTTCAATGTGTGTTTTTTTAAAAAGTACAAAATTAGGGCCACCAGGCAGTTTTATATTTGTAACAGACTGCAATACTAGTCTGTTACAAATCCGTAAGGACAAATTACATGCTATTTAAAACTGTGTGCATTTAAGCACAATCAATGCTTCTTCCAGGAAGATGCAGCTTTTTGAGGGGGCATCTTCTGTGGAAGTAGGAGCAAGGGGGTCATCACCCTTCCCGTCTGTGTTCACAGTTACCCATACATGGGCTGCGGGGAGGACTGTTTCTTCATTGGAGATTATATGTTGATCTGTTGGCAGATGCGTGTCAGGGCTGTGGGCAGGAGCAGAACCCAAAGTGTCTGGATCAGCCCTTTTCTCTTTCTGTCACCACCTCATCACCTCTCTTTCTGCCACACCTTTTTCTCTCCCCACCCCTCTTTTTCCCCATGCACTGCCATGGAAGGGACAGGCTGCTCTTGCCAAAGGTCTGACATTGATCATATTCAGTGGCCTTTTGAAATGTGGGTGGCCAAGTGTCCTACTCTACAGTCCTGCATTTGAAAGTATTCTCTGTTGAAGGACTATCCAAAATCAATTCCTGTTTAAAGATGAAAAACCATAAGAATGGGAACTATTCAGCAGCTGAATAGCAAGCAAGCAGCAGGCTACCTGTTCAGTGGGTGAGGAGTACTATATTTCTACTGAAATTATAAATAGTGTTTTAAAATTAGCATCTACATGTATCAACCAGGATACAGAAATGTTATAGAAACATAGAAACAGAGTGAGTCAGAAGGGGCTTCCCGGGCTATCTAGTCTGATGCCCAGCTCTAGCCAGCTCTGCTCATGACATGCCTACATTGTGCATGTCATTAACAGAACAGAACAATAGTAGGGTTGGTAGAGACCTGTAGGACCATCTAATCCAACCCCCTGTTTCAAGTCCACAGGTGGTCACCCATCCAGCTGTTAGCCCATGGCTTTCCAGCTTAGCAATGGTGACTTGACATGCTCACGTGGTGGAAAGCCAGGCAGGCAAGCAATGGGCATCCTGCCTTGGCCTCTTTTATGATGATACAGTTCCACTTTTTGGAGACGCATAACCTGCCAGCATGAATAGGCTGAGAGCTGCATGAAATCAGGCTGAGAGCACATGTAGCCCTAGGGCTGTCGGTTGCCCATCTCTGCCCTATGAGAACCAGAAGCCATGTTTAAGCAGTTGAGGGTTTCAGGCCCCAGCAGAAATTATCCACCAACATGGTTACAATTGGGTGGAGCAGTTACCAAAGTTCTCAGTTCAATATTGTGAAGCCCAATGAACAATCCTGACAAAAGAGGGTGCTCTTGCTGACTGCTCTGACCAATAACAACAGGACTGCTTGTGGAAGCTGAGCTGAGGAAAGCTAAAATTTGAGGTTGAATAGGAAGGTTTAAGTTTGGTGCTGGAAGTTGAGGATCATGTGCTAGTACTATGCCCTCTGGCCCTCTATGAATACAGGCACACTTAATTCAATTTGAATGCAGCAAATCTGGGGACCTTGAAGGACTGAATCCAATCCCCAGGAGGGCCAAATTTGACCCATGGATTTAAAGTTCAGCAACCTGATCCAAGTCTATGAACCCCCTCGTTAATTGTCTTAGTATCACTGCCATGCAAAATCAGACATTTTTGCCCGTAGTATAGAATCAAACAGTCCAATTTCCCCCACTGTGATAGATATAATTATTTTTTCATCCAATTAGATTTTATTTCTATAACACTAAGCATATTTACCTGTAAGAAGGGGCTGATTCACACATTTAAATCCATGCACATATCTGTACCTGTTAATCATGTTGCTATCACTAAAAATAATGTGCAAGATGGCAATCATGAAAAAGCCATTTGAAAAGAAAAACAGTTTTCAGCTAAAATTGCCCTTGCAAACTTGCAAACTGCTCTCACAGTTATGTAAGTTGTAAATATGAAAGAGAATATCTCATATATTCTAATTGTAGTAAGTAATGTATCAGATAACTTCTAAAGCAAAGCAATTTGCAGACATAATGTTAAATAGATCCCTCCTTACTAATCAATTAATTTAGAATACAGATAATATATATGAAGCTACTTAAACAAATCATGCCCAGTTTTATGCCAATGATAGCTACAGATACAGCATTTTTGAAAGAAGTGTTGTTCCATTATGCACAGTTAAGAAACCCCTGTCTAGGTATGCATCCCAAATATCTACCTTCCCAGTTATTCTCTGAAATTCAGAATTCCATGTTCCTATGGCTTCATTCTCATTTTCCCATTTTGTACAAGACACTCGTGCATGTAATATTTGTTGCAGGTATCAGTTCTTTCCATCAATTAATGTCTTTTCTATGCATCAACAATGTGCAGTTGTTCCATTGATGGAATATCCTATTTATTTATTTATTTATTTATTTATTTATTACATTTCCATACCATAGAATAGCTGAAGCTGCCTGGGTGGTTCACAACTATATGGGGTGTATTGCATCTGTTTGTGCAAAATGTTCTACAAGCACAAGGACACCTCCATGTATTTTGATCTCACACTCCCAAAACAAATAGAAAGGAAAGGAAAGGAAAGGATTATCCAGAAACAGAATTGATGAGGTGGTAAGAATGGATTGTATTTCCACCCCCTGCAGCCCCCTGCTGACCACAGAATCTTTCTTGAAGCTTTTAGTGATCTTCTAAAGAAGATTGTGGTGGAGGGTGCAAATAGTTTGCAGGCAGAATTGCTTTTCCCAAAGCCTTCCTGAAACAAAATTCTGCTTGCAAACAAGCTATGCCCTACTACTAGAGGTACATCATTGTATTTATATCTTGCCTTTTTTCCTTTGTTGAGGAACCCAGGATGCCTTCTTTCTTGGGAGGAATTGCCACTCTTTTTGCTACCTCTCCAGCAACTGCACTGAGGGCAGCAATTTCAGTTGTAACAAGCTGTGGGTCCAGGAGGTTTCAAACCCACAAAACACCCACCCTTTCCATAGGGGACAAAACTGTTTCACTCAATCCAAATGTGTTCTTCTCCTATGGATCACAAGATAACATATATGGATCTACATTTCTCCCATGGCTTCCTCCCAACAACCCTGTGAGATAATGACCACTCCAGAGTCACCACTGAGTTCATGGCCATGATTTTAGTTGATGTTCTACCTATTACAATTTATGTTTTATTGTGCCCCCTTTAGGCTTTTAATTCTGCTTTTAATTGTGATCTTTTGATTGGTTATTTTATTTTACTTTTTGCTGTTGTTCACTTGCTAGCCACCTTGGACTTTTTAAGGAAAGATGAGATGCAAAAGCTTTAGATAAAAGCAAAAATCAAGGAAAGGAGAGGAAAATAAAATGTGGGTGGCTGAAGAGGTAACAGACTCAGCTTTGCTTCCAGTTTCCCAGCATGAATACGCTTTGTGTAATATATGCAATTATAAATCCAAGATCAAAGTCCCAAGATGAAAGCAGAAGTGTGCTGTTCATCATGCAAAATTGTAAGGTCGTTCATTATGCATACCGTTAAGTGTATGGACCCAGGGCACCTTTGTATATCAGAAGACAGGTGGAAGTAAGGTAAACACAAGAGGAGAGAGAGGCTCCCATCACTGGAACTCTGTATGGTGCACTGTCATCCCTCTGTTTTTGGAATCCAATATTCCTGCCTTATTACAACAGGGCCTCCATCTCCATCACCAATAAGTTCTCCTGCCTCCTCTGATATAACCTTCTGGCTCTTTCAATCTTCTCTGGCTCTGCATGTACCTGAAAACATGTCTTTATTATTTATCTGAGCCCTGTGTGAAGTTAGAGCCTTTCCATTCTCAACCTTGGCTCCTGTTATCAATCCAGCACCTTTCTTTTCATTGTACTGTGTAATCTTTCTGCCAGCCCTCCTCTCTTCCTGCATGTTTTACACCACAGCTCCATCTCACATTCTTTTAATTAGTTCCCCCTCTCCCCCTGCTAGTCTCACTTGCCCTGTTTTTTAATGCATTGCTTGCTGGCCATCATAACCTCTGGGCAACCCTTTAATTTATCTCTCTGTGCTTCCCATTACCCTGCTGAGTCGTTTGTCCTTTATTGATCCCTCCCTTTTCAGTCTATTCCAGACTTCCCAGGTTTTTCTTCACGAAGTAGCTCTTCAATTTGATTCTCCCTATTTTGCTGCTTTACCGCTTAACACTTCCTCCCAACACACACACACAGATACACACACACCCCTGCAGCAATCTTGTTAACTCCCCCACAGCCTGCTTCAGATTCCCATCAAATACTTCAGACCATTTAAATTAAACTGTAGACTGGAATGCTCTATGGGGTGTTAAACTACCGCCGTTACAGCTCTTCTGCCTTCCTGACCCATGACCAGCTTCTTTTCCTATCTATCTCAGTGGCTGTATTAGGATTTGAAATGGGTGAGATAAGAACTGAACTGCTAGATTAAACCCACAACCCTGGTGTAGAGATGAATTCTCCTTTTCGCAGGGTTGGACCTGCCTCTTTGCAGGGTCACCCCAGGCAGTCAAATCTGGGCAGCAGTCTTGGCTGTTCCAGGCCATGAGAGGACAAAGCTGTGCTTTCCATTCTGCTTGCCCAACACCCCCTAACTAGACTGTTGCCCACAGATGAGGTAGAAAAAGCTGTCTTCCTGTCACCCCTGTCAATGAAGGATCCGACGGCTCATTGTGTCCATTTCTGTGGGTGAAATAGGGCACCGTCTTTCCTTTGGCCTCAGCCATCAGAACATCTTGTGATGTACAGTCCAATGTTCAAATTCATACTCTCATGTAAGACTGCATCTCTATCATCACAATACTTGGATCCACACAAACATTTGCCATGTTTGTATCACAGTGTTCCTTAAAGGAGCACTCTGGGAAGTTAACCCAGTACAACAAATCTGCAAAGTGAGTTAGACTGCAGGTGACCAGCCCAAGATCCCCAGGTGATTTTGTGAATAAACGGGGATCTCCATCCAGGCTTCTGCCGTCCTGGTTTGTTGGAAGACAGATACTAGTTCATATTATCAATGCTATTACCAGTTTCAGTGCATGGATCATTCAAACAAATACAGTAGGGCCTGCATCAGGCTGAATGTGTACACTGGCTTCTCTGCATATATGCTCCATAATCACACTATATTTAATTGAGGTTAGCTGGGAGGGGGGTATTTCTGCAGGTTTTGATTTGTTTTTCTGTTCCACTCATATGCAGCAAAGCCTCCAACCATATAAAGTTAGCTTCAGAGAAAAGACATGGAATCAAATGCCAAATTTTACCTGGCTTATAGTGGATCTCATGAAAGCAGAATTGGCTAGATATCTGTATTCTGAGGATTTAAAAGCATAATGAATGCATTTGAAAATCATGCATTGCTTTTTATTATACACACACTACAATAAATAGGCAAAGGAAAATTCTCTTGAACTTCTGCAGATCTTGCTTTTGGGGAAATTATAAGATGGGAACAGCTCTTTGTCTCCTTCTCTTAGCACTGAGCTTACAGCTAGGGATATACAGTAACAGGAAAATCTGGCTCAGTTGAGCAATAGATGGAGGCCAAATGAGTAGTCAGGGCGGTGCAGCAGATTTTTTTCAAAGCCCCAATGGGATTTTTGCAAATGGGTACTAGGAAAGCATATAACTGTGATGTGACTAGCACTATGTGCACAAATAGCACTAAACCAAGTGTTTTAGCAGCCTTTTTTGCACAAAGCAGCACCCGAGAACCACATGACTTGGCACAATCTGTTTAGTTCCCACCAGGGCCCATGTGTTTGGGTACCATGCGTTCACTTGACTCATGCTGCACTGAGTCAGCACCACTACAGAGATGGCAAACTGGGGGGAAGAAATCAAGGAAATGTGATGGATTTCCACCTCATCCACAGACAGCACCATCTTGTACAGTCAGAAGTAAATTCCACTGAATTTGGTGAGGCTTGCTCTCAGCTCAGAATATAACATTGCAGCCCTGAAGTCTTTTCTCTACACGCATGTATTGGTAAGGTATCACAAAATCATAACAATAAAGCAAGGTAATTTGGTGTCATTAACAGGCTTTTGGATCAGTTATGTACTATTGTAATGCTGAAGAACTTTAATGAAATGCATTTCTTTCCTTTGTATAGCATTGTGAGTTATATAACATACTTGCTATTCCCTGTAAATGACTCTTTGCAATTCAGTTTTATAGGCTTAAATCACCTCAGGGCAAGGGTGGGAAGTGTGTGTGTGTGTGTGTGTGTGTGTGTGTGTGTGTGTGTTTAAAAAGCAAATCTGTACTTTCAGAAGGAAAGAAAAGCAGAGCAATTTTTAAAGTGTCATTGCAAACAGAATCTGCAGCTGAAGAAGGCAGTTGTATGAGCTGTCACTCTTTGATGTGGTGCAATTTAGGAAGCCTAAACGTGCTGTTGTTTAATGGCAAGAAAACACCCATCACCACATCACACAAACACATAAATACAAACAGACACAGACTTGCACAGAACAGTATGGATTTTGAAAACAAGAAGGGATATGTGATGATGCACACCCACCGAACTAAAAAGGAAGCTTGCATATTTTGCCACCAGATTATTTTCTCTGATTCCTATGGACATGCGGGCTATGTAAGGTGGCATTTTCCTGGAAAATACAAATGTTATGATATCAGTACATGTACTCTGCCATGGACATGTAGTGTGTGTTCAGAGGGGGAAATGGCACATCGCTTACGCAGTGCTGGTTTGCCCCTACTCCATTGCAGAGCTCCCTCAGGGGATGGGGGAATTTGTTTTGGAGAAGGGACAGAAGAGAAGGAGATGCTTAACCTTTACCCTGCCATTTATATGTTTCTAGAACTCCTACCCTGGGCAACTTTTATCCTTACAGGTACACAGAGCTGTGATTGTGAAATAAACAGATCTGCAGATGTAAAAGCAAGCAGGGATGAATTTTCAGGTTAACCACCTCCTTTCCATCCATCACTTGTCCAATACTTTATTACATGTGGCTGCAGAGTATCATGTGGTTTGCCCCTTTATTCTAAATGAAAGTGACATTTTGATTGCTTGTCATACAGGGCTACATGTGCTTGCTGGAGAGTTTACTAGAGAGCATCTGACCATAATTCAAAGTGGTGGTGCTGATCTTTGCTTGGTTATCTAAAATAGCATCTGTCTCTGTATCAATTTGCCCAGGCAAATTGTGAACGTCTTACCCCCAAAAGAAAGGGGGGTTGAGAAGGAAGAGGCAGAAATCACTTCTGAGTGAAAGCAGGGCCAGAAATTTTATTCAACACAGGTGTAATAAACAGAAGGGAGAAAATTATTTTGAAACTGCTGCACCTATTATTCTGGGTGCCAGCCTGACTATCCTTCTGAGTTTTGGAAGAAAGTGAAGAAGAAAACATTTTTCTCTCTCTCGCCTAATACAGGAATCGAGGGTCTCCCCATAAAACTGATCAATGGGAGATTCAGGACAGATAAAAGGAAGTACTTCTTCACACAGCACATAGTTAAACTATGGAGTTCACTGCCACAAGAAGTGATGGCCACCAATATAGATGCCTTAAAAAGGGAATTGAACAAATTCATGGAGAAGAAGACTATCAATGGCTATTCACCTTGTTGGCTCTGTGCTGCCTCTGATAGCAGCAGCAGCATCATGCTGGCATACACCAGCTCCTGAGGAGCTTTTACCCATCCTGCTTGAGAGATCCTGTGGAGAGCTGGTCTGCCACCATGTAAATGGTGTGCTGCACTGGACAAACTACTGGCCTGATCCAGTGTGACTCTTCTTATGTCCTTTCTCAGAACATTCAGTTCCTAGTTGAGCATCCTATCTTGGCGTTACACTGATGGCAACTTCAGTGGGTTGAGCATGGTTCTTTTTCTCACCTGTTGCCCAACATAAGCTGGGCGATCCCCAGGCAGTTCCATGTGCTCCTAAGTTACATATCCCAACTATCTTCAGATATGGGGTCCACCCACACCCCATCCCATGTCTGCCAAATTGTGAAGATCAGATGCTAAAGTATTGTTACACACACACACACACACACACACACACACACACACACATATCCCAAAATGAAGATAGTGTGAGCTAGAGACTGTTTTTATGTAGAGGGATGTTTTGATCTGCTTTTAAGTTTATGATTTTAGCATAGGATTGTTGGTTGACTTCTGTTTCGTGTCTTTATTCCTACTGTTTATGGGAACTGCATTGCTTTAAGTCACTGTTTCATGTTTTGTGGAAAATCTGCTACGTTCGGCCTTTGAGCTGAATGGGAGGATAGAACTTTTGAATAATGGGAAGATAGAACTTTTGAATAATTTGAATCCTGCACATCAGCTGTGCGTAACTCAGGGCAGGCCCTTCCCATGAAGCTGGCCTTCTCCACTCCTCCTCCTCCAGCATCCTGGTTCAGACTATTCTTTTCCTCCACCTCAAGCAGTCACTGCTGCTAACACCAACAAGAAAAGATCAACTGATAAGCTGCCTTACATGAGGTATTTATTGTGCTCTCATCATTCCCTATGCATAGTTGGCAGACACTGTTGTATCCCTCCAGTTTGCTTCTGAGCACCTGCAGTGAGTCTTCCCACTTTTCTGTGCAAGGCTGTTAACTGCTGTATCTAATGTCTGTCTCATTACAGAATTGAGATATCAAGTACTATGCAGAAAAGCTGTCTTGCTTGTTTTTCTGCTCTATCACTTCTAGGTGGCACTGTGGAATAGCAGCTTGATGGAAAGAAAATGCTTTCTTTCACCTTGACAATAATACTGCATTTTCCCTACTCTTAAAAAGAAAAGAACATTGACTTTTTAAACACAGAAGCAAAGCTAGAGGGTTATGACATTGTCTAAACAAACAACCATGAGCAGCGAATCATAACCACACAATAAATGTCTCAAGTGAAAAGCTCTTTCCAGAGCAAGGAAAATGTAAAAGCAAAGGAAAATGCCTTTTTCCAGTTATTTTTCCAGTTATTTTCCTTTTTGCTCTTTTGCTAGAGGTTCTGTAACAGAAAAGAGGAAAAGGCATGCTCCTTGTCTAGGGCTTGGTTCTCAATTCTGCAGGAAACTGAAATAGAGGTAGCTCTTTAACAGTCTTGTGTAACCCCCACCCCAGTCCCAATTAGGGCTACTGAGAGATGGAGCAGAGAAGGTCCTTTAATCCCTCTACCAAAAATCTGTACACAGATCTCTCTGCCCCCCCGCCCCCCGCCACACACACACAATTTCTATAGGCAAGGAAAGATAAATCTCTATCAGGATCGTGTCTCATGCATGTTTGCATGTGCATGAATCCACTGGGAAGTTTTTATTTTCAATGGTAAGCAGGGCAGTTCCATTCATATGTGGAACCTTACCAGTCACACACACCCCAGCAGCCTGAAGTGGCTGTCCAGAAAGGATTCATCAAACCACTCCTAGCCATTGCTATGCTATATCATGCAATATTCAGACTTCTGAGAAAGAAGGTATGTTGGTATATGGTATATTGACTGTCAGTGCAGTTACTATAAAAGAAAAAGAAGGCAATTGGATTAGAAGAAAAATCTCACATGGTACCTAGACTTAAATAAGAAAGGTGGCTGAAAACCAGGGAGCTGAGAAGGCATAAAGTTTAGGAAAAACTCAGGTGTTTCTTTTCAGGCAACCTTTTTCTGCACAGCTTTGTTTACTTGATAAACTTTAAAGAAATCCATAGATCAGATGATACCTCAGTGTACAGCATCACTGTTAGAAATTCTTTGGTGTTCTCTGTCAGAATTGAATTCTGTTACTATAGAGAACAGTGCAGCAGTCAGCCATCAGCTCATTGTTGTGTTGCTTCCACTTTATTTCCCTTTCATTGCTTCTCCTGATCATGTATGTATTTATATTTATGGCCCACCTTTGTTCTACAAGGAATCTAAAGTGAGTGGAGAGGGCCAGCTATGCAAAACAAGAGCAGAATTCTTTTTCTCTCCAGGGGAATTATGCATATTCAAATCACAGGTGGACAGTCTGCCTTCCTCCAGCTCCCAATAACTCCAGCCAACATGGTTAATAGTCAGAGATGATGGGAGTTGTATTCCAACAACATCTGGGGTGGGGGCTACAGGTTTTCTGAACTGGCTGCATCAAAGTGCCCTACTCCAGTGAATGCACCTTCATGAATGCAACAAACAGCTAAAGCAAGCATTACTTTAAATGTACACTAACTAGCTATGTCTTCTTTTTAGTTTTACAGTAGGTGTGTGTGTGGGGGGGAGGGAGGGGGTTGCAATCTGAATTTAAAAGTCTCCTGTCCCCTTTTAGGGCCTCTGCAGCTACACTAGATTAAAGCAGGATAATAGTGTCTCTGAATGACACATATTTCACATCAAGTCTGTTCTAGCTCTTATGTACTTTTTAATGTAAATAATAGGTTACAGTGTATTGATGTGAAAGTTGGACAGCAAATAAAGCTGAGAGGAAGAAAACTGATGCATTTGAAACATGGTGCTGGAGGAGAGCTTTGTGAATATCCTGGTCCAACAGAAAGACAAACATATAAATGCTAGATCAAATCAAGCCAGAGCTTTCCTTAGAAGCAAGAGTGACAAAAATGAGGTTGTCATACTTTGGACACATCATGAAAAAGTGGACAAGACAATCAAGTTAGGGAAAGGCAAAAGCAGAAAAACCAAAAGGAAGACCAAATATGAGAAGCACTGAATCCATAAAGAAGCCACAGCCTTGAACTTGGAAGAGCTGAATGGAGCTGTCATGCTCCATTTTGGAGGGCTTTCATTCATAGGGTCACCATAGGTCAAAAATAACTTGACAGCATGTAAGAGCAACAATAGGTGCCAACGTATGCCTTCCTTAGTCATATCCCAGAGCAGTTTGTGGAGAAGGGTCAGGACTGTGGCCGGAAGACAAAAATCAATACTTCCCCTCTTTCCCACAATGTTCCTGAGAGAAGGGAAGAACCCCATGTCAGGTACTTATACAACAAAGGCATGCATTTTGACTGCAAAGGGCATCATTCAATTTGGTTGCAGAGACACATTTATAAAATCCATTCTGTTTGTATTTCGCAGATTAACAGGTATCTTTCATTCTATTGCCCAGTTTTGAGCTGGATTTTTTTAGGACGTGTGAAGATTGTGTTCCACTTGTGCAAGTGTGCATTAATGCTAATGTATTTTACCACAAGTGTAATTTTTGCACACTCCCTCCCAAAGTTTTTTTAATTAAACTGGTTTCTGGTTTGAAAACCAGAAAAGATGGTTTGCATAGGTCAGAGTCATAGAAGACTTAGTCCACTGTGGATTTCTCAGATTACTCTGTTGATGCCCCTCAAATTACAAGGCATCTCATTGCCCAAACAAGTAAAGCAGAAAGCTAGAAATAAATAAAGCTTCCTACTGGGGGTGGGGGGGATTCCAAGCCAAGGCTTTCAGGTTGCTTTGAATAAGTTTCATGATGGTAGTCATGGAAAACTTGTATGCTTACCTTTTAGAATGTGATACACAAAGATGTAAGATACAAAATGTTTCATAGAGGAATTCAGGGACACTATTAACCACTTCAGCTGCCTTCTTTTTATTGACTCTTGCAATTACCATGAGACAATTTCCATATTGTCTACCCTGCTGTAGACAATATGGAAAGTAAAAGCAAAGGACTCCTTATTGACATCTTTGAATTAAAATTATGTTTACAGTGAAGAATGAAAAATGGTATGTTAATTGGTTGTAGGTTGCAATTTGTGTGCACTTAGGCAAGAAAAATACATCTGTCGGGGGAGTGTTAAAGATCACTTTCCTCTGAGTCAGCAAAGTTCACAGCTGCAAGGGAAACAGATCTATACTCTATAAAACCTCAAACTAACAAGTACTTCAGTGTGAGGCAACACTCGCCACAAAGACTAATTTATTGAACTGAACTGAGTAGTGGTGAAATTGACGTGACATAGTGGGAATCAATAAGAAGGCTTGACTTTACACTAGGAGGAAGTAATGGAAAGAGTCCCTTCCATAACATAAGAAGTGTTTCATAAAGGGGAGGGCAATTTGATGAACAGGGAGAGCTAGGCTGGAAATCTATCATGAGCGGAAAAGCTATGGTTTAGACCAGTGGTAGCGAACCTATGGCACTCGTGCCACAGCCGGCACGCAGAGCCCTTTCTGTCAGCATGTGGGCCAAGTCACCCCAGCAGCCGAGCATCAGACAACAACACACGTAAGGGCCATGTGCATGCTTGGAAAGGAGTAATGGTGCCAGGCGATGACTTCACAAGCCACACCTCATTAGATGCGACTCGTCCGAGCTTTTGCATGGCCGGTCAGTGCGCTGCCAAGGGTATATATATATACTTGCTTCGTCTGGCTGTGAGGTGTTTTTTCTAAACTTAAACCTTAGTTTTCAGGTTTTCTTGTAGTGTTGGCACTGTGCGAAAAAGAAGTGGGTTTTGGGTTGCAGTTTGGGCACTCAGTCTGTAAAGGGTTTGCCATCACTGGTTTAGACCCTTAAGATTAATATATAGGCCGGGACCTAATGAGCAGCTTTGTAGGCTTTAGCACCCCCAGTCCTAGTCTAGGTGCCGAAAGGCATTCTTATACATTTTAGAACTTCAAGTTAAAAGTTGAAATAATATGTGTGTGTCATTTCCTTTGAAAACAATTGGAGGTAGGAGCCATGGACGTGATACTAAGAATGGAATCTGTTGCCCAGAGCAACTTTTTTGCAGAACTACCTTAGTAAGACATAGGAGGGCATTTTGCAAATTTTTTCTTGAACCTATATAAAAGATTGTATTATTTTCTCCAACCATTAAAAAAGGAAATGAAAAGAAGCAAACTCAAAGAAGTGCAGGCAACATGGGGATTCAGAGGACCATAGAATAAACTTTAGCAAGGAATATGTGCATGGATAACTGCTGGGATTGAAGCCATTCCACAGAACAAGTGGGCATGCATGAAGTCCTCCATCTACTTTCAAAAGCTTTCTGCAAGTGATCAATTCACCCCAAGAGGGTAGCTCAGAAAGTAATTGACAGTGATTATAGAAGGGCAGATTTTTGTTGAACATCAAGAAAAAGTTCCTCATGGCCAGAGCAGTCAGACAATGGAACCAACTGCCTAGAGAGGTAGTAGATAGTCTGGTAAGAGCAATCTGTCTCTCACCTAGCATCTGGGCAAGGAGGTAAAGGGAGAAAATTGATGGGGCAGGGGGGAAATGGGGAAAGGAAGTGAATGAAAGAGAGAACAAGAAGAAGTTGCCTCATCCAGGCTTTGTATGCTTGTGGCAAATCACCCCAAACAGATTCTCCACAAGGAAATACAATCATTAATAGAAAAAAGTACCCTCCATTTCATGAAGGATTACTTATTCCTGTTTATACTATTAGTTGGTGTTGTTGGAATAGAAAGCAGAAGTAAGATAAAAAATTCTGTTTTCTAACCAAATGGATGGAGCTTCTAACCAAAATGGCAGAATACAGCTCCACTCAAGAATGAACAGCCATCTGGAGATACACCCTACTTGGGTTAGCGGCTTGGTGCTCCAAGGGTTTGCTAGCACAAAGTCTCACCATTGCTGTTCTGCACCTTGATTGACCAGTTGGTCTACTAAAGACACAATGTTTGTGCAAAGTTGTCTGTTTCTTACTTAGAGATTATCTCTGCATAGTTCACATATAATACCTGAAGTGGCCCTGAGCAACGTTGTGATGTTACTTGCAGCTCTGGAGTTACTTGCCTTTTTGTAGGCTTTTTTCACTCACACTCTCTTTATCAGTAGAATAAAACCCACTTTCAAACACAGCAAGAGCTGTGCTAGCTGTATAAGATAACAGTGATGAATCACAGAGCTGGGAATAGACTTTGGTCCTTGAACTTTTCCCTCCGTTGTTCACAGATCAAACATACACGTGCAGATGCCAGAGATTCACAGATCTCAGCTTGTTAAACGCATGGTACTGTCTTTCTTGAAGACATTTTCTTCATTTCCATGACAATCCTGCAATACAATTCATCCCAAGGACCAAAAGTGCACCCACATCAGCTTCTTTTGTTCAGACTGTTTCAAGGTGCTGGCCTATTAGCTTTTGTCCTCCAGAGCCTTCTCTCTCATTTTCTCATAATTGTTAGGAACGTCTCCTTCATTTCTATCATCCAGCAGAATCTAATTCGTATTAAGGCTAGGTAGTTCCTTTTCATCTCATAGGGTGTTTCTGTGAGGGATGTATTTGAGTTGAAATGAATTTAGCAGGCAGCATCTTTTCTTAGTGAGATTTAAAATTTACATCCACATTTTGACATTCATAATTTAATCATTTAACTTTTAATTTTACATTCTCTGTTTCAAGGCTGAGCTAGGTGACTGTGTTAAATGCAGAAAGTTAGCTAAATTTGCCTTTCAGCACAATTATCATGTTTCTGCATCTTCACTGTAAACATTCCTTCTATGTCCAATTATAATAGCTGAAGACTTCCACCACATAAAAAGTGAGATAATCAAAATTCTGGTCCAAATTGCTGGGATCTTAACTACAACTGAAATGAGCTGGCATGGAAAGATTTTCTCTCTCTGAATTTCAAATATGACATGTACATATAGAAAACCAAAGCACCAAACCAACAGCCCTGATGTGAAAATCCTCCAGACACTTTGCTGCTCCATTTATCACTAATTTTCCAGCATAGGACATGCTTGATAATGTTTGAACAAAGCAAGAGCATTCAGGTCTCGGCTATAAAGTACACAACTGCATTATATATATTTACTTCTGGGCTGCCACTGGAAATAAGCAACTCCATGGTCAGATTGCCATTCCTTCTCTGTCTCATGTTGTTCAGTTTCCCTCATGTTTTAATGTTACACAGTTGGGTTGTTTACTGGCTCCCATTGGCAGGAGGAAGGAATTGCACAAATGAAGTTCAGATGATACCGGGGTAAGTTTTTCTACAGTATTATGGAGGAATTTGATTCAGGCTCCTATTTTTTTCTGCACCCTTCTTGTTGTTGGGTTGTTTGTTTTGTTTCTTTCAATGTGCAGCTCTGTGAGTGCTAAGTCACCTTACCCAAAGCAAAATCATTACAGTATTGTAAGGTGGAGAGCATAAAGAGATACTAAAGAGACCCACCCCAGCAAATCTTGACTTTAATACTTCTTCTAAGCTGTGTAGCTTAGGGTGCACTACTGGGATGATGGAGTTAAAGCAAAGTATTGATTCATCTTCAGATAATGCTGTTCATGGTTAGTGAGACTGTCAGCAATATTGTGTGTAAATATTTGCCCTGTCAAATACCATTCAACAGACAGTGCATAAATATTATTAGAGCCATAAATGCCACTGGCTTCATGAATATGTACTATCTTGCCCTTTAGCTCTGCGGATTCTGAGCAGGACCCTTACCTGACAAAACAGAACATGGGAAATGCATTGAAGAAACTCGTCTCCTTGGCAAATCGAAAAAGAAAGAAAGATTCTACCTGTAGGGAAGATTGCTCTAGCTTTATAATTGTGCTCCTTTTGACAATGTGTTTATGGTAGGTCTCTTCTTTTAAGGTGCTAAGTAGAAAGCTATTGGAGCAGGTGAGAAAGGATTAAAATGAATATTTTAATTAACTAATAATCTAGCATCATTTAATTCTGAGAATAAATTCTTGTTGCTTGCTTGCCTTTGCTGTTCCAGTGCTCCCATTATGTCAACAGCTGGTGGAATGGTGAGGGAAGAACAAAAGAGTTACTGTTATTACTTAATAAAAAATTTAAAAGGGTTAAATTTTACCTAGAGATAGATAATGGATTCATTTAGCTTACATTTAATGGGAATTCAACTAATTTCTTACTCTCAAATCAGTACATGAACTGCAACTCAGTTATCCTTCCCTGAATTCTACAGGGGAGTTCTCTGGTCAAAAATCATGTACAAAGCTCTGTATATTAAGGGGAAAGTGCACAAAAATGAATATATTTATGAAAATAATGCCAAATAAGCCTCAGATTAGGTAGGAACATAATCCTCCAGCCTCTAGACAGTATATAGACTGCCATAGGAAAGCTCATAGTGATGACTCTGCCCTTGGAAATGTACTCCTGCTGCCTTTGCAGCCAGAGTGGAAAGGGCCACACCAGCTGTGGCAACAGGGTTGGAAAACCAATCTTGGAGCCAGAAGTTGGTGGGTGATCCAGTGGGTAGGAATAGAGCCAGAGATGCCCCCACATAATACACAGTGGCACCTCAGCCTGTCCCTTGGGCCAAAATCAGCTTTGGCAATCTAAGTTTTTGCAGGGAAGGAGGCATGCACGGGCAACTTTTCCTCTGGGCTCCTTACATTCCTTGATAGGTTGCCCATAATCCTCAAAAATCAAAGGTTTATGGGCAGCCAAATAAGGATCCACTACAAATTGCTTGCAATTGGATAGAACAGGCAGCATTACACACAAAAATGCATACAGTAGGAGGCACACAAAAATGCACACTTTTGTCATACAAATGTTTTTAAAAAGGCATTTGGAAGATATAAAAATATGATTAGAGAAACTAAGGAACTATGAGAAACTGCAATTGACCAGTTCATGTATCCCTCATCCCACCCCATGAAGGCTCCAGGTTCAACATCAGCCTGCCCCACTGAATACCCATTCCTGCAGAGCAGCAATCAGAGAAAACTCTTTTTTCATGTCCTGTTGGTGGTCTCCATGGAGGTGTCCAGTTGTCTACTGAGAGAAACAGGCTGCAGGTTGGCACTGATCTCTGGCCTGATCTGATACAACTGTTCTCATGCAGGGATGTGTGACGAATCCATTCTGGGAGTGAGAATTCCTTGGATTCCCTAAGCTTGGCTCCCCAGACTCCAGCCAATTTCTCATAGTGGAGTCTGACTGGGTGTTTGTGCAGGTGCCTATCAGGAAAAGAACCTGCATAAACACCGTGTAAGCAGAAACCTTCTTCCACAGACTCGATTTGCAGCCTTTGTTCTGCTGCAGGCGATGCAGAATAGCAACCAGCATTCTGCAAGAGTTTGTGGCTTACTTTCTGAGACAGGGATGAGTATGAGAGGACATCTGTGAGCTGAAGAGGGATGGATTCCATGAAACTTCGTGCAAATTGCTATCTCTTTTGATATGGCAGTTTACATGTTACCTGTCCCTAACCTAGAACTTCTAGAAATTCCAAGGATGAAAGTACGTTCTGTTTGTATTCATTTGCTGTACTTCCTAAACTGCCATATCAAAAGAGATAGCAATTTAGGTTATACTGTATTGGTTGCTAATATCAGAGTTATTTTAACAGAACTCATTTTCTTCCTAGAAAGGGTATTAGAGCTATATTGATTTCTGATATGTGAAAAGATGGATGAATTCAAGTGGTCTACTGAGGCTCCTTAAGCATATTGACATTAGTTAACAATATTCTCCCTGAACAAAAAAGAAAGAACCATAAATAATTACCCATACTGCAGCTCCAGAACTGGTGCAACTAGTTTCTGCTAAACAGCTGTTGGAATTATTCCTCCAGTAAGGAACAGATGTATCTGTACAGTTCTCGCCTCCCTTGATCACCTCCCTCAATTTTAAAAGCATATCAAGAGCCTGAATGTGTAGGACAAGTGCCTCATTAAATTTCTGAACTCAGTTCTCTGGAGTTCTGTTAGTCAGCGTTTTAACTCAAAGTCTAAATCAGAAGATTCAGCTACTGTCTGCTTCTTGTCAGCCAAGGTTGCTATTTTAGCATGGAAGTGGCTTGTCTAGAAATATTTTAAACCACCATGGTCATGTTACCAAATTGGTATCCTAGACCTCTTCAAACCTTTAATGTCTGCACTACAGGTAATGAAATGAAATTTATTTTTTTAAATAAAAACCAGTAGGCAGGGTCCAATGTTTATTTGATAGATGAAACGTGAGTGCTGGTTCCAATATGTGAGCTGATGCCTTTATTGGTGATAGAAGTTTAGGATCATTGAAAGACGACCAGTATGAGCTATTCCAGCCTTCTCCAATCTGCTCCAAGTGTTTGGGGCTACAATTCCCATCAGCATCAGCCAGCATGACAAATGGTTAGAGATTATGGGAGCTGAACACCAATACATCTGGAGAGCACCAAGCTGAGGAAAATTAGTCTACATTGCCTGGCAGCAGTTCTCCAGAGCTTCAAAATGAATGACTTGAGGAAGGTTCTCTGCCTTTATCAAGGTAGTTTGGGGAAAAAAACAACTCTCAAGAAGTAAACTCCTTAGCAAGCATATTTATTAAGAGCTGTTTAGCCCATGTAACTACTGACCATTTCTCACATTCACTGCCTTTCCTGAGATTTTTTAAATCATTCATTGAATTTTATTTCTGTATTTAGCTTTAGTTGAAGCTCTCTGAGCAGGTTTTTGTTCTCAAGCATTTCAGATAAAGTTTCCTGCTCTACTTTCAGGATCAGGGACCTTCCAGTCTATATGCCTAAAAGCCAGTCCTGCAATCATGAGCTAAATTCTTTCCTGTGCCAACTGGAAAGCAACACAGGAAGGAGGTCCCTGACTTTGTCATTTCTTGCAGAAGGCAGCTGAGTCTCTTCCTGCTCTGTTCACATTCCCACTAAGGCAAGCATTGAGACACATGAGAAATTTGCTTGAGTGCATTTTCAGTCAGGATTCATCCAATTTGTACCTTGTGGGCCAAACATGGACTTAGACACAATCTTCAATTGAAGGCTATTTCTGAGCTTGCAATATGATCTGCAGAACATGAGAAATACCCACATTGGACAACATGTGTACATTTGAAAACATATGCAAGAACAGCACAGAGGTACACTTCAATCCATGGAAGAAGTGTATGTACATTACAAAGAGGCATACAACTGACATTTACATTTTGAAAAATACACATGGATCTTTGTGTGAAAAGAAAGAAACCCAGAATTTGATAGACAGTCAAGTTGGAACAAGGTTGAGATGAAATTCAGAGAACATTGGCAACCTTGAATGTTGCTGAGTCACGCAATCCTAGACAAGTACCAGAGGAATGAGACCGCAGACTTGGCTTCTGCAAGTCAAGCCCCTTTTCTCTGTGCAAAGAGAAGCACAGAGTCCATTGCCTTTCTCTGCATGGAAAAAAACAAAGTAGACAGGATGGGACTGCATGATATCAGGAGATGGGCAAAGCTTCAAGGAGGCCCCATCCCTTGCGTCATCTGTCCTTCTGGCTTGGTTTGGAAGAGGTGCAATATGGCCTGGACTGGGGGAGGAGGGCGGCAATCCCAGAGCAGAAGAAGTTGCCTGTCTGCAGCCTATGCAGGGATGTCAAGGATTAGTCTTGGAACTTCCATATATTGGGCATGAGCTGAATCACTGAGCTACAGCCCTTACTCACTTCCAGGTCAGGTTTCTGAGCACCCTTGGGCAGGATCTCCTCAATGGGCCCCTTCCAGCCATTTATTCTCTCCCATTCCTTTTCTGTCAGTTGATTGCTTGACAGGCAGAAAGCTGGAGAGAAAGGAGATGGTAAAATCTACTGCTTCTCCTTCCCAGACCACCATTGTCTGGGCCAGAATGAGAGGCAAATGAACAGGCAGGTTGTAATGATGAAGAGAAGGAGCAATTCTGGGGAGCTCTTCTCAGTTGACCAATGCTGTAGTATAGCTTCTTAGCAGGTGACCAAACATGTGTACCTTTGGTACTGGCCCTGTTCTTCCCAGAATCATCTGACTGGTCAATGTTGGAAGACAGAATATTAGACAAGATGGTTACTATACCAGGTTAGTCAGTTCTCATGTTCTTTTATTCTGATCTGGTCCTTGCTGTAGGTGAAAAAAGCTTATACAAGTACATAAGCTGTCTTCTTTCACTGCACAGGAACAACAGAATTACAACCTTTGTCTAGTTCTAACTCATTGTGATTCTACTTACCATACTCATTTATTTATTTATGCTGATTTTTAATCTGTGGAAGCTGCTAGCTCCAATGTCTGCAGGGCAGTTAATGCATTTCAGATTGCACATTGAACTTTTATGGGTCTATCCATGCTGCTAAAAATATTGTGGGGGTGGGGGGGAAATACACTTCAGCACCATGGATAGATCCTTTAAAGTTCAGGCTAAAGCCCACAGTGGATAAACCATCCCACTGACACTGGAATGATTTATCCACTCCAGCTGTTTTAATGCTGCTATGACTTTATAGTGTTTTGTTTTATTTTTTAAAAAACCCTTCTTACAAAAATAGGTTTCTTTTAATATAAATTGCCTTGGAAAAACATTTTAGAACTAGAGTATAAATAACTTAAGTAATTAGCACCCTCCAAATGAGATTAGTAGCTGCTGTTTTCAGATAGGATGAAAAAACCTATCTTCCAAAGGACTTGTGGTGGTTGAGCAGACCTTGTGTTCTCACATTGCTCCTGACTGTAGTTAATGGGTGATTATTTTTTATTCTTTTGTTGAAGTGCTTGCAAGGTATAGGAAGCATTAATTTATCAAATAATTAATTACAAACAAGGGTGTGAAGTGAATTAAACTGACTTAGGGTTTATGTTGGTTTCTCAGGAAATACTAGTTTGCATCAGTTTGCAATTAATTTGCAACAGGGAATGCAGAATGCAGGAGATATAGGCAGAAGTCTGTTTAGCAGGCTGAGCCAGCAGGCATATTGCCTTCCACATTGTGATGAGATGTATTGTATTTCTATCTGTGTAGCTGTTGTTGCTTTTCCTAAATTTGAATTTCTTCATATAAATTAGCTTATGGAAATGTTATGCAAATCTCTGTCCTCTTTTGTCCGTTTTGGTTTTTGTTTGTTCATTTTCAGCGTTGGCTTTGTTTTGTTTTGACCATACTATTCATTGCTGTAACTCCATAATACCACGTATTTCTAGTGCACTGCTAATGTCTCTTCTTCTGCAGTGGTTTTTGTTGCAACTTGCCTCCTCTCCTCACACACCACCAGCATGGGAGCTGAGTGGTAGAATACGAAGTCGGTGTCTGCTTACGACAAAGTTAAAATTGTGATTCACAATTGCAAGGAGGAAATGGACAAGGAGGCATTTTTCTTCTCATATTACTAGAACCCATTATCATCCCATGAAGCTGATTGGTGGGAGAGTCAAGAAAGCTAAAAGGAATACATCTGTCACACAGTGCAGAGTTAAACAACAGGATTCCTTTCCGGAGGATGAGGAGGAGGAGGAGGACTTATTTCATTTATAAACCATCCTAGAATGGATATATAAATTAAATAGCAACTGGACAGTTAACTGCCGTTCATAAAAAAAATAAAACCCTATAAAGATACAATAAAACAGCATAGCATGTACTACAAAATTTAAAGCATAATTTAAAAACAATTTAGGAAGCATTCAGTAAACTAGATAACTGCAGACTCAAGTCAGTTAAAACCATTAAATGCATCAGCATAGAGGGAAGTCTTAATGTGGCACCAAAAAGATAATAAAGTTAGCACAAGGTGGGCCTCAGTAGGGAATTTATTCCCCAGTCAGGAGGCCACCACTGAAAAGACTTTCTTCCTTGTTGCCACCAAGTGACTCTGATAGGAAGTCCTCAGGGGATGAGCATAGTTTGAGTAGATTTTGGCTGGGAGAAGCACTCCAACAGGTACTACAGCTGCAGGTCATATAAAGACTGTGTAGGTTAAAACCAGCTTGGGAGGATACAGGCAGCCAATGCAAGCAAGTCAGAATTAACGCTGCATGTTCTGAATTTCTTAAGTTATTAATCTGGTTGCTGCATTTTGCACAACCCCTAGCTTTTGAACAGTCTTCAAGGGCAGCCCCAAAGATGACTCTAGGAAGATCTCCAAGCTACAACCCTGTCCTTCAAATGTGTTAAATCCAGAATAGACTGAAAGCCCTCCATCAGGACAGAGGAACTGACCACTAACAGCATCTCAATCATGTCTGGACTGAGCTTCTTTTGTTAGCACGCATTTGGTCAATTGCACAGCCAGGTACTGGCATAGCACATCCATAGTGTCATCTGATGAAGATTAAAAGGAGAAATAGAGCCACATACTGATGGCAACACACTCTAAAACTCTGGTTGATCCCACTGAGTGGGGATATCAAATGGGGTTTAATGTAGCTATTAAATAGCACACAGGACAAAGCTGACCCATGGAGAACTCTGTGAGTTAGCTCTTGGTCTAAGGAAGTAGAGATGGCCACCAATTAAAGCTTTAAAGGGGGATTGATAAATTCAAGGTTATCAGTGGCTACTAGTTCTGTTGGCTACCCGGTACCTCCAGAACCAAAGGCAGTATCTTGTTTTGTTTTTCTCTGCTCTGTTTTGTTTTTACCAAAACTTGTCCCATTTACACACCCCAAATTTCAGGTCCCTTTGTGAACAATGTCCATATATTTTGAACCAGTACAAGCTGGCGGTACGGGTTCAAAAAAGTCATAGTTTGGGAAAATGCACACTTCAAATACTGCATTTCCCATTTCACTCACTGAAGGATATGAATGCATTTGGGTGAACATTTTTTTAAAGTACATCTATCTGTGTACTTCTCCAAATGAAACAAAACAACAAACTTAAAATCAGGAATGGAATTGAGATGGACTGATCTCCCAGGTGGAACTCAGAGAACCACAACTAGTCAAGTCACATTGATTTTCCCATCCCTGCATGGCATTGATTCAATAGTTTGGGAGATGAAGCAGTAAAAATGATAATGATGCTCTGATCAAGAGGGGAGTTTCCAAGCATTTGTGTACCACGCTATCAGCATTCATAAGTGAACATAATCTAAGACTAAAAGATGCTTTTGTGGCACTCTTGAACATGATGCTTAAACCAGGAAAGTGTCCATACCTCTGTGTGTTCTCAGGGCACGATTCTATGCAAGTTTAGGCAGAATAAGTTCTACAGTGCCCAGAATGGCTGCAGAGGGAATTCTGGGACTGGTAACACTTGGTTCTGTTTAAATATGCTTAGAGTGGTGCCCTTAACTGATCCATTTTTGTGGGGATAAAGGCAATGGATTTCTAATTTCTTCTTACTAGCCACTAAGTACCATGTGAGATGAATCATTTTCATAATGGCAAAAGCTGCTTGGGCTGATTGCCTGTTTGAAGAACATCTTCAGCATTTGTTCTCTTCAGGTGGCATCATGGCCACCTAGAGACTAGATGAGGCGTGACTAGAACATGTCATGGAGTATTTACCTCCAAAAATATTTCTTATGAGCCAGAAACCATTAATTCCCAAAGGCATTTTGTTGGCACTTTCAGAATCTTATCTGAGTAAGCAGAATCACTGCTAACCAAACAGATGCAAGGTCAGGTAGCAAGTGTGGTATCAGCCTGGGAGTGTTGGAACAAAAGACTATTCTTTGCACTCCCACTAAATTGGTCCCTCCAGAGTTTTCCTTTGAAATTCTAATTAACACAGGGAAGGAAGATTCATTAGACTATGGGCTCATTAAAATACTCTGTCATTCACCTGGAGTTTATTCCTGGTACTTAATCAAAAGAAATTAAATTATCTTTTCTAACTAACTTAATTCAGCAGTGCCTGTGATGTATGGACCAAAAGATTTAAGTACCAAGGGTGCAAATCGTGGGTATTGGTTACCTAATATTTCTCTCTGTCTTCTCTAGTTAACAAAATGTGTTTAATGAGTTGAGAAGGAGTCCATACTCTTTGAGTAATTATGCTAATTGTAGTTCTCATTTTTTTAATCTTGCAAAGAATTGTTTTGGTTTTAAAGGGACATTAACCAAGCAAGGTGTAGGAGCCTGCACTGGGAGAGGCAAATATTTTCTCAGGCTTTAATGGAAATGATATTTGAATAAACACCAAAACAGAAAGTTCAAATTCTGCATGTGTTTCAAGTATAATTAATGAATACTGTTTCGGGAGACTATATAATATATGGACTTATATGAAATATATCTCATGCAAATTAACTGACTTAATTGATACAAGTATGATACAGATTTGCATTGATACAGTTATGTAGTTCATTTACATGAAACAGCATGTGGCTGAGAGTTAACCATGTGGTCAATCTATCAGGAATTTCTGGAGTGCAAGCCCTAATGTGAGCATTTCCCATTCATTTCAATGGAAAGAGGCTCTAGCAGGCTCTACCCTATCTGATTATTATGGCTGTTCTTGTGTTCATCCTCTGCTATAAAGCTTAGCATATTTATAGGACATGTCAGTGATTCAAAACACTTCATATGCAATACCTCAATGCATGTTGCACAGACTCTGAAAGACCAGATTCACTATCTAGGGAATGGGCCCTCAAACTACAGCCTGGGGGCCGGATCCGGCCCACCATGCCCATTTGGACCCGCCACTTGCACGCCAGCCGCCCACCTTGCCCCGCGCGCGGGGAGGCAGCAGTTTGCTCACTTTGCCCACCTGACAGTATGTGCCCCTGCCCCCGCGCCGGCCCGCATGCTCTGCCAGCACCACCTTTCTGGCCCGCACCCAGCACAGGCACCTTTCAACTGGCCCCCTGGTGGAAAAGTTTGAGGACCCCTGATCTAGGGGTTGAGAAAAAAGAACAATGATAGAAGGCAATTCTTAGTGAAAGGCTATTAGATATATGCAAGGCAAATAATGTTATCAGTGGGTGCCAGTAATATTGGAGGAAGTATTCTTCAGTTACTGGAGAACATGAGCAAGAGGGCGCTGTCTCACTCCTGTCCTGCTTGTGAGCTTCCCACATGCAGCTAGCTGGGCACTACTGTGGGTGCAGGATGCTGGACTAGATAGGGATTTGGTCTGATCCACCACATCTTTTTATGTTCTCAGCAGTGACTAAGATGATAGACGAACCAATAGCTGTCTCTCAAGTCTGAACAGCATCTCAGTTCATGTTCTTGCAGTGCAATCCTGTGCATGTTAACTTAGATTTTTAGAGCATTACAGGTATACATCTCTCTTTTGCTCTTACAAGGGACCCAAGATAGCTTGTAAGTTTTTCCTCTCCTTCATTTTTCCTCGCAACAACCACCCTGTGAGGTACATTAGGCTGAGAGTGAGTGACTGGTCCAGAGTCACTGAAGTGAGCTTCATGATCAAGTGGAGATGAGAACCAGTCCAGTGCTGCAACCACTACACTACACTGTCTTTCTCCACTGATTTGAATGGGGCTTGCTCCTTAGTAAGGAAGGTAATTGGGCAAGTTTTTATCACCTTTGAGTATCCAGTTCTGAGACTTAAAAGAAAAAAGATCAAGTGTGCTGTATAGAATTGCCCTCTATTTTTACATGCTTTTGTTTCAAAGAAACTTTGAGAGAAAAGAGAAGTGTTACAGTTCTATACCATTTACCTGGAAATAGGCCCTGTTGAGCTTAATGGGACTTACTTCTGAGTGAACATATACAGAATTGTTCTGCCATGGAAACTTGTAGCAGAAGAAATGAATGCCTAGCACCCACATACACAGCTTGCATGGAGAAAAGAAAAAATCAGCTATGTGAACTGAACTGATCTTAAGCTAACTTTAGATAACCTTTGCTGGCTTAGTGCCTTATGGGGGAGAATGAACAAAACAGTTTGGTATTAGCACAACAGGGGCATACAGATATGTAAACACTGTTGCAGGGTAATAGTAGGCTACAATATAAGTCACACTTTAACCGACAGCTAGACATGAGTGGGCCTTAATAGATGGTGCAATCCTATCCTTGAACCATTATTAGGCAAAAGTCTCTGATCCTTAAGGTTTGGAATATCCAATACCCTACTGGGCTGTTGCCCAGCTGAACAAGAGGATCAACACGGCTGACTTTCACTCCTCTCTCTTTTTGCCCCTTGTTCACTGAATAGACTCCTGATTCCATCTTGCACTGGTTGCAGGACCAGGACTGCAGAAAGGACAGTAAACATTGTCTCCTGTCCTCTACTGTCCTTCTGATGCTACACCAACCCAACCACTGGACTATCCCCTTTCAGACCTCTCCAAGATCCTCTGAGGGTGCTTTTGGGACTTCAGAAAGCAACAAGCACAGTCATTTGCACAGTAGCTGGGAGGGTGTGGAGGGCAAGCTCAGATTCTGAGATGCTAAAAGTATCTACAGCTTCAGAGATGGGACTTCTGAAGAACTCTGTGCTTCCTAGGATGCTCTCCCAATAGTTCTAAGGATTCATAACGCAATTAGGTTGAAACCACCTGAAATTAAATTGATGGCTTTCATGTGTGGCATGGTAAATCTGGAATGCTTAGCAGAAATGTGGACTTCCTAGGGAATCACCTGGGACAGATGAAACTTCTGACTAAATGGATAACCTGCAAAAGTCTGAAAAAAGTCTGCAACCCCATACTGCTCTTGGCTAAAGCTTTGAAGCTGCCATTCTTTTCACTCTGTTAGCTCCAGTTTTTAATCCTTCATTCAACCGTTTTTGATCTGTGCTTTTTCATCCTCCACGAGACTCAGAAACTCAGTAAATATGATAACATAGCCAAACAGCTGGTGGAACTACAGTGGCTGAACACTGAATTCTATGCAAGTATTTTCTTCATTCTATGAATGTGCTAGGTCTGCTTAACATACTTTCAAGGCGTCTTACACAATTGCAACACAATCCGATATACGTCCACTGAAAAGCAAGTCCTGCTGAGCTCCTGGGGAAATGTTATCGAAATGCAGCCCTAGGACACAAGTCTACCTTGTCCGCCTTTGATGAGCGTCGTTCTCTGAACATGGAGAGTTCTGTGCCTCCCGTGCAAGGCACAAAATGCAGTGGCAGCAGCAAACTTTGCCATGCTGTCTTCTCAGCCTGTCTTTCATCTGGATGGCCTTTTCCAGTAGTCGCGATGAAGTACTGCAGGGTGGTGAGAAGGAGACTGGGAGACTGAGCACAAACATTTTTCATGGTGGTTTGGTAGATCTGTAAGTCACATTCTGGGTTCTAGATGTTGTTCCTCAGATGAACTGAAAGAATGTATGTACTAGGGGTGTGTACCAAATCTGTTTAGAGAGGAGGGATCCACTGGATTCCTTGGGCTCAACTCCATGGATTCTGGACTACTTTTCAAGTTCCTAGCAGGCACACCTGGTATTCACAGGGCGCTCACCGAGAATCTGGCTGCGTGCACTGCACAGGCAGTATCTCTCTACCACACCATGTGCGGCAGCTTCTTTGGGCTGCTGTACGTGATGCACAAGGAGGTCAGTCATGGGGGGCTCACCTGAAATGGAGCCTTGCCCAGTTACTGCACAGGCACTATCCCTCTTCTGCACCACCTGCAGCAGCCGCTTGTACTGCACTTGACATGGAAGAATGTTGCACAGCCTTCATTCTGCAAGTATTTGCAAACTTCTCAGCCTTCACAAGACCAGGTCAAGTGCAAGAGAAATCAATGAGTGCTAGTGGAAGGGCGTCTGCTAGAGTTCATCCCAGTCCTAGTATTTACCTTGCTGATCTTGTGCTGATGATGGTGGAGCTTCATTGTCAACAGCACTTGCATAATGGAGGAAAGACAGAGAAAGAAATAGGTGAGAAAGAAAGAAAATGGCAAGTATTGGAGGGGGCAAGAGATGCAGGGGAGATGGGCAAGACAGAAAGCAATATGGAAGGAAATTATGGGGGGAAATATGATATGTGGGAAGGTGAAGATACATTTATTTGTTTGTTTGTTTGTTTAGAAAATTTCTATGCCGCCCCATTCGCCGAAGCCTCGGGGCGGCTCACAAAACATTAAAATATAATACATTAAAAATATAAAATATATGGAGGCATGTTTTAGTTTCCTGAGGGGGTAGGTGATGTGGGAAGCTGGATCTCATGTGTGATGTTATAAAGGGTCAATCTCAGCTTGGGCACAGAATCTTCAGAGCTTCCTTCATATAAGTCCACTTTTTACTTCTGAACTCAGTAGTATTGCATTTAGTGGGAGGCCTTAGAAATCACCCCCTAAGCCTACTAATAGGGTGTTGCAAAAAGTCACCAGCCTTAGTGGAAACTGTCACTTTTCCCTTCATAGCCTGCTTATCAATATGACATTACTTAAGCACCACTGCCGCCCAGCTTTCTCAGAATCTGTCTGGCCTTGCAGAGAGCTGCCCAGCCAATTGCTACTGGACAACTGCAGTTGTGCACTGGTCCGGAGCAGGCAGAGAGACTCTTATAAGAGGAAGAACAGGAACACTGGCTGCTCACATGTCAAATAGAGTTCCAGAGGCCTCCCTTATCTGTTGCTTCCTCCAACCTGGGCCAGGGCCTTTCCCTCAGGAAAAATCAAAATGCAAAAAGAGGTTGGAAAGAGCAGCAATTTCTGAATTGGGACAAGATGATCCATGTGGGTAGGACTTGCCCTGTCTTGATGACTTGCCACAGTGTTCCTGGATTCCTTGGCTGTGCAATCACTTTCCTAGTGTTCACCTGCTTTTTGTATGATCCATGTAACCAGATTCTAGTGGATGAATGGTCCTGCTTGGTATCAGAGGTTTGCACTAAGTGAAAGTTGAATAGATATGGATGGGCTGGGAGGGGAGTTCTTGCTCTTTTGTGTTCAAAAGCAGCAATGCATTGTAGTGCCATAAAGTTTCAGAAATTTGCTGTGGTATTATAAGCTTTCACAGACAGGAGTCCACACTGCACAAAAAGTTATTTTGAAAGATGTTGCTTCTTGTGTAACTGGAGAAAAATGGCACCTGCTGAATGAAAGGTACAAGTGCCCCAGAGATCTCTGCTGCATTCAACCCTACTAGACCACTAGCATTTCGCCCACATGTGCTTCCCCATCTGCTGCCTCTCTTGAACCTTTCTGCCTGAGGGTTTTTTCCCCTATGATCAAATGGCCTCCTCTTCATACACCCATTTCGCGGAGTCTTTGGCAAATAGTATCCTTTAGACACACACTCACACACACTATAGAGTCTGAGGCAACTGCCTCAGACAGCTAATTTAGAAAGCCATTAAAAAGCAGCAAATTGTTCTTTAATTGATTTATCAATTATTATCTTATCACTGCCAGAGAAGTAGAAAGGTGTTTGCTGGATCTTCTGCATAAGGGATGGGCAGGAACAGCAAATTAGTATTTACTCAGAAGTAAATCATACTGTGTTTAATGGAGGTTTTTCCCTATAAACTAAATTTGCAGTCTAGGAGATTTGATTATTATACTCTAAAATATATTCCCACACACTCCTTTGCCAGTGTTCCATGCTGAGTTTACTATTTATCTGTAAATGTTTGTGTCACGCAGCTCTTTGCTATATTTGGACCTGAAAGAACAAGGAAAAGTATGAATACATGGAGGGTGAGTTTTAAGGAGGTACAAGGTGGGATCGTGAAGTGTTCTATCCTGAAGCAACTAATCAAGAGGTTAATTAGCTTGTCTTCTGTAAAATTTAAATTGTAGAAATTATTTCCAGTTATGCATATATATTTTATATGTAAGCTGGCACATAAATTTGTGCGACTTTTTGTCCTAGGGGCCTGAGCCCTGGATCTTTTAAGTACATAGCATCACCCTGGTGGGTGAAGATGAAGAATTGTGACTACAGTAATTTGTCAGGTCAAATGTTAGCCGTAGGCTTTTAATAGATAAGACTGCTTGCACTTTATATTGGAATCCAACACTCTTGAAGCAGAAGTATTTCATTATGCAAACTTGCATCTGAAGAATTGGGGTTAGCATTCCAAAAAGAGCGACTTTCCATCATTGCAATGCATTCTTCATCTGTGATCTTCAAAACAGTGCTTAGCAATGTTTACACAGCCAACACTATTTCCTTGATCTTATGCACAGAGCTCAGCTCCACTGGACCTTTATCTTGGACTAGGGTAAATTCAGGGAGATGAACTCCAGCCAAATCTGTATCTTCACATTATCTGCTTCTCCATTTAAAATCCTGCTCAGGGGCACACGTTGCCTTGACCTTCACCTCAGTCTTGTCTATGTGATCTCAACAGGATAGACTACCACTACTGTGCCCCAGAGGTACTGTGGCTGGGTTCACACATCACAACAAGCAACCCTGAGTAGTTATTACAGTTCACAGATTCCTGGTGGTAACTCTTCCCTCTGGCCATCTCCTTCTCTCTCAGCCCTCCTGGCAATAAACAGGAAATACTATGTTTGGCGAACTCTGACTGTCCTTTATTGGTGGTATATAAAACAAGTGCTTAGACAAAAAATCCATGGCAGAATTCAAACAAGCATATACAATAAGTTTTTTAAAAAACCTGTCAAAATACATAAAATTAGTTTAAATTAATATATAAAATATTTTGAAATGGTTTAATATTACTAAGATGCAGATAGCTGGAATAAGCCAATCCCAGTTGCATGGGTAGGCCTATCAAGCTATAATCAGGCTCTATGAATATTCTTGAGGATTTATTTATTTATTTATTTATTTAGGAGACTTCTATGCCTCCCCATTCGCCAAAGCCTCGGGGCAGCTCACATCCATAAATTTATTGTGATATATTCCACAAACTTCTCCTGCATCTGACAGTCTTTAGCACAAACATGGAAACTTTTTTTGAGTAACACATTGATTTGTCCCTTGAAGCAGGAAACCCAGCATTTTGTTCTTTTCCTAGTACTTCCTTTTCTTTAGGAAGGGTTCTAAATAACATTTTCTAATGTCAGTATATAACTGACAATATGGTAGGTAATGGGTCAAACCTTCCATGTCTGGGGATCCACAGTTGCACAATCTATTTTGAAATGGAAACCATGAAATCTCCTGTTTCATCATCAATTGAATTAGTTCAAAACGTAGTCTGGTAAAAGCTTTCTGTTGTTCCATTGTCATAGGATATGTCAAATATTTTTTCATAATGATGTTGATGTTTTGTTCCTGCTATCCATTTACCTATTTTAGAGGTTGCAGTGGCAGTTTCATCAGACTGAGCTTGTATATTTAAAAAAAATTGTTTAAAACTCCCTCTGATGACCTTGCCTCTTGGAGTCAGTGCCTGTATGGAGAATTCAAAATTTGGAAGCAATTTTGTAAAATTTTGCAGCATTATCTCTTCAGACAAATTTGCTTTCTGTTTCTTTAGGCAGATCTTTGGAGTCCTATTTTCTAACAACTGATTGACTGTGTACCAATAATTTACCATTCAGACATATACTGAACCAGAAATCATTTATATGTCCAATTAATTATATTAGATGGAGTAGATTTGGAAACTCCTAAGATCATACACAGAAAACAGTTTTGGCCACTTTAAATTTTGGTCAAATTAGCAAACTCCCAAGTTGCCTTCAATGTGTTTAGAATTGGGTATAACGTCCCAGGAAAAGTGAAATTCATCAGTCTGTTTAGAGATTGTAAACATGCAGCTGCTTGCTTGCTTGCTTGCTTGCTTTCATTCTTGGTAGTGCCCAAGATTTCATGGCCAAGAAAGTGATATAATAACTTATTTACTCTAACACTTTTATGTACTTTTTTTTGGCCAAAAACCATGACTTTGGATTTACTGTGATTAGTGACCAAATCATTTTCTGCACAATAAAAGCTAATGTTATTAAACCAACTTGAGTTATCAACAATAAAATCATATCATCCGCATAAAGCAGTATATTTACAGAATTACTTAGTCTGGCCGGGGGTCAGACTAGATGGCCGAGGAGACCCTTCTGACTCGCACTGTTTCTACATATAACTAGAACTTGTTCAGACCCCCAAATAAGTTTCTGAATATAAAATTTTATTAAGTACAGGAGTCTTATCTGTGTTTGAGTTCAATATTTTATCCCATAATTGTCTCCTATTTATGGAGTCAAAAGCTGCACTAAGGTGAATAAAAGCTGCAAAAAGCTGTCCATTTATTGTGTATGTTTTGTTATTACATGATGTAGAATGAAACAATTGTCTATAATTGATCTTTCTTTCCTAAATTCTGCCTGTTCTTTGGCTAGCAAGGTCTGCTCATCTTCCCAGTCCTCCATTTTTTGCAAGAGATACTTAGCATATATTTTGACTGGAATATCAATCAGACTGATTGGACTGTAGTTCTTAAGGTCCTTTGGGTTTCCTTTCTTAAATATTGGAACTATTGTACTGAGATTCCAGCTGATGTTCCAGGAAGACAGGGCATGTTATTTATGTGTGTAAAGAGGCCTGCCAAGAGAGGAGACCAGCAATCTACATTAGACTTGAATATAAATAGAAAAAGAATCCCTCCCTGGTGCCTTGTCATTTTTTTAATGTTTGTATAAGTAGTTTAATCTCTCAGGTGGGGAATGGCAACCATGACAGGGAACAGTTAATGTCGAAAGACAAGGAGTGCACAATTTTCCAACTTCATAATTTTTAATAAGTTTGAATAAAAAGTTTCCCATGTTGTGGCTGATACTGGAATATCAAAATCAGAATTTTATTTACCTGAGTTTGCCAGAACCTAAATGCCAAAAATGGAGTGAATTTATTCCTGTTGGTTCCAGCTTAGGTTCAAACCAAAATTTTTTGTAATCATGTCTAAGTTTAAGCATTGTACACTGTTCCATATGGTCTAATGAGGCCATATGTTACAAATCTGTCTTCTCGACTTACTTCTTGCCAATCTACATTCTTTAGCAAACAATAGGGACTTCATTGGTTTTATTTCATGTGACATTAATTTGGTCATCAGAAGAGGTCTCAAACTATCACATGTCATGTTTTTCCCTGACTGAATTTTGAAAAACATTGAATTCCATCACACTAACCTTTTGACATTTTAATCTTCATTCCTAATGAAATTTCAAATTCTGTCCTAACCATTTATCTGCATCCGTAACTGGCGATAAATCTGAGTCAACTGCTGGCTTCACTGTAATGGACTGGAAGTCACTATCTCCCTTGATGTAAACTATTACACCAGAGAATAAATGTGTTTTCCACTTAGAAAGATGTAATCAAGGACACTACCTTAGAATGCCAAAAAATAGGTAAAAGGATATCCTATACCTGGCTTGTTACAGCCCAAAATCTGCTAACCGAACATATCTGTGCTTTTATATAGGTTTATGTCAGCTTTATTTACTAATCTCTGGATTTCCAATAGTCAAAATCCAAGGAGCTGTCCTCCAAAAGGCTACATGTCTCTGCAACTCCACCCTCTCATTAAACTCACCTAACAGTATTATCAGAGTATTTGGGGACCGTTGTATTCAATTCCTCTAATATCTGTTCAAGCTACAATAATACAAGTTGTAATACTAAGAATAGGTTGGGGGTATATAGGCATTTAGCCAGATTATTGCCATACCAGTGATGGAGAACTTTACCACCAGAAAGTTAAGGGAAGAGTCTGAACCATCAACCATTTCTCCAGCCCATTCGAGCTCCTCCTTAACTAAAATGGCTAGGCTTCCTATGGCCCTTCCCCTGCTGGACATTCTCTGGGCAGGTTTAACCCATATTTGTAGATCCTGGTAAGTGTATCTTATCATTTGCGATAAGTCAGGTTTCTTGGAATGTTATCACTTCATGATGGAGTAAACATCCAATCAAATCTTTATCAAGTATTTTAGACCTCCTTGTATATCCCTCTATTGGTGCACCTGATAAAAGGCCAAGCTGGTTAAAATCATTCTGAATGAGACATCAATTTATGAGTCAGAAGAGTCCTCTGTACTCTAAGTGACTCTAGTACATCCTCCAAGTATTCAGTTTTATCATTTTGTGAACCTGTCCTGCTGACCTTGGTTATTACAACAGCATCTCTTGATACAGGAATGAGGGTATTTGCTAAGTAGAGAGCAGGATTTGCTAGTCTTTCCAGAGATTCCACCTCTTCTTCTTCCAAATACCCCAGGCTACCCATGAACCAGGTTTTTGGTCAGAGGACCTTGTGCTAGGTATAAATGTTGCCATTTCCCCACTAGTACTGCTCTATACAATTTTACTTAAAAATGGATTAATCTCTGCAGTAACCTATACCGTGGTCAGATCAAGCAATCTTTCCAGCTCTGTCCCAGTGATTTCTAGAGCATCTCCTTCTCTATTACTGCAAAAAACTGAGTGTGGTGAACCGAAGACCACTACAGCCCTGTTAGAAGCCTTTTTGCTTGTAATATATCTATCAAGATGAATCTGATTATTAGTCAAAGTCTCTCTCTAGATCTCCTGTTTCAATATAGTATTGTCCTGAACCTCTGCAGAAAGAACACAAGAGGTATCTGAAAGTGTTCTCTCCTCATCATTGGAACTTTCTTTTCCTTTATCTGAAGTTTCTAATAATTCTTGCAAACCACGCAATTCCTTTAAATTATTTTTGTAACTGTCAAGAAATCCAAGGGAGGAACAGGTTTTTTGAGAATCATTCAAGCTGATTAAATTACTAGCATTGCCAGCCTCAGCTATTGGAGTGCTTTTAGGATGTCTATTTAATTGAGTACTAATAGCCTCAGGTGGAGCTACATTTTCAAAATAGCTTGCTATTGGCATAGCATTTTTAGCAAGGATGCCCCTATTGGAAAATACCCAAGCAGCTAAAGCCTGATTTCTGAAGGTGACCACCGCATGTATATGGAAGGTGACCACCACATGTGTACACCACATGTGTATGGATCAGTAGTATCATCTGAAGTAAGGATACCAGGATGCACCATATTTAGAATATATGAAAGGTGCAATCTGCACTCATTCTGCATAGGAAACCCCTTTAATCTGGGGTAATTAGAAAGGACTAACTTTTGGCAGTTTAGCACTGTGTTCCAACTATCACTTCATTCTGTCTTTCTCAGACACAGCTCTGGCCTCAGGGGAGAGGATGACCATGGGTCTTGTGCAGCAAAGTGCCAGGAGTACTCATGATCTTTCTTGGACAAGGACAACACAGGGCTTGCTGTATATTCAGCTGGGCAACGTCTAACATTGTCCATGTTTGTCTCATTATTATTCTGTGCCTTCTGGTCTACTTTTTGTTTAGAGAAATTATCAAGTGGTTTGAAAAGTTTCTTAAATTCCATTTTCTTATAGCAATAACCCTTTGCATTTTTGATGTTTCCAGTCTTTTTTAGCTTGTAGCCTTTCATTTTTCTTGCTGCTGCCTGATAAATCTTTCTTTTCTTTCTGTCCACTACCCTTAAATTATAAGTTTGTGATCTTCTTTGGAGCAAGTTATTTGATGAACTGACATCAGTACCTGAGCCAGTTTTTTTGTATGGCTCTGCAAGTGTGGTCAGTAGTTCTCTACATACAGACAACTAGGTTTTAATGTATCCAGTGTCTTTTTTATCAGAGATAGCCACCCTTTAATTAGAAAACAGTCTCCTTTAGTTGTCTCACTGGAACAGGAGGATCAATCTTCATTTACTATTTCATTTGTCTAGTACGAACAAACTCAGTGAGTTGTTTTAGTAACTACTCATTTAGTAAGATATCCTTTTCTGAGGATTGTGGAAATCCTGGAGATATATTTGTCCCATCATGATGTGGCTCAGATTGTACAGACTCTGGAGGTGTAATTCCCTGATCAAAGTAAATTGCTGATTGTGCAAGATCTTCAGCATGATGCAATTCTGCTGCCAGGCTAACAAAAGGTGGATCCTCCAGCAAATTTTTGTGACTCTGACCATTCAGTTTATGGTAAAGGTCCAATCTAGTATGGAATTGCTGATATATGAAGACTCAGCTTCATCCTCCTTGTCTTCCACCCTTGTGTAAGGAACTGTGTATTTTTGTCTGCTTTTCCTGGTCGTTTAAAGGGATACTCTGAAAAGTAGGTGTAATCCCCAGGATTTTGTAAGTCTTTTTAGTTAGCATAATTCCTTTAGGGAGTTATATTATTATTTGTGTAAGCCATCCTGAGGCTGTCACAAAGGATAGCATACAAATGTCTTAAATAAATAAATAACCAGTGTAGGAACAGACAGGTTACTACTTCCCAGCTGCAACAATGACAAGTAGGCCCAAGTTTACTGCTTTAAACTGATGTTTCAAAACTTTACAGTATCACTAATGACAACAATCTGTTTCTAGCCAAACCTTCACAATGTTTCTCAGATTTATCAAACTTTCAGGTCTTCAGATTACAGGTCTGAGAGCCCTTGGAATCAGCTCATAAATTAATCTGTAAATAGTGGCAGGACTCTCACAGAAAATTAATTAAGAAAACAGAACTGATGTTCTTTCTTTGGATGCTGAGGGTAACTGAGTATAGCTGTATATAACAAAACTATTCCAAGGATCCAGGGGTTCTGCTTCAGTTCCATTCCATGAGCAGCAGAAGAATAACAACATTAGTAGCTTGTTTGTTTCAGGTGAAGCAGATGAAACAAAACATTAGAAAGCTAAAGCAGAGAAATGCCAGGCAGCTTCCCCCAGATGCCATCTTCCCCCTGGTAGCACAAGGGCAGTTAACATGGACTGTGGCTGTCAAGCCTTCTCTGCATGCAGACGGGCCTCATGCCCTGAAGTGCAGCAAAGAAGACAAATGAGCTTACTAGGCACCCGGGCCTCCTGCTCCTGAGGAGACCACTGGAGAGTGTGTGTCGGGGAGGGGGTCTGATCCATGTTCCGGCAATGGGGGAAATCAGCGAGGTCGTGGAGGCCAGTTGGGGGCATGCCACTCAGCTAATTCCCCTGCATATGTCTGGGCAAAGCACACCCAGTATGCAAGTGGGGAGGGGTGGGACTCAACTGACTGGTGGTGCCCATTTGGAGACAGTGCTGCTCAGTGCTGCTCCCCCACTCATGTCCCTTTCTCTCTCCTACTTCTTACTCTTACTCTCATTATGATTGCATTACATTTCTATACTACCCACAGCCAAAGCTCTCTGGGTGGTTCACAACACTTACTCCACCCATCCAGATTTCAGCCAGGCCAGAACCTGCTTAGCTTCCAAGGCTAGGCAGGATTGGGCACTCCAGTCTATATGGAAGCTTGTGAGAGAGGCCCCCCAACTTGTTGCCCATCCAAGTGCTCTTCTGGCAAGTGACAGTGACAAAGGGGAGACCATGGCACAAGTTTGGGGGCACCCTGTAGTTGGTAATATATTGAGTTGTGTTTTCTGGGTCTGGATGACACAACAACCCTTTATGGTCCAGAGAAACCATAGAACATACTGGTGTTACTCGCTGCAGTTTCTAACGACAAAATGTGCCTCGACAGTGTTCACACAGTACAACAGACCAATAATGGTTAAAAAAACATACCATGGCCTGTCATCTCATTTAACCCTGCTCCATGTCAGCCATTGTCCTTGTCTTCCCATTGCCCAACCCTATAGCTCTCGCCATTTGTTCTTCCCACACTTGATTACAAATGTGCCTTGGGGTGGGGCGGGGATGGCTGCATTTGCCGACTCCACCCCTGCCAATGCAACACAGCTGGGTACGTGGTAGAGATAAAGGTCTGAAACAGAAAGTCTTGTTCTATGTGTTTTGATGCCTTGTATGACTGAGAGCTCTGCCCAGAGCTTATGAATGTAACATCAGGCACCCAGCTTCAAACTCTTAAAACTTTCAGCCCCACCACATGAAGAAAGGCAAAGGAGATGCAGAAGGCATTTGCACTCTTAAGGAGTCTGTGATGAACAGCGATTGCTTCTTCTCTGCCTGGACCTCCTTTTGTGCCTGGATTTGTAAAGTAGTCAGCTATGCCTTTTCTTATACTATTTTTCAAAGACAGCTATCTGTCTAAGATGGTACACTTGGGAATTGGTTGTTTACCTTGCTGGGATCTCAGGGTCGACCATTTGTTCAGAAAGTATTTGGGAAGGTACATAGTTATTGATGTCAAAGGCTACGGTTAAGGTTACTTTTTGAGAATGTATAAACATTGCCAAAGCTACTGGATTATTACTAAAACATGGGCACGATTAGTGTGAGCATAATGTTGGATGAGTCCCCGGCAGACTTCCAGTAGAGAATCTTGATGCAGGCCTGGACTACAGAAAGGGTTCTACATTTGGCCAATTGCAAGAGCTGGTCTGTTGTCATTCTCTAAAGAGTTCCCATTGGCTGAAAGGGCATAAGGACATAACTGCCCGACAGTTTATTTTTGATTAAGAAAAATCTTTCATCTTCACCCATTAGTCTGTTTGCTGCCTCTGGACTAACTATTGCCTCCTGGCAATACAAGATTAAAGGAGTAGGGGGTAGGACGATGGAGCTGACCAGATGGCATAGTCCTGATTCACCCCCTCTGTGATTTTGCTTGTTCAAAGAGAAATGAATGAAAGGGAGGCATGGAGCAGAGGTGCTTGGGGACAAATTTTACATCTCATTAATGATTGAGAAGAAAACTAAAATGAGGGTGTGATACTTGCCAAACTGACTCATTGTAAGTAAATAAAGGAAAGGCAACAATAAAGCAATGCCTTTTTAAAAACAGCTGCTAGAATAGAAAAACTCACCTTTCTGGAAATATCAAACATGTTATGTGTAAGTAATGGTTTGTTTGTGTTTTATTTCTGTAGTTATCATAATTTTCAGCACCATCTGCAAAACGTTAGGGCACTTCTCCCATTACTCGCTTGGGTTAGAAAAATTCATGATAATTATACAGCCTGAGAACAGTGTATTTTACTGCTGAGTGGCATGTTGTTTGCAGTGTAACCAAAAAGAAAAATCTCTTGTTAATTAATGGAAACATGGACTGAACCACAGAGACTGCGACTGCCACCATCATCCTCTGCCTGTGAGCATTTAGCTGGTTAGTATTAGAAGCTGAATGGGGGGCTATACAAGGTGTGTCCAGAAAGTAATGAGAATGAAGTCCCTGTGCTTGAGAAAAGCTCTGTGAAGGGAGAAGCTGGTCAAGGCCACTTGAGGTGGGGTGCCAGGTATACCTTAGAACAGTGATCAGTTGCATTCCAGCCCTGTCACAGTCAAGATATTATCTTTTGTGACACCCTGTTCAAGTGTCTCATATTAAGAAAAATGCAAGCGAGTTTGGAATAGCAGTACACAATAAAATTGTGTGAAATTGGATAAAAGTGCATCAGAAACTTTGGAAATGGTGAGGAAAGCTTATGGAGAAGCTGCACTATCATCTGCACAACTGTACCAATGGTACAAGTTGAGATCAGTTCAACTTGGATCCTTCATGATGACAATGCCCCAAGTCACAGTGCTTTGACTGTCAGAGATTTTTTTGCTGAAAAACACATCACAGTGCTTTCTCTACAGCTCCAAGTTGGCGCCTTGTGACTTTTTCATATTCCCAAAGATGAAGACTGGTTTGAAAGGGCACCATTTTGGCAGTGTGGATAACATCAACGAGCCACTCTGCAGGCTCTGAACACCATCCCCCTTGAAGTCTTCCAGGGATGCTGTGAAGAAAGGAAAAATCACTGGGAACATTGTGTACACTCAGAAGGTGCATACTTTGAAGGAGACAATGTTCAATTGTAAATTTTTTCAATAAAAGAATTTTTAAAATACCATTCTCATTACCTTCTGGACATACCTTGTATAGACATTGGTCTGAGTCCAGTTAGATTTCTCTGTACTTGCTCCCTACACTGTTTGGGTTTGTTTGGGAGGGTTTGTTCCTACCCTCACTTGGCTTTCTGCTTTACTGTGCTACAAAGCTAAGTATTCATCATGCAAATGAATGTGCTTATGTGCAGGTGTGTCCATGCATACATGCATTCTTAAAGGTCAGATGCAAACCGCTATACTTCCCAAGTGGCTACGCAAAAAGATGCTTCTGCATCAATCATGCCAAGGAAACCACATGCAAAATACAAACCCATCCTCAACATCATCTGTTTAATGTTAATCCCAGAGCCATGTGTGAGGCTGGCAATTGGGCCAATAACCAGAAAATGACACTTCTGAAATGAAAATATATAAATTTGAAATAACATAGCACCATCTCCCCTAAATCCCATCTGTATAGCTGAATGCAGCATGGCTGCACTCAGCCTCTTAGCAGCACGGAAATTACAGGAGGGACTGTGACCTGCTACCCACTTGACATTCTTGTATTTGAATGTGAAAAAAGCTCCACATGTTTAAACTGATGAAGCTGATGGGAGGAGGGAGAATAGGATAGATGAGTTTATTTGTCACAGAGTGTTTCTCAGTGAAGATGAAACCAAAGGTCAAACAGTTCACCTGGTTCTAATAGCCTAGTACCTAGCAGATTATCAGCATCCAGATAATACTTGCCCACCGGCAAAGGTTTACCGGCTGTTAAGTGGATGAAACAAAGGCAGCAAAATTAAACCTGCTAGAGCACTGATAGTAAGGACAATCAAATGACAAAGGGTTTTGTGTTGTGGATATTTTTGTTTGTTAATGATCTTTCTGTTGATGGATTGATTAATTGCCTGTTTAAAATAAATATTGCAGTACCAAATGGATAGGAATGATGCATGTTGATGAAAAACACAGTTTCAACTTAACAGCACAGAAAAATCATTTATGGTTTGTCACAGCATCCTGATTGATACACTCACATGAATCTATGTACTTTGTATCCTTCCCTCATGCATACTTAGCTGTGTGCATTGCTTTGCAACTGCCATGGATCTTTAGACCAGGAAAGTAGACAGTAATCAGAACTGCCTATGTATTCATTTTGCCCTTCTTTGAAGTATATCAACAAAGACTTTGGAGTTCTTTAATAGTAATAAAAACAGAACGATTTTCTTCCCATTCTAAATTATACTGTTGAAATGAAGAAAGCTTAGAGCAACAAGGTATGGATTTTTGTGTAGAACTCTACACAAAACTCTATTCAGTCATAGTAAGTAAATCAAATTTCATCACTCAAAATTATTGAATTCAAACTCAGGCTTCCTGGTGTTCTGCAGAGGTTTTGGACTGTAGCTCTCAGTATGTCTAACCATTGGCAATGCTTAATGAGGCTGATTCGAGTTGAAGTCCAAAACATCCTGACGGCACTAAATTGGAGATTCTAGTCTAAATTCTAATGTGCATCATGATCCATTTGATGGACCTAACAGTTCCTGTAAAAAATCAAGTAAATACTGAAGTTTAGTCATCCTTTGTGACATATCCATCTGCCCCACCTTTGTGGAGACAGTAGTAGATTTCTTGGTATATGAAGTATATAGTATACAATTTCGAGCTTTGGGCTTTTATACTCAGGCCTACATGCAAATCATTGTATTCCTGTCAGGTATCCTACTTACTTCTCACCTGGGATTCATGGTAAATGTTCAGCTAATACTCAACTTCACCTTCCCCATTCCTCAGAGAGTGCAGCAATTGCCCAGGGCACTCCCTTCTCACTCCAAGCAAATTTGGGCATTGACCTGCATACCATTATTTCCCTCACTGTCACATTCTTCTTGCTATGCCAAAATTACTCTCAAAGATGTGTGTGGCACTTCCCTTAATCATCCACTCTCACATGAAGGGTTAACATGAAAACAAATTAAGTTTATTCCTACAGATGGAAGTAAATAAATCATTCAGCTGCTTTCCTATTTCATAACAAACACCAGTTTTCAACTGCAGGTTAAAGAAGCTTCTCTGCATAGTGTTCCCTTCTAGGCTCTATTACCAGTTCTGCTTCTGTTACTAAGTGGTTCCCATTCTCATTCCCAAACTAGAATGAAAGCTAAACTGCCTCTCACGGTTCTCCATCCATGTCAAAATTTCAAGCACTACTATTAGCTCTGGACTCCCAGGAATGGAAAGATGGAACTCCAGCTGTCTGACACATCCTTGCCTGAGATGACATGCATCTCTGGGCTCTCCTGTTACCTGTCCCCTCTCAGTCTTCCAATGTATTTTGCACATTCATAGACCATAGAAGCAGAGCGAGTCAGAAGAGGCCTCCTGGGCCATCTAGTCTGACCCCTGGCTCCAGCCGGCTACGCTCATGACATGCCTACCACGTGCATGTCCAGCCTGTCCTTAAACATCCTCACCGATGGGGCTTCAACCACCTCTCGTGGAAGCCCATTCCATGCCTTCGGGGTCCTACAGGAGAAAACAGGTATCCATCCACCTCTGTGTGACACCCCTTCATGCAGCTATATGTCACCAACAGATCCCCACAGAGTTTCCTCTTTTCCAGGCTGAAAAGACCCAGTTCCCTCAGTTTTGCCTCAGATGGCTTTCGGCATTGAACACCCATTCTAGATGCATGTCAGGGAATTGTGGTCACTGTACCTTTATGGTTTCTTGCATTGCTTTTGACATCAAACAGCCTTTCAGCCCTGTTTTAAAATCTGTGATATTGCTTTATTCTGTTTATGTGACCAATATCCTACACAAAAAGTATTCCCATGCAGAAAATGCTATGTATTAAATAAATTGCCATGTGTGATTATTTTGCTGTATAGGCAGTGATGAACCTAGTTTCTGAGTTTCTGAGCCCAGATGAAGCAAAACAGATAATAGTACTGTAAGCACTTGTGGTTATCTATTGTTTGCTATAATGAAATGCTCTCCATGTGGATAGAGCACATACTTTGTATGTGGAAGGTCCAAGATCTAAATCTTGGAGTCTGCAGGCAGGAAAGGCCCCTAGCGAGCCACTGCCAGTCTAATGAGCTAGATGTGGTTCAATGTTTAGTTAAATGTTTAGCCCATTAAATAATACTGCAACTATTATCTCAAACAGGATTATTTAGATCCATTGCTATCTGGTATCAGACCTGGCTTGGGTTACCCTAGTAGGAAAGTTAATTTAGAGAATGAATAAGGGGAGTGCAATCCTGCTGATTCTTCTGGAACTCTTGGCGGCTTTCAGTCCCAGCAATCATGATATCCCTTGGAATCATTTACTTGGATTGGCCGGAGGAGTTACAATGTTGTGGTAGGCTCCTGTCCTTCCTGGACAAGTGATCCCAGAAGACAGTGATGATTTCCTTATGTTCCAGCTTATGACCATTGGCCTAGAGTAGTGGTGGTGAGCCTATGGCATGCGTGCCGTCGTGGGCACGTAGAGCCCTCTCTGTCAGCATGTGAGTCAAGTCAGCCCAGCATCGCCCCAGCAGCCACGCATTGGATAACAGCACACATAGGGGCCATGTGCATGCTCAGAAAGGAGTAGCGGTGTCAGGTCAAGAGCTACTACTCATTAGCCACGACTCGTCCGAGTCAGTTTTGCACGGCCAGTCAGTGCGCTGCCAAGGATATATACATATTTGCTTGGACTGGCTGTGAGTTGCTTTTTCTAAACTAGAACATCAGTTTTCAGGTTTTATTGCAGTGTTGGCACTTTGCGATAAATAAGTGGGGTTTTGGTTGCAGTTTGGGCACTCAATCTCTAAAAGGTTCACCATCACTGGCCTAAAGCATGCCACAAGCCAAGGCTTTGTTCTGCTTGCTTTTTAGCATCTACATGAACTTGCTGGGGAAAGTCTTCTGGGTGTATGGGCTCCAATATCAATCCTATATTGGATGATACACACCTCTATGTCTCATTTCTTTTACTCCTCAAGAATTTAGAACTCTTGAATCAATATCTGCAGGTGGTCTGGAGGTAGATGGGGATGAACAAGTTGAATGGAATACAGAAAACATGTGAGTGTTATACGGAGGGAGATCCGCTGGCCTAAATGGAGTCTTACATCTTTCCCTAATCAGGAGTTTCACTCACACTGAAGGTTCAAATGCAACATTCTCCAGCAACAAAAGAGTCTCTTTTGCACCAACTGGCAAAACTCTAATGGCAGCAGAGGCAAGGGGTACTTTTCACCAATTAATGCTAGCCTGGTACACCAGCTATGCGCCTACCTGCTGAGAGCTGAGCTTGCCTCAGTTATCTGTGCTCTAGGGACATCTGGAGTAGACTACCATAATGCATTCTACATGGTGGGACTGCCTTTAAAGACAGTCCAGAAATTTGTATTTGCCTGAACACTGGTGAGCTCTGATCAGCTGGGATATTTGACACCCATACTGTGCTCACTGACTGGATACCAATCTTCTTCTAAGCCCAATTTAAAGTGCAAGTTCTGACCTTTAAAACTTTAAATGCTGGAACCAGCTTTGGGATCTAATTATTTGAAAAAACTACCTTTAAAGTCTACCCACACATTAAGATCAGCTATGGAGGTCTGTCTAAAGATTCCACCAGTAAGAACAATCATGTTGACAGGCAGGAGGGAAGGGGCTTTTTCAACTATGGCCCCACAGCCTTGAAATGTATTTCTGCATTTAGGCAGGTCCCTCAATTTATGTTTTTAAGAGGGCACTAAAGATACATTTATTCTCTAGAGCTTTCCTGTAAGAGGTAAAATTATTACTCCGCTGTTGGTTCTGTTATCTGTATTTATTGGTTTTGGTATTTTTCTGGGTTAGAATTTTAGCACATCATCCTCACCATTTTATGGTGTCAAAGTTTTACTGCTACCTGCATTTTGGGAAGCTACTTGAGATAGTTTTTAACAATTATTTTATTTAATAAACAGTAATAAGTAGTCCAGTGCCAAAAATGTATCACATTTTTCAATCATTTTCATTCAATGTAATACAAAATTAATTACCCCCCCCCCACAAAAAACAAAAACAAAAAACCCAATGATGGAGAAAATTTTGGTGAAATTCTCATGTGTGGGCTTGGGTTTCATAAATTTACTTGGCTTAGGAAGTAGCAAAGGAACACGCCTAAGTGCCCTGTTCTTCATTGCACAATCATCCCTTCTGGAGTCTTTAGCCGCCTTGGTTTCCCACATTTCAATTAAAGTCCAGAGGAAGACATTCTGGGAACTTTTGGGATTAGAAGCACAGGCAGCATCAGAGGCTGCAGAGCAACAGAGATAAGTGTTAATGATGTGAGCCGCCCCGAGGCTTCGGCGAATGGGGCGGCATAAAAATGTTTTAATAAATAAATAAATAAATAAATAATAGAAAAGAAACACAAACATAGCACCCTCAGCCACTTTGCACTGATGTGGAAGTTCAAAAAGACCAGGAAAATAAATCAGAGATGCCTTGAGAATGAGCTAGAAGAATGGAAGCCTCTTTCATGTAGAGAAGAAAACTTACGGGAAATTGGAGGATAGATTTGGACACAGCAGTATCCCCACCTCTTCCCTGGAGCGAGATACATTAGTCTTACTACCTATCATGTATCCTTACAGGAAGGATCCCAGGTGGGGGTTAATTCAGCAAGCTGATATTGTATTGACATGCAGTGACAGCTCAACAAAAAGAAAAGAAAACTGTACTATAACCCTTGCCAATACTGAACCCCAACATTAAGAAACTGTTCAGAATTTTATCTCTCCCTGGAGAAATTTGGTGAAATTTCTTCCCAATTTCTCTATCCACAAACTGGTGAATTTTGGGATGCTGTTTGAGCCCAGCTCTAATAACAATTATGCAGATAGAACAATGTCCCAAATGCATCACATGTGCAGTGTCACTCAATGGTGACAAGTGTACAGCCACCCACATCGATGTGATATGTGGATGTGGCATTGCTGGAGAAAGTAAAATCAAGATAAAGGTAGTTTTGGACACAGTGACATTCTTTTCCAGTGTGTGTGTGTACATCTGATTTGTAAAATCATGCAAGATATTCCTGTCTAGCTGTCCAGGCATAACTGTATGTCCTGTATGCTGTTTAAACCAAAGATTAACACAACCCCCACTGCCTTGCAGGCAACACCACTGCAGATCCTGAGATGCATGGCTTGAGCCCTGATAAGAAAATAAACAAGACGAACTGCACAGTAGGAACATAGATCCAAGAACAATTAGATGAGTTTATAATGAGGTTAGCAGCAGAAAGCATTTTGGCAACCAAGCTGAGCTTTCCAGTCTGATGATGGTGATGGATGAAAAGAAGATTATTGTCTCCTCATCACAGTGATTGGAAGAAGATGGTAGTTTTTTGCTAGGCCTAAAATGTTCACATCAGGTTTGCAAGAGGAATAATCCCTGAAAAGCCATTTATATTTGGGCCATCTTAACTGGCACACAGTTTAATTCTTTGGATGGCTTTCTGAGGCTTCATTTTTCTCTGCGACAAAGGAGCAATGCAGAGAATGATCTGCCATATCTGCTGCTTGAGGACAACAACACTAGATAAGTATCTGATCAAATCAGGCTTGCACATAGTTGTCTTCTGAAGGTTTGCTTCAGGCCTGATTTACACAAACAAGCAATGGTGTATGGGCCAGTTAAAATCAATTGAGATTACTCCTACTAGCAAGCCATTTGCAGGCTGTGGCTTGTTACATAGGCTGATCGCTGACACCCTAAGCCATATTGGCAGTTTATTTCAGTGCAAGGAAAAAAACTGGAAATGCATGGCTATCGCTGCTTCATAAACAACTTTAGTTATTTATTTAGCTTCTGTACTGCCCAACAACTGAAGCTCTCTGAGCAGTTTACAAAACATTAAAAATACAGTTTGAAAAGATTGCCATGCTAAATTGAAAACCAAATTTAAAAACATAAAATGACAATAACTTAAACCAGGTAAATATTGGGACCTGTAAGCAAACCCCTAGTAAACTAATTAAATGTCCTGTAGTAGAGGACAGTCTAAATCTGGCCCTTAAAAAATAGTAAGGTTGCTGCTAGGTTGGCCACTGTGAGGCACTCATTCCATAATTGGGGGCCAACACTGAAAAGGCTCTTGGTGCCACCAATTGAGTGTCCCTCAGAGGTGAAAGATGGAGGCAGACCCCAGATCTTGATCCTAACGTGTGTAGATGCTGGTCAGGAGAGGCATTTCATCTGATATGGTGGTGACCTCAATAGGTTTGCATCCAAAGCTGCCCCACGCAACTGCCTCCTTCTTTGGATCTACCTCCCTGCCGCGCCACTTTATCACACACACTGCTTAGGGTCCACTTGCCCTTGAGTGGCACAATTGTTTAGCAATGGATGTGAGACAAACAGAAGGACAAAGACACAAGAAATGTAGGAAATTCACTCATGCAAGATGTGGTTCAAATTCACTGATGCCAGCCCCAGACTTAAGAAGCTTTGAACAGAGCTTCGACTGATCCTTAGATGGTAACCATAGCCTGGCCTATGCAAGTACAAAGTGTGGGCCTGTGCATTCTGTATCGGGGTGGGAAACACAGGGGCCAAGGGCTCTCCCCCTCGACCCTACCAACAAATTTGCCATGGGATAGGTCAAGAGGGAATTTATGGCTTACCTCTGGTGCAGTGAGGACAGCATAATGGGCCTATTAACATCAAACCAAAACTAAACAGAATCTATTTTGGCACTGCTCTGCCATCAAATTTCAGTAGAAATAATCACCATTTTGCTTCGTATTCCTACTGCTGTCAACTGATGGCTCTAAATTTGGTGGGTAGTAGGAGTGTGGCTCCTACTGAGTTTTTTGAGTGGTAAAATTGGCCCCTGGAAGTTGTTGCCCACCTCTGCTCTATGTGGGGCTAGTCGAGAATCTCCATCAGTGTTTCCAAGGCTCATGTGCAAATAAGCCAGCTCTTCCACAACTTATGCACCAGCTCTTCCACAACTTAGGCAGGGCTAGCCATTATAAACCAACTTCCATCAACACCCAGAATGTTCAAAGCAATATACAAAGAGTTCTTCCTTGATGTATTTTATCCACTCTCATGCAGTGGACAGAGTCTGAAGTTTGAACTTGGAAGAGTCGTGTCCAAATGTAAACTCAGACATTTGGAAGCCTTAAAATAATTTATTTCTGAGTCTATGTTATTATATAGGCTTGTTGCCAGGAGACAACAGAACAGAATGGTCAAGAATATTGTACAGTGACAATGGTACAGAAATTATTAATAGATCAAATTTTTCACCAGTGGGATTGGTATTTAAATTGCCAGAATATCAATTTTGGATTGCTGCTAACTTTTATCACTATTAAAACAATAAGTTTGCAAAAGGTTAGAATAAGAAAGTAACCCTTCATTCCTATGTTGCTGACACTGGTGCCTCACAAGTGGAACGTCAAGTGGGCATCTCTTTTCTCTACTAGAAGCCACAAAGGATATATGGACTACTAGCTGGATTCAGACAACATGATAACCCATACTTCAAGAGTTATGATTTGAGTGTGGGTTGTCACTGAAACATGGGTTATCATGTTGCCTGAACCCAGTCCTGATAACAAACCATGTTTACTAACCTTGAACAAGTCACACTGTACAACTCCAAAAACTAACCATGAATTCTCTTCATGAGCTATTCATGAATAACAGATCATGGCTTGTTAGCATAGCTTAGTCAGGCAACACAATAACCCATGTTTCAACAGCAACCCACACTTAACCTATGCTTAATCCATGGGTGTTGTCTGAACCTTGTCACAGTTTTTCTACACACATGTTATCACTGGGAAGCCTGACTTGTATGCTTTCCTACCCTTCTTTCCAAGCAAAATAGGCTGGCACTTGCTTTGACACACATCATGGAAGGAAGGGGAACTTACCTACCACTCCAACATGTGATGACTGAACATGATTCCAGAGCCTTCTCCAGACTTTCACTCTCGATGTGTGAAGGTCTACACAGAAACTGGACACGTACAAGTAGGGGATGGAGATAACATGCAAATCCTCATCACCCTCCCAGTTTGCCCTTACTCACAAACAATTGAACACAAGAGTTTATGAGTCTACGGAATGTTTGTGCTTAGGGCAAGTCTGTCAGTTCCACTTCCTTCTGTATTTGCATTTTTATATCTCAAGTTCTTTCTCTGCTGAATATGACCAGCACCGCAAATGTTGGTAAATTCTTATCAACATCATGTGAATGTGCAAGTGTTCCCATAATATATCTGGCTGCTATATAAAAGATGACAAGGGTGTCCAAAATAGAAGTGCTAACATGGTTTGAATACACAGAGATGTTTTAAAAGCTAGTCACTCAAAGCCCTGGACCTGGATGACAAACATGTCAGTTTCAGTTCTCCAGTATGTTCTTTTTGTCCCAAATATGGAAAACTTTGAATTGGGGGAACTATTATCAAAATTACACTGAAATGAAATTCTCATCCATGCCTCAGCTGATCAGGAAGTTCACCTTCATTGCCTCCTCAGACATCCACATTTTACACTAATAGCGTTGGAAATCTAAAACAAACAAAATGACATTGTCAAAGGATTTACAGAGTAACATAATGCAAAACATAATGGATATGGCACAAATTCCCTAGTGCTGTACAGTGCTGTTTACACTGATGCCCAAAATATTCATTCTCATCTTATTTATGTCTTTTATCCTATCCTTGGTTCAAGAAACTCTGGAAGTTTCTCACAACTGTATCCTCACAGCCAACCCTGTGAGATAGATTGGGTAAAGAGACAATGATAAATTCAAAATCATCTAATCAGTTTCATGGTTGAGCACCATTTATAATCCAAGTTCAAGGAGCTGGGAAAGGTCTTGAGCTGATATCTCTAGTGCTGTTCACCATCTTATTTCCTTAGCACTCAGAGCCTTCAACCCTCTAGCCTAGCCAGGATGGTGCAACAGTGCTATGAAAATCCAGACTTGACCCTTGACCCTTATAGAAGTATTAGAACAAAGAACATGCAAGAACAAGAAACAGACATCAGTGGGTACCAAACTCTGCATTATTCTACTGCTGAAGCTTATTACCCTATCCCACTCATGACACCACCTTATGCTTAATTGGTACATGTAGGAATGACATGACAGATATGTGATCTAAGTCTCTTCATGCTATTGAATGGTCTCTACATTTCCATTCCTTCCCTGCAAGTTGCCAAACCCCTCCCTCAATCCAGCAGTAAGTTGAAGCTAGACAGGAATAATAAACCACTATCCAGGAGGGTGAGTCATTCATCAAATTTTCACCTCTCCATCTGATTCCTCACAAGCCCTAGCCAAAATATATGGATAAAAGAAGTATTAGCAGTTTTAAAGGCTCGGCAATTAGCCAATTTAGACAAGCCTTTATTAAAAAGACATTATGGCATGAAACACAAGTTTTTTCCAAATAAAATCAGAACTACTGATCTTTCTGAGATCATTTCCAGTGCAGTGATCCATTGATCAGGGAAAGCAGGATAATTCACTTCCTTGTTCCAATCCTGCTTAGAACCCTGTGTACCACATTCAGCCACCAATAATTATTTGTAAACCTGGATTATGAGACAATATGTCTGGTCAACCTTAATAGTAATTCTGAAGTTGACCCTGCAGGTACAAAGGCAACAGGATCAAAAGCATATACTAGCAAATATTTCCATGGCACATATTGCCATTCAGCAGTAGCTGACAAATCATACTAAGCATGCAAAGTGGAAAATGGCGGCAAGTTATCTTTGGCACCGACCAGGTGATCTAAGGTAAAAAGCACTCCAAGTCCACCAGGCAAATATTTTCATAGCAATTCTTAAATCTGTTTCCCTATAACTCTAATTTTGCATGTGAAAATCAGAGTGCACTTGATGTGATGCAATGCACCACATTCTCTTGTTTCTGTAACTGTGGGAGATACCATATCAGTTTTGGTATGTGAAGAGCTCACAGCGATCCATACAGGGAGATGATCCAAACATGAAGATCCCAAAACAGACTGTGGTTGGGGGAAACACGACCAAAGTGGAAAGGAGCTTAACCAAACTAATTAATCCTTAATTAAACTAAGGATCAATAAACAAGACCAATGGCATAAAGCAGACCAAATCCAGATGTCTGACACAAAATTGCATCCTGTTCAAAGATATTCAAAGCAGAAAGGAACTCCATAAAAATACGGAAAAAGCACTAAGTTTTAGGAAATACTTATTGGGTCCTAACAGAGGAATCCATTATCTGGTTTTTGACTCTTTGGCCTGGTCACACCCAGGCCTCCTGCCAGTTGCCCATCTATTGATAACCAGTGGTTCTCAATTGCTAAGCTTCGTTCTTTTTCTCTATGCATGATTATGCTACTATAAATGGTATGCTGCTTCTACCCTCTTTCATATAGTATAGCCCTCCCTGTTGCCATGGTTTCTGCACTAGATAATCAGAGTGCTGGAAGCTCAGGAATTTCTCCAAGGTATGTGTGCAGAGGGTGGGAGCAGGATTGAATTTTCTACAAATGCCAGCTATAAATGTCCTACAAATTTTGTTTGTGAAAACAGTGCTTACATACCTGCCAAAGTGGGCACTAATGTCATCATTACACCAGGCTCTCTCGTATTTGCAATGACGAACAGTGTTCCCATTTTCCCTTTAATATGCAGGCCACTTTCCAACTCCTTGAGACCTCAGCTGTTTTAAAAATGTAAAGGCAGCCCTTAGACATCTCTGCCCATCAGTGAGAAGCACATTCACATGCATGAAGAGATCATGCCATTCAGACGCAGTAACTGGTGTTTCCTCTCCTGAATCGCATATATCTTCTGATGGAGGCCACTGAACTCTTTTAGTTTCTGATATTTTAATGTGTGGCTTCATTTGATCCTGTGTGAGAAGTGCATGATGCAGGCATGTTAATACTTTTTCAGTCTAAGGGTCAATTATATTTTGAAGAAGTTCTCAGCAGCTGGATTCCGGGGGGAGGGGGCAAAGCCAAAGAAATAGGGCCAAAATACCAGGAATATATTTCTAATGCTATTGCTGCTAGAAACTAAGTCTTAGGGGAGGAATTTCAACCTTTTAGGATGGGGAAAAGCTGCACAAACCTTTGAACCAAATGGGGGAGAGTGGTGGGTCTCAGAGAAGAGATGAGGCTTTGGGGACATCTGGAGAGCTAAACTGGTATTCTCAGAAAGCTGGATTTGGCCCATGGGCCTGAGGCTCTGCATTCCTGCTAGAAACTTGGGAAAGTGTTTACACATAACCAGACACATTGCAGAAATCCACGGTGGGCTCAGATCAGTCTGGATTCCTCTCATAGTGAAATGTAGGTAGCAAGAATATAGAAAATTAAAAATGCACAAATCATTCCAAAGACTAAATGTTAAAAAAAAAAAATCATTAGCGTGGATTTGAGAATTTTTCACCAATTTATTCTAGTTCATTTGAGTAAATTCATGCAAGCATGAATTTACACAAGCATTTATTCATGCAAGCATGAATTTATGCAAATATGCACAAATGCATTAGCATAAGTTGTGACTCCTTTACAGAGGGGATTGGCTGAGGAAACCACCAGAAAGCAAGACCTGTACACAGTACCATAATCCAACCACAGTAAGCATTTAGTATAGAACTGAAATTGCCTGTAAATAGGACAAGATTCCTTATGCTGCCTAAATACCTATTTCAGAGTATCTGTCTTAACATAGTCCTCAAAACACCGCCTTTCTGAAAATACACACACCTTTCAGTAATATGATGGATCTGATACATGGTTGCTACCATCTTTTACAAAACTGTAAAAAAAGAAGAAGCCTATTTGGTTCCCTAAATATGCAGCCATAGGATAAATAAAAATGTTGAGGGGCTCATTCACATCGGAGGAAGGGGAAGTCACAGGTAGGGCAATCCCATACAAGTCCATCTTGGTGTTTTAGGAAGGAGAATGAGAGTTGTAATGAAGAACCTATTGATTTCCCATAAAAGGGTTTTAATCAAACACCCAGGCACCCCAAAGGGGACAGAACTCTGCTAACACACCAAATTGCACTTCATACACCATCTATTTTTCAAACGGTGTATAAATGAGCCTGCCCACTGGATATATGAGCATTCCCGAGAATCATATATCACTAGAAATAAGGAAACTGATGTATCTCTATGGGTAAAAAGAGCTTATATTGTCTAGCAAGATGCATGAGTTGGAAGCTGCAGGAAATGGAGACTAGGGGAGGGGGAAGTTTCTTTATTTTTATCAGGAGTTGCAGTGCAATAAAACCTCATCATACAAATTAGTGTGCATAGCTTGCTCCCTTGTAAGTTTCTTGCTATCTTCTGCCCCCTTTCAAGGAATTTTCTGTGATGGACACTTCCACACCAGCTTCATGATAACTGAGGGTTATCATGAAGTGTGAGTTGTGTGATTGGTAAGTTGAAATGGAAGAAATCAAACAAGTTGATATAAGCTTGACTTTTACAAATAGATTGGCTCTTAACATATGTAGGCAAGACCCCAAATTTTTCTCACAAAGTGAGAGCAAATGCTTTTTGTTACATTTTTCTATCATTTACACTGCAATGTGAAACTACAGTGATAGAAATCCCATTTCCCCAGTCGTCTCAGAACTGAAAAGGCTGGAGTAGGCAAGAAGAAAAGTTTGGGACAAGAAGAAGCAGAAACCAACCTGCCCCACAGAGGTTATAATCAGGTTACATGGTTAAAATTAATAATACTTGAAAAATAGTTGTAGCATTTTTCATGCATTACTTTGTTTGTGTTTACAACAAACCTATAAGTTAGATCATCATCACTCTCAGATAGAAAGATAGAGGCTTGTAGAAGGTCAAGTAGTGAATTTGGAGCTGTGATATTGTTTGAACTGAGAATAGCAGTTCTTGTCTTGAGTTGATTAAGCTATAATAGTCTCGCAGAGATCTCTGCAGGTTTGCCTAAAACCATTGCTAAAATCTGTGCATTAAGCTATCATTTTGCATGCACAGAGGAAATGAAACTATTTGTGGTTTCACTGTATTTTACTGTTGGTATGTTTTACATTGTAAGCCACCTAGAAAGGACTCAGCAATTATAGGCAGCCTATAAATAATAAAATATGGATCCATCCATTCCAAAGACCTGCACAGGGTTGAGGATAGAGCTAGAATTTAATGAAAGACTATGATAGTCTTTTTGGGACACAGATGGGGGTCTTCTCCTCATCTTGTGAAACTGCCTCAGCGTAGCAGCTCACATGATCATGTCATTTCACCAGTTATATAAATGAACACCATGTACAGCAATCTGGATCCATTGGGAGATTTTCCCATTGGTTGAGTCAATATCATTTCCTCTCCTTTGATTTTGAAGTTTGCATACAAGATTGAAGACTAATTTAACCTTCAAAGTCTTGTACAAAGAAATATTATAATAAAGCATGCTTACTAGAGCAAGAACAAATAGATGGGGTTTTTATTTACAAATCAGGTTTGTTTGTTTGTGTTAACAAACAATCAGAATCAGATTTGCACCTTTGAGACTATTTGCACAAAATTTGACTTTGTTTTAATTTAGCTTCAATTTGATTAGTGCTAGTAGGATGTTAAACAGAGCAAATCAAACTAGTTGAGGCAAGTTAGAAAAAAATGACATATATGAGACTGAATCTGGTCATATGTGAATAAAACCCTCATTCTGTTGAAGTCAGTTGGAATTTTTTATTGATTGTAAGGGGTTTTCAATGTTTAACTTGCACCTGAATGCCTGAAACACTATACCTAATCAAGTTAATGAGAGACTGCATTGATTTTAGTGGATTCTCTAGTATGGGGTATGTAGGTTAATGCATGAATAATTAGAGCTTCATCTTTGATTTGAATCTTTTCTCTGATATTTCTGAAAATGCTAGTTTCTTGCCTCTCATCTCAGGGTCAGTCCATTGGATCCTGTGGAGGTGTAACCATTTCAAGGGCCTGTGAATTGTGTTTGGTGCTTTCAGGCACCTGTCTGGGCTGCACTTAGGAAATGCAGAAAGTGCTTGTAAATTCCCAAGCAAAGGCATTGAGTGCAACCATCCAGACAATCAGTGTGTGATCATTCAACAGCACATATAAATAGGACAAGCAGATGGCCGACATGGGAATCCACCAGACTTTGTTACTCATGAGAGGCAGAAGGAAAATCAGAACTTAATTGCAGGCAGCAAATGGTGATTTCTTTAACAAGAAGTTAATTAAATGGAATTTAGCAACTTTAGAACAGATGGTTGATCTTCCCTGTTATCAAAACTAGAAACCCAAGTTTATTTAAAATCTGGTGAAGCGTGAGAAAAACGTGGTTTCCCCCCCCCCCCCCAGCTTCTGAGCATTTGGCTTGTTGTAGGGTAGGAGAAGGGGCAACACAAAGACAAAACTTTCCTTTTTAAGGATCAAATTCTTCACTGGTTCGAGTAAAGCCTCTGTGCTACTGAAAACCAGTATACATATGCATATGCACACACATATTCTTTCACTCAAATTGGTACTCAGACCTGATGAAATATCTACCACTTGGTTTGGGAAATTGCATATTTTTCTGGTTCATTGTCAAATGGACTATTCAAGAGACTCTTCTAAATTCTACACTTTGTAGAGTAGATAAGCAGATAATAGATAAACCAATATTGTTATCTTTCCAAAGATTCCATTTCATTACCACTAGGCTGATTAGACCTAGCAGAGTATGGCTGTAATTCTTCTTGGGCAGAGTTGGAGTTGGAAGAAATGGTCAGCCTTGTGGGTGATTTTCCTCCTATGTTGCTTATTAGGTCCTTGCAATGACCACTGACCTTCTACCAGTAAGTCAAGGGGCATGTGATGTTTACTATTCAGGACATAGGATCGATCCAAACCCAGATGAGTTATGATGGTCTACACTAGTGGCTCAGGAATCTGGTAGGATGGTGACTGGGCAATATCATCTCTTCTTAGCAGACAACATACAGTATGTCCCTCCCACAAATGGACAACTCACTTAACATATGGAAGTGTTCGTCTACTCTCACAGCTGGATGACTGGATCTACACTTTATGCTTGAGAACAACTCGATCCAATTTTGAAAACGAGTATGCACGCACGCACACACACATTCAATGGTACTCAAGCATGATGAAACATTTAACACTTGACTTAGGGAATTGCATAGTTTTCTGGTTCACATTCAGCTGGACCATTCAAGGCTCTTCTCTTCTGTAAGTGTTACATTTTGTAGGGCGTCTTGCCACCAACTCTAAGAATGTATGAAATACCTCTGAGAAATTATGATTCTTGTCCAAGTTATTTTGGCACTGCTGATTTATTGATTAATGTGGCATGTGCAGAAGAGCCACCACTTTTGTAGTGGAACTACGGTTAGGTAATTCCTAGTGACAATCTGCAAAGTCTGTGAAGGAGCAAGATTCCACATCTATTAAATTTCAGAGGGAATGCATATTACTCTGTTACATACAATGCTAAACAGAGTCCTGTGGGAACTCAGTGAGAAATAGATTGCTTTGTTTTTGCATTGTTTCATTCCTTAAGAGCATCACTAATGCCTTTGACTATTAATATTTCAGCATGCTGTGCAATTACCGTGATTGCACCAGAATCGCATAGTTAGGGTACAATCCACTGGAAGTTTCCCATCTGCAAGACCCAATGAAAGATGTTTTGATTTCCTTTTTCTTTTCTTTTCTTTCCCTTTTTCCCCAATAAGCCAATGTCATAATAAGACAGTTAGTTTCACAGAGCATTTATACTAATTTGGTCATTATATATATGTAATGCTTAATAGTAACAGTTTTCCCATTCTTTTTAAAAGTTATTTTGAATGGCAATTTATGTTAGAATTGTGATGCATTGAATAAGTATATGTAACAAACTTTCCATTTATCATAAAATTATTTAGCTGCTCTTCTATTTATATAGCTGGTTAATCTTACCATTACTGCATACTCTGCTAGTTTATTTTTCCAATATTCACTAGCTGAGCAGTCTTCAGCTTTCCGTTTTGTTGTAATTGAAATTCTAGCTGATGTTATATATTTAAATAATTTTCCCATATTTCTCGGAAGAGTTTCTGGCCCAATGCTCAACAGGATATTCTTAGTATTCATAGGAAAATTGATTTTCATTTTTTTCTGTATTTTGACATGTATTTCTTTCCAAATTTATTAGACCGTATTACACATTCAGCATATATGATAAAAGTTCCATCCACTTCTTTGCATTTCCAACATTTCCCATTATAGTTCTTTTCATTATCTCAATCTGTTTTGGGGTGATATGCCAATAAAAAAAAGAAACAATTACTAATTTGTTGGTGGATTTATAGATATGCTATGAAGTGAATAATCATTTACTTGATATCCATGTTAAACTGTTTTACTGTTTTAATTATTACTTTAAATTATATAATCATTTAAGTACATATTAATTCTAATTAAAAAGTTAAAATTGTAGTTATAAATTTGGTATAAGTAATAACAGTTACTTAGTTTTTCTGAAATTTCCCTCATTTGTGTAATGTCCTTTGGGATCTTTTTCTTTGGTATTTAGTTATTAAAAAGAACAGAAGAAACTCATGTCTCCTACCAAAAGGGAATCTGTATCATTCATTTCACTGAATTTTGTATAGGAAAACGGTGCACAATGAAGAAAATGTGTCACATTTGTCATTGCATGCAGCAACAATCATTGCACAAGCATTGTTACTCTGATCATGTAAGATGGTTTCACTTTCCTCTTTCCCTGTGCTAAACATTTCTTTTACAGTTATTTCTGCAGCTAGGGAAGCTACAGAATAATGGATATATGTTAACAGAAACAAATAGAAACAAAAACAGACAGACAGACAGAAACACATGGTATTCTTACCAAACTTGTAACAATAAACTAAGTTCAAAATATTACAAAAGAAAATCTAATATGCCCTGAGATGAGGCACAATAAATCTTTTTTCATGAGAAAAGAAAATATTCAGAAGTTGGCATTCTTTTGGCACAACACTACTTCCTTCTCCCTCCTTTGTTTTGTAATATTGATATGAAAGACTTTATCTTTTGTGTAGGCAGGGGAAACCTGGAGCATTGATTGGTATCTTGTAGTTTCTTTAGGAGATAAAACCTGACTGCTTTTGAGAAGGCCAGTTACTAAAGATGAAATTCAAATACTTCGGCCACCTAATGAGAAGGAAGGACTCACTGGAGAAGAGCCTAATGCTGGGAACAATTGCCATCAAAAGAAGAAGGGGACGGCAGGGAATGAGGTGGCTAATGGAGTCATTGAAGCAGTCGGTGTGAGCTTAAGTGGACTCTGGGGGATGGTGAAGGACAGGAAGGCCTGGAGGAGTGTTGTCCATGGGGTTGCAATGGGTTGGACACAACTTCGCAACTAGCAAGCAAGTAGTTTGTTTGGGCTACTTTGGATTGTAATCATTGCATAGTCTGGTACACTTTCAACTTCCTCCTCAAATTATCTGAGGAAGCATGCAGAGAGAAAGAAATAGAACTGATCAACTGGTTCTCATTTTTAAACAAGCTAAGGCGGTACTTCAGAGAATAGGCTGACCTGTTGAAGGATCTGATGAATGTAACTTTGGAAGGGCAAAGTGGCATTCAGGTTCTAGGACTACTCTTCACAGATGATTTACCCTTGGTGTAGTGACAACTCTCTCATTGAAAAGCTTGTTCACTATGTTGCTCTCAGGTGATATGAAAGCTCTGTTTGTGAAATTCTACCTGTTTCATATACGTAAGGCAGCACTGATATTTGTGTTTGTTGGTTGGTTGGTTGGTTTGTGGTTGAGTGGCAGAATACATGTGCGAGCTTACTCTCGTATGGCATAAAACAATCAGGCAGCAGATGCACAAGCACATTGGTTTATGTAAACTAGAGATCCCCACTTGAGAGTGTTCTACTCCAAACTGGGTTCCACTGGGGTTTCTGTTCAGTACCACTCTATTCCTTATTCCTGTCTAATTAAAAGAAATGATCACAGAGAGTAAGAGAAAGATAATGTTTTAAAAATAGCTAGGTAACATAGAAGCCACTTCCTTCTCTTGTTCATATTTTATTTGTTTCACTACCGAAATGACCTTCTTCAAAAGAAAGAGAAAGTGATCTTCCATACTGTTATGTAACAGGCGTCACCATAATTCCTTGACAAATGCCAATGGAAGTATAAAGAAGTGATTGCACATAGTTGCTATTGTAGGAATGACTGTTCAACTATAGGGGTCAGATGGCAACCCTCCCATTTAGGCTTTGTTTATATTATCTCTAAATTTGGATACAAGACAATCCAGATACGAAAAGCAATTAAAAGAATATTAGCTTTAAACATGTGAGTGAGGATTGAAGCATCTCTGTGCAGTCCTATCTTTTGTTCCTTTCTCTGCTCAGGCAAACAGGCATTGCAGGCATCATACACAACAATAGCTCTATCATACCACCTTCAGTTATTGGTGTAGGATTGTACAGATTGACTGTGCTAAGGGCAGGTGGTACCTCAGACAAGTTTTTATTTGCAAGTACCTATATCTATTTTGAGCAGCCCAAGGTACCAGCTATCATAAGAAAAGTGGGATTAGAAACAGAGGAAGGAGTGAAAATTGGAAGAAGACAGCTCAATTCGTTAAGATATGCAAATGATACCATCTTACTGGCTGGAAGTAGCAATAAATTGAAATGATTCCTGATGAAAGTGAAAAAAGAAAATGCGAAAGCAGGACTTCAGCTGAATATTCAGAAAACAAAAATCATGACCACAGAAGAATTACAAAAATTTACTGAAAACAATGAAGAAATTGTGGGGGAAACTTTCTGTACCTAGACTCAGTCATCAATTCAAATGAAGAGTGTAGCCACAAAATTCAAAGACAGGGCAGCAATGTAGGAACTAGAAAAAATCATCCAGTGTAAGAACATTTCACTGGAGACCAGGGCCAAGATCATCCATGCTATTGTATTCCCAATCACTATATATGTGTATGAAAGCTGGACAATGAAGAAAGCTGACAGGAAAAAATTGATGCATTTGAAACATGATTCTAGAGGACAGCTTTGAGAATACCCTGGACTGACAGAAAGACAAACAAGTGAGTCCTAGATCAAATCAGACTAGAACTTTCCCTAGAAGGAAAAATGTCAAAACTGAGGCTGTCATAACATAGGCACATAATGAGAAGGGAGAAAACTCCCTGGAGAAGACAGTCATGCTAGGTAAAGTAGAAGGAAGAAGAAAAGGAAGAGCAAATATGAGATAGATTGACTCCATAAAGGAAGCCACACCTTGGACTTAGAAGAGCTAACCATAACAGCCATGGATAGGTCACTTTGGAGAACCTTCATTCATTGGGTTGACATGGGGCATATTTAAAGATTGATAGATAGATCCTTCAGCCATCTCTTTAATTTAAAAAGGTATCTGAAAATTCTATCCCATTCCCCAGTGACAAAATTATTTTGAATTCCCCCCTCCACTTCCTTTGAAAGAGTTAGGAAAAAAACTCTTTCTCAGGGAGAGAAAAGATACCTCAAAATATGGTGCAGAATCCAATGCACCACTAGCTAAATAACAACTATAAGAAGCTAGCACAAGTGGATAACTAAATATGTGATCTTACTTAAGATCCCAGTTCATTACCACTAGACTGATTAGACCTAGCAGAGAGTGGCTGTGAATGTTTATGGACAGAATTGGAGGAGATGGTCAGCCTTACAGGTGATTCTCTCCTATTCCTTTTATGTATCTTATTGTTGGAGCAGGCATACTCTTGGGTCCTTGCAACAACCACTGGTCTTCTTCTGGTAAATCTGGGGACATGTGATGTTTACTATTCAGGATATAGAATAGATCCAAACCAAGATGAATTATTATGGCCCCCTCTAGTGTCCCCAGGAATCTGGTGGGATTGTATCTGGACAATATGGTGGTGAAATGAGGTTCCTCCTTTGAACATTCACCAGCAACCAACCCTTTTCCTTGCAACTTTCTTTATTTCTTGCAAGTACAAATCACCCAGAATGTATCTTGGAGCATGGATAGAGCAGTTTGTTGAACCCAATCCAGTGTTTACCTCCAGTAACTCTCCTTATGAACATGCCTAGGCTCTATCCCATCAGGAGGGGTCTCTGAAGGTGAACATACCTCCTCTTCACATCCTGGGCACAGTTGGGCTTCACATTTCCTTTGATGGCTCACCATGGGGTTGATGGCAGGAGGTCCCTGGTCTACCTCTGAAAATTCCTCACCTTCAGAGATCACTCCCACTGGCTGTTAATCTTTGCTGTTCCAGGAACGGCCTGGCTTGCTGAAATGACTGACCTTGAGATAATCTCCTCTTCCTCCTACATCTCAGAATCTTGACCTTGCCCATCCCTGAAAAATGTTTCACTTTCTGATTCCAAATCATCATCTAGAATGCAATCAGCAGTCCATGGGAAAGATTGGCCAAGACCTCCATCCTTCTTACTCCCAAAAATGTGGTCTCTTCTCATCAGACAATGAAAGCCCCAAGCAAACACTCACCCTAACATATGGAAGTGTTCATCTGCTCTAACAGCTGAATGACTTGGTCTACCTCAATGCTTGAGAACAATTCAGGATAACTTTGTCAGTTGTGTTAGATGTTTCCTTTTGGTTGTATATGTACACTCTGTTACAAGTAGACAAACTCCATTTAAAGCACACTTTACATATATCAGGCTGACATTCCTTGAGGGAATCCCTCAAAGTGGTCCCAATTGTCATTCTATGTCATTCATGGAATCCTTCCCATCTTTCCACACACACACACCACCATGATTTAAAATTAGACTGAGCATGAAGTGTTTAACAATTTTGTTTAGGGATACCCTGGATAAGTGTGGCACACACAGCAGAAAAATCCAAAGGTGTCCTGGCCAGAGCATTCCTCTTTACAGCACGGTGTAGACGAACTCATGTTTTCTGGGTTGTTCTTTAGAAGAGTCTGCTATGCTACAGCTACAGAGGCAGAAATTCTTCATCTTCTACAGCTAGTTCTGTGCTTACTTACACAATCAGGGGGCTTTAAGTTTAAGTAATGCTGTTTGTGCCAGCTCCCAGCTTGTGAGAGAGTGGTGGAGGGCACACAATGATTGCAGAGCAAGTAGGCTAATAATGGCACGGAAATGCTTCTCATAGTGCTGTGGTGGAACCAAGACTCACAGGAATGACATCCTGACAGGTACACTGATGTTATATGCTACCAACAACAACCTTGGACCTCTTCCTGAACTTAGCTGCAGTCCTTAGCTGCAGTCCCAAAAATAGTTTGGGATGGCTTGGCCTTCAATGGGCAGTTAAGACCCATTATCTTTACCAAAGTGGGCTCCTGGTGGGGATGTAAACTGCTAGAAATGGTATGTGATATGGGTCTACACAGCTGCCTAAATTGGTATACTCTGATTGGGGATATCCTAATGGAACTGCCACAATGCCTGCACTATGAAATTTACCACTGCACCACTGGTCTTTATTGAAGTTGTCCAGAATGTTCCAAGCCTCTCTGGCTCTTTCTATGTAGAATGCTATGGAAAAGCCATCCTAACAGTGGGAAAAGTCCATACTGCCACTACTAATCTCCATTATTACACTATTGCAATACCACATGTATGTTACTGAGAATGAGTGACTTGAGCAGGTTAACAGTGATGTCAGCAAAACAGTCTCTGCCATTAAGCTAGCCTGACTTCCAAAGAGTTCATTAAGTGCCGCAATAGTTGAATCAGGTCATTGCCACTGTTTGCTCAAATTACTTGTCCCGGGGTGCCCTGTGCTTATGGATAACTTGGTGCATTTTTTTTCCTGTATTCAGGCAGGCTGTAGGATCAGATTTCAACCCTGTCATTTTATAGAGCTAGAAACAGTTTTATAATATGATATATAACAATCCAATTTGGTTACTAGTTTTATAATTGAAAGTGATGAAGAGAAATATTGATGTTGCATTTGCCACAGGCTCTTAACAAAAATGTTCTTCCCTTGAATGTTTTACTCCTGGGATCCTTCTTAAGCAAGGGTGCTTAAGAACTATCCCTAGAGTAAAATGCATAAAGGAAGAATCAAGAATCTAACCAAGGATGATTCGAACATACCTGGGGAATGCCTTGTATCAGGCCACAACATTTAGCCAATTAGAGAGCACTCAATGTCCTTGCAGGGGGTGCACAGGATAATTCCCACATCCGAGGCCAGAGACAGCACTCTATACTAGGAAATCTGCACCGCAGGTGGCCAGTGCAGAAAGAAACTGTGCCTGCTGCCATTCTGTGCCCAGGAACTTGGTGAGCGGGTACAGGGACCATTCTGGGAGGAGACCACAGAGGCCCGGATGCAAGGCACCTCGGCAGTCTCCTTTCTGCCCATCCAAGGCACCCCAGCTAGATGGCCAAAAGTGGAGAAGAGCTGGAGGGACAAGGAGGCAGAACGTGCCCCTGCCCCGCTGCCTGCTCTATGCTGGGTGCTTCTAGGCCTCTGAGCATTAAGGGTGCCTTATCCAATCTGTCTGCTCTGATTTTGGCAGCACTTCACAGTCTCAGCCAAAATATTTGCCTATCACCTGCTGTCTGATCTTTTCAAGATAGGCCTGCTGAATCTCATTCAGCTCCAGGGCTGATTTCTTTTTCAGAGAAGCTCCCAGAGACTGCATCCCTGCAGTGAATGAGGTGAACAGCAAAAGTGAATGTGCTGAAGTGCCACCCTCCAACCACTGTATTTTAGCCTAGAGCCTTTTCTGCCAATAAATTCAGCCTTGGGAGAGGCATTTCGTGCTGTTAGAATGGGGAATAAGCTGTTCAGACTCTGGTGCACCACCAAGGACTCATACGTCAGGGAAAAGATGAAAGGCAGGGGGTATAGCTATCTGAGGACCCCTGGAGGGTTGTATGAGGATGCCAACTTGAGCAGATTTGTCCCAACAGCCCAGGGGTCAAGCTTCACCCCCTTCTAAGTGGACATCAGATTTAGTCTAATGTGCAACTGGAGACTTTTTCTGCAGTTGTAAAATGAAATGTGCAGTGGAAAGTAGGGTTTAATGTAGATGAATATGAATGTTCATCTTTTCACTGTTTTCCGCTAGAAAAATTTCTGGGATTTGCTCATGTATTGGGAATGGGGGACCACACAGGATTCTAGTGATGTTGGAAACACTGGTTTAAATAAGCATCAGTACCATGGGTGGAACAGCAAATGTCCGCATGCAAAGCAGCAGCTGTACAGCCAGCTTTGATCCTTCCCCTGGCTCTGCTGAATCTCCCTTGAGATAAATGTGTGTTTAAAGTGCCTTCTTCCTTTTGATGGGCCTGTTTTTGGCAAATGTTATTTGAATGTTATTTAAAATGTGATTTAGGATCAGAGGCCACGCACTTTGGCCAGACTTATTTAGCCAGTTATTATTTATGGTTGCCACCAGTCTTCCATAAGCCACAAAAGAACTTGGGGGAAATCAGTCTGTTCCTTTGAACTAGGCTTGGAGAAGAGTAAGAGTTTCTGGCTGCTTCTGTCTTTCTCCAAAGATCAGCATGAAAGCTAAAGAAATCATCTCCCTTCACGTGAAGCTTTACTATAAATCGGAAGAAAGGATCACAGCTTCTGATTCCCTCCACAATTCAGTGAGAGGAGCACTCCTTTCCTAAGTTCTTTAAGCACACCAGAATACTTAAAAGAGGTGGACTGTTGAGGGAAGGTTGCTGCTGACCATGAGGCCAGCCAGAACCCTTCCTCTTGAGTAGCCACGGCAGCTGGACTGGCCAGTTGTCTGTTCCTCTTGCAAAAACAAGGCAAAGGAAAACAAAGCAAAGCAAAAAGCAAAGCAAAAAGTTCATCACAGTTCCATCTCTTAAAAACAATCTGGGATGATATTGCTCTCCAAGCAAGCACAGGTACAGCCTTGGTGAGCTTGGCCTTTTAATCCCAGCAGGATTGTCTATTATGTGGTCATATGTATTAAGGCAATTCTGGTGTGTCCACCATGCATTTTCCATTCTGGTAATGGTTAGGGAACTCTCTAAGTCATATGGCTTCTCTGTATTTGCCGGCATGGCTGGATATTTGTCTATATTTCTTCATCTTTTGCTGGACAGAAAGATGACAAAAAAGAGAAGCAAATAATAGGAAAGTTTGTGAAAAGAGCACATGTTCTCAAAGGTGCCATAAAAATAATGTATTAATGAACACAACATGTATCAAAAGGATCCTTTTGTCAGGCACTTAAATTCTATAAACATTCCTGTTTCATAGAATACATATTAGTGGTTCTAAACATTCTCCTCAATGACAGCTTCAGTCTCACACAAAGTCCCACAGGTCTTCATAAATAGTGCTTAATTGTTCTATTTTGTGCTTCTTCAGAGCTCTCTTTAGGAGTCATTTTAGTCAGAACTTGGAAGGACCATGCTAGTTTTGTGTGCTTAAACTGCTTTGGACTTGGCTTTATCAAAGAGTGCACACTGTCCAAGCCACAGACCGACACCCTTAAAGGGGGGGGGGGGGCTGAGGGGACTCGGCTGGGAAAATGACATGGCACAGATGGACACCTGTTATTCAGCTGGGTGGGGGAGGGATCAAATATCCCACTTGGAATGTTGTAGTTCTCAGGAGCCCTTGCATTAGATTTTAGGTCTTGCCCTTTGTGCTTCATTCCTCTATCCCCTATTTCAGCAGCCAGTGGCCAAAAAGTATTGCACAGACACTGTCACAAACTTGCTGCCTATCCATAGGAGCTTTCCAGAAACAAATACCAATTTTGTTTTGTTTTGTTTTGCTTTGTGTGTTTTGTGGCAGAACACCTCATAAGGACTTAAGAAAAAGTCCACAGGATCAGGCCAAAGGGCCAAGCTAGTGCCTGTGAGAAGCCCATAAGCTCCCTTCCTGCTTGTGAGCTCCAGCAATGGCTATGGAGAGGCATACTGCTTCTGCTATGAAGAGTTACAGATAGCCACAATAAATAGTAGCCATCGATAGCCTTCTCCTCCACGAATGTGCCCAGCCCCTTTTTAAAGCCATTCAAATTGATTGCCATCATAACATTTTCTGGTACTGAACAGTATCTTTTTAATGTCACCTTGTGAAGAATTATTTCCTTTTATGTGCTCTGAATATCTTGCCATTTAGCTTCATTGGATGACCTCAGGGTCTTCCTATCCATTTTCTCCAAAAGATGCATAATTTATACGTTTCTATCTTACCTTTTTGCTAAGCTAAAAAAACTCCCCAAAGTTGCAGCCTTTTCTCCTATGTGGCTTACTCCAGCCATTTTATTATTTTGGTTGCCCCTTTCTTCCCCTTTTCTAGCTCTCTAGTAATCTATTTGAGGTACAGTAACCGGAACTGCACCCAGTATTCCAAGTGTGGTCACCCCTTAAATTTGTAGAAAGTCCTTATAATATTGTTTGGTCTGGATTCTTTCCTAATGATTCCCAATACAGAATTGGCCCTTCTCAGGACAGTTACATGCTGGGTTGACATTTCTGCACCGCCCCAAGATCTCTTGCCTGGTTAGTCACCATTAACTCAGACCCCATCTGCATATATGTCAGAGCAGTTCCTGATGGGTATGACCAGTTGCCTCTAACCCTCTTCACCCTCCACCCACTTCCTGCAGGAGAAAAATAGCAAATTCAAACCCGGGAAGCCTTTGCACTTGATCATTGCTAACAATGACCACAGAAATCTACCACTCTCTGCTTATACACCTACTGAAGTCAAAAGAATCTGCACATAATGCTCTTGACTCTGAAGTTCACATTTCACTGGAGCAAAATAAACAAGCTGAAGAATCAGAATGAAAGTTTTGCTGTCACTAGTGATTTTACACATTCCTAGGAGCTGGTCAGCCTCTCTGTCTTACATCATTATCTTCTGCCTGCCTTCCCTATCCCCTCACCCAGTCACTCTAATGGATGGAACCCTTTTCATTTGTTTGCTTGCTCTCTTTGGCCTTGTATCACATTACTACTCCTGCTCACTCCCACATCTGCAGCAAATCTGCAGAATATTATGACTAGAAGTCAGTCATTGTGGCAGAATCCCCCCTGACCACCCCCATGCCCACTCTTCTTCTTTATTCATCTTCCCCCCTCTTTTAGTTTTGATTTTTAAATTAGGTAGCTTTTATGCAGCAATGTCCTAAATACATCCCAAACTGATGCCACCCTTCAAACAGCATCAAGCGCTGGCCTCCAGATCCGTTCAGGAATTTTCTGAGCTGCTGTTGTTTCAATTGGAATGGTTTGTCCTTTGCTGTCACACCTAATTTCTATTAAACTAGCTCATTTTTCTTAGTTGTGAGTGGAATTGCATGAAACAGATAAGTTGTCCTGTCCTTCCCTTCTAATGAATCATGCTGCTTTCCTTCCAGCACTATGTACACTTGCATGGGTTGACTGTAACCTGAGTTTTATTTTAAAAAAAGGAAAACAACCTCTTAATGCAGGATCTTATGATCCCTATGCATGCATAGGCCCCGTCGTGTGTGTGTGTGTGTGTGTGTGTGTGTGTGTGTGTGTGTGTGTGTGTGAGTCCCATCACATTTGTATGGAAATTTGCATATTTGTTTCCTAAAACCTACATTTACATAAAGGTTACACCAAGCGATATGAGTAGAACTTACATTAAGAAACATGAGCTTAGCATAACTGCCCTATACCTGCCAATGTCATTTTGTTGGGCACTGCATTTTTAAGGGTACACCTGGCTACCACATGAATCATTCACAGAAACATCAGAGAACCATGCCTGATGATAGCACTGGTTGAATTCATGGGCAACCCTGATTTGTCTCTCAGTAACATGTGAAATACAAAGTTGGTACCCTAGAGATATCCTACCCTGGAACAGGACTGAACTGCAATAGTTAATGTGTTTCTGGATTTTGTCATCTCAGATACCATTTATTTGGAAGTGGAGTGCATTTCAGAGGAAAATTCTTCAGGCCATTGTGTTGAAGGCTGTGATGTATCCTGGCTCACCCCGACAATTTCATTGTTCTAGTAGGGTGACAACACTGAGGATCCTGGTAGACAATCCTATCCTTGATCACAAAAGAACAGTTCTCAAGGGTCCAATGAGAGAAGGAGTAGTTTGTAAACTTGTCTAAGTCTGTGATGTCAATATCCATTCTATGTAGGCGACTAGTGTGTTGGCCAGAGTTATAAGCACTGTTTATTCAGCAGGTGGTCATAGGCTGAACTCACATAGGGCAAGGTGGCCATGTGTCCAACTTCCACTTGAAGGACCTTTGGAGGACAACCTTCTTGTTGAACACATTCTCTCTTTGAAGGGCTTTCCAATCCAGATATGATTTGCCAATAAAGATCAATAAGAATGGAGAGCTGTAAGTGTCCTTTAAATTGCCTATCAACACTTAGACAGCAAACTCAGCAGGCACAAGGTATGATGCACTGCATTTCTGCCTCAATGTCAACTTAGTCTTTCCTTCTAAATTTGCACTAGCACATGCACATTTCTATGGCCACCATGACAAATAGGAAGAGTAGGAACATGTTTGCAAGTTCCACTCCCTGACAACACACATTTATTTGACCAACTATTCGAGCCTAGGTTTATACAATGGGGATCCCACAGATGGTTGGGGAGTATAGAATTTACTGTTATAATACACTTCTGAAGTTTCATTATCTATGGTGCAACCACACTTGGAATGTTGTGTACAGTTTTGATCACAGAACCTAAAGAAGATATTCTCAAGTTGTAAAATGTATGGGAAAGGGCAGCTAAAATGATCAAGGATTTCCCTACAAGACTAGGCTACACCATCTGGGACTGTTTAGCATGGAAAAGAGGAGATCAAAAGGAGGCATGATATATGTATAAAGCATTATGCATGATGTGAAGAAAGTGGATAGAAGCCATTTTCCTTTCTCTCTCATAATGCTAGAACTAATCAGCTTCATGGCTCATCCCATGAAGAAGCATTTCTTTTTATAGCACATTGCTAAATTATGGGATTCGTTCCAGAAGATGTAGTGATGGTCACTAATTCTGATGGATTTAAAATGGGTGGACAAATTCATGCAGGAAAAGGCTATCAATGACTAATAGACCTGGTGGCTATATGCTGCCTCCAATAACAAAGGCAGTATGATATGTGCACCTGTTGCTGGAGAACCTGAATGAGAGGGTGCTATTGCATTCATGCCCTGTATGAGGTTTTACCATAGATAGCTGGCTTGCTAATACGTGAACAGGATGTTGGAGCAGACGGACCCGGGAGATATGCAAGGTTCTGCATATCTTTTTCTTGTCATAAGTCTGAAATCTTGGGCAGAGAATGACGACACCCTATATTGACAAAGGATCAATTCAATCATACAAACTATGATATCAAATCAGTCCTAACTAATGCCACAAACAGAAAAGAAGAATTGAGATTCAATAAGGACAAGTGCCAAGTCCTCCACCTAAGAAAAAGAAATCAGATCCATTGATACAAGATGGGGAATATGTGGCTCAAAAGAACTCCAAAAGACCTCAAAGTAATTGTGGACAATAGGCTAAATATGAGGCAACCATGTGATGCAGCTGTCAAAACAGCAAATGCCATTTTGGGATGAATTAATAGAAGTATTACTTCCAAATCACAAGAAGTAGTAGTTCCCTTATACTCCTCACTAGTCAGACAAGGTTCCCCCCCACCCCCCAATTTATATCCTGCCTTTTTCCTACAAAGGGCTCAAGGCAGCTTACATCATTCTCCTCCTCCATCTTATCCCCCACAACAACAACCCTGTGAGGTAGGTTGGGCTGAGAGTCTGTGACTGGCCCAAAGTCACCCAGTCAGCTCCATGGCTGAGCGGGGACTCAAACCCGGATCGCCTGAGTCCCCATCCCACGCTCTTAACCACTACGCCACACTGGCTCTGGGCACTACAAATTAAGAATTTAAGTTCTGGGCACCACAATTTAAGAAAGATGCAGAAAATTTAGACCCCAGAGGAGGGCAACAAAAATGATCCAGTGTTTAGAAACACTGCCCTATGAGGAGAGACTGAGAGAACTGGGCATGTTCAGCCTTGAGAACAGAAGACTGAGGTGGGACATGATATCCCTCTACAAGTACCTCAAAGGCTGTCACACAGAGGAAGGTCAAGATCTCTTCTCGCTGGTACCAGAGTGTAGGATATAGAAAAATCAGTTCAAGTTGCAACAACCGAGGTTCAGGCTAGATATCAAGAAAAGTTACCTCACTGTCAGAGCAATATGACAGTGAAAACAGCTGCCCAGAGAGGTGGTGGGCTCTCCCACCCTAGAGACATTCAAAAAGGAACTGGACAGCCATCTGAGTGGGTTGCTGTAAATTTGTTGCCCTGCATCAGCAGGGGGTTGGACCCGATGGTCTTCATGGTCCCTTCCAACTCTACTATTGTATGATTCTATGATAAGCATGTGAAAACAAACTCAACCCTCAGCTGACTTTCTGTCTTTGTGACATGTAATGGGAACACTTACATTGAGGATTTTTTCCATAACAGTGTTGGTTTTACATCATGGAATGTCATCCAATTGTCTATCAACATCTGCTCTTTGTTTTCTTCCTTCCTTCCTTCCTTTCCAAATAAATAAATAATCTTGCCTCCTGAAATGTCAGGTTGTACGCAATGCTTTCATGAGGATTTTAGGTTTGGAAAGTAAGCAAAATTGAAAGTCAACACTTCTAAAAGAGTGCTTAGAATAAAATAAATGGAACTTACTTCTGAGTAAACATGGCTAAGAACAAGCTGTACCAAGAATCTGACAATTAACCTTTTAGAAGCCCCTAAAAGATTTATTGCAGAGTTCCATCTATTTACACAGTGCTAAATGTTACTACACTTTATTGGCCCCAATCCAGGGAAAATTTGTTGTGCTTCAATCCTACTGAAACCAGCAGGATAAAATAATCATGATGCATGAGTAATGTAAATCCCATTAATTTCAAGGACTCTACAGTACTTTCAAGATAGTTGATGTTACTAAATAAATAGGCTTTTGTTAGCTGGCTGGAAGAAAATGAATACAGAATGTTTAATAGGCATGAAAAGGCTATAAATCCCTGTATTGGTGAAGCTGTTGAGCTAAGAAGGATGCATTGTACATAGTACTATGTATGCAGTACTAAAGAAAGAAGGTGGAAGCAGGGCATTTTCTGAAAGAATAGCAGAATTGTGTTCCTTGACTATACTATTTTGGGTGAGCTTTGTGTTAGTCTAGCTCTATATTGTCTAGAAATGTTTAGCATATCTTTGACTGCATCTGAATGGCATTTCAAAGGCACATGATTTGGAAGCAAGGTTATAATGTCACCTAGTTCTGTGTGCATGAACTGCTGAAATGTGGGTTTTCAAATGCACTTCATTTCTTGTAACCAAGTGTGTGTGTGTGTGTGTGTGTGTGTGTGTGTGTGTTCGCATGCACTCACATGCACACATGCGTGCGTGTGTGCGTGCACACTCCAGGCCCTGAGTATGGTCTAAAGGCACATAAGGCATTCACCATGTTGAAGCTAAGCAGATCTGGGGCTGGCCTGAGGTTGGAGGGGAGACCAACTGAGAACCACAGCTTGAGTTCCACAATGGGAGAAAGGTGAGATATGAAAATAATAGAGATATACATAAATAAAGGAGAGCTAGATGGGCACACACATCTTGTTCATGTTCTTGGGCTCTGCTTTATCGGGGATTATAGGACTGAAGATTTAAAACATTGGTAGCTAAATATCCATTCCACTTCTGGCTCAGTTAAACTGATTCTGCAGTGTGGCATGAGAAGTCTATCATAGGATAATTTCTAAGGTCTGTTGATCAGAGACTGTCAAAGTGATTGCAGTGTTTTTATGGCAGATTCACAATAAGTAGATATTCTCAGCCAGTACTTTCTCCCTACTAATAGGGCTCATTGTGTGATATGATTACACATTGCGCACGCGAGTGTGTGTGAGTGTTGTACAGTATCGCTACCTTTTTAAGGATGCATTGATAATAAAAGTACAGGTTGTTGCAGTCTACCTTAGGTCCCTGAAAACACAGGCAGAAAAGTGAAATCACATACAATTCATAAAGTGCTGCATTGTTAAAGAATGCACAGCATATCTCTCTTCTCTGTTAAGCTCTCATTCATCCCTCAAAGCATATTCTTCATTTCATTCCAGCCTTATCAGGAAAGCAAGAATACTGAAGTAGTCTCAATTCCTCTGGATAAAAATGACCAGATAAAAATAAGCTAATCTGCCAAACCCCACTACTTGGCTAAGTGTTTCTTATCCACAGAGTGCATGGCAGGCTTCAGACACAAGAAGCCAGAGATACGTCTGAGAAAAGTTTGTGTACCAGTTTTACCTATGAGCAAATGTGCAGCAGGCAGAAGACACAAGCACACAGGATGAGAAAGGGTCTTTAAGTCTCTGATTAGTTGAAGAGGAAGGACACTTTAATAGTATAAAGACCAAAGAGACTAGATCATTCAGCAGGAATGCAAAAATGAGATTCAAACCGTGATTTGGAAAGCCTCAAATTAATTAACATTTAGCAAAGATGCCCTGTGTCTCCTAATGTAAGGGGAACCATGATGCCTATATAAAGCAAAACCATGCTCAGGTTACTTCTTCAGAGTCTTTAGCAGATGATGTGTTAGCAGTTGTGTTGGACAGTGTTTCACCCAACAACCTGCATTCCTTATGAACTTACTAGGAGAACTTACTAGTTCTCCTATCTAGTTCCTTGCTGTCTGTTCTGCCTCTTTTCTCAAGGCTCAGGTAGAATGAAGTGGAAGCTATGGAAGTCTTTAGGGTCATTGATCCTAGCACTAGTATGTAAAGTTGAACCAAGAAATCCCAGGGCTGATACTGAAGTATACAGGGTCAGTAACTCAGGTCAGTCATAAGTTATGGCTCAAATCATTTCATTAAGGTCATATTGGTTATCAGCCAGGCTTCATACTCTGACAACAATGGTTGCAAAGCCAAGTTCATTTCTCCAGGGCTTGGCCTTCAATGATTGGACCTCAGGCCACATTATGTTTTCCAAGCATTAAATACATGATGTTCTCCAAGCATTAAATTATTAGCAGTAGAATTCTATCCCAGTAGAGTCTACTCAGAACAAATTCCAGGTCACAAAAATAATGGGCAAGCTTCTGAGTACCCTGGGATTCTTCATCAGGCAAGATATCAGGCAAGAAAACAAAGTAGTGGGGAGAGAAAAATATGATCGATGTCCCAAAAGGGACATCAAGCATCACTTGCTTATCTGTTTGTGTATTGCATCAGCCCTTAGAAAAGTCCTAAGTGAAATCCAAAAACACTTCCTTACATGTAGAGCAAGGATGGACCACTTCAGGGAGTCCAGGGGGGCACTTACTTAATCCCCTCCCTTTGAAGAGCACAGTTCTACCATGACCACTAATTTCAAGCTTCCTTGCAAACTGAAGTTTTCTTGGTTACCCCTTTGTAGCAGTTTGCTCCTGAAATGTTGCAGCAAACGTCTGATTTTTTGCTGCCATGAAATGCATTCATGTGGCAGGGGCAGAAAAGGCCCATGTTGTCCATTTCTGTATTAGAGACCCATTTGAATGGCTGCAGTCACTCTCTTTTTCAACTGGAACCAAATGGTGATTCCATGGGATTCTACTCTTTTTCCTTCTCTGCCATCTTGCCTTGTGAAAATCCCTCAAAAACCCAAATACTTTTACACAGTTTTAGTGTCCTTGAAACTGGCATAATAAATGCATTGCCCTGATACATATTTTGGATTTTTTTGTTATGATTCACACTCAAAATCAATGATGGATGCTTGTGGGAAGGGTGTGCTTCCTTATCTATGATGATATTTTGCCACAGTGAGTCAGTATTTTGGAAAACTCTGGTGATTAATTCATGTACATCCAGTCTACATTTCCATTCCATGTAGACTTGAACTGGTAGATAGGCAGGAAAGAGTGTCACATTTGAGATGCAATTGCCCTACACTGGGTTTTGCAGGATAGTGTCTCATCCTCCACATAAAAACAAGGCTACAGCTTGCAGACTACAAAACAGAAGGAGGCAATGGCCCAGACCCTCCTGGACTCTCTTTGGCATCAGTGTGCTTGTGCTCCATGCTGCTGTGCAACAGCAGGCCTTGTGTTTGCAGGATCACAATGGCAACAACATTTGCAATGTGATTTCCTAGCCTTCCTGCTGGACTGAAGATAGAACAGGAAATTCTGACTCTTTGATTACTGGGAATAATTAGTATCTATTTCCGTAGGTCTCATTTAAAAGTTTGCCAAGGGGAGGTCATACAGGATGTTATAATTTGGAGTAACGAAAGAGTCACTGACATGGACCCTCAGCTGTCCCCATTCATTCCTAGAGAAGCCCCATAAGCTAAGTGATGGAATATGTATGTTCTATGCCGGGGGCCCGAGCTTCCTTTCCCATCTTTCCTGACATGTGTTTAAACCAAAAGACCTCCATGAGAGACCTTGGAGTGCCGCTGCCTGTCAGTGAAGGCAGCACAGGCTTAGATGGCCCACTCTCAGAAATGCTTCCTACCGGTGATATCATGTAAGCCTGCCTTCAAGTTGACTGATCAAGCATTGCAGATCTGGAGACCGCGCGAGGGCCTCATTCATACCCATTCCAAGATCAGATTATCATCATCATTTACACTGATATGTCATCTTAAATACAAGCACTTTGCAAACATTAATTAATCCTCAGGACACTGCTGTGAGCCAAGGTAGTGTAGCAGGAGAGACAAGATATAAAAGACATAGCTGTAGATAATGAGAGTACAGAGACAGAGTTAATCTGGATGCCCCCGTGCCAAGGAGTAGCAGATGTTCTGAGCTTTGCCAGTTGACTTCCCAGCACGGGCGAAATCAGAATGCATTTTCTAAGTGTAATTTGTTTTAATTTACAGTATTTGAAAGTGAGATGGTAACAAGAAGCAAATAAAGCAATCTTCCCTATCTCAGATTATCAACCTACATGCCAATGTTCTGCCTGGTAAATTCCCTTTAATCAAAGAGTGAAAAGAGAAGTCGCCACACATTCAGGCAAGCTCCTTTATTCAATATTTAAAGTTAGAACATGGGCACACATTTAGGTTCCCACCAGGGCAAACCCATCACAGCCTTGTCTGTCCAAAGAAGAAGCATAATAAGTGGGCTTTCCAACAAAATGTTGCTGCTGATTCCCAGATCAGTGCCCAGAATTGTTCCCTGTTGTAACACAACATGTTTTGGCATAGCTTGGTCTTGAATAATGAGCTAAGACCCATTTGTTTTACAAAAGACCTGCTCTTGCGGGGATGAAAACTACTAGAACTAGTTCATGGATATGGACCTGTACTGCTGCCTCCATCTCTGAACATCCCCTGGTTGTAGGGACTGAAGCATGAGCACCTGCACCACAGTTGGAGAGCCATTGGCTGACATGTCCCACACTAGGGAAGAGGCTTTTGAACCAATGATCTTTTGCTCATTGTGAGAGCAAACCAGGTTCTTGCCAGCTATTTCACTTGACCTCACCACCCCAGAGCATAGAAAATGTTATCAGGTGTTTGTAAGGCAGTCACACAAATGAGAAATAAGCAGTTTTCTTCTTTTGGGGGATTGTTGCTTCCCTTAATTGCAACTTCTACAATTTAGGAACTTCTACAAATGTTGATGTTCTCCTGGGAATGTAATTTCCTTGTCATTTGTTGGTGGTAACTTTTGGTTTAACAACCATTAGCAGGAGACCCCAAGACTTTGCTATTAAGAGGAAAGACAGTGGTTGTTGTTTAATAATAATATCACTTATATATAATTATATCTTGAGAATACTGAGAACTCATGTGTTGCATTTCTTAAATGAGTACCTAAGAAGGCTTACTCTAAAATAAAAATATAATACGTAATTCTAAAAGTGTCCACATGCACACACATCATAGAGTTACATGCACAAAAAACCCCAAACATGGGTGTGTTGCCGTGTAATATGTGAAGACATCAACCTTGTGAAGATCCATGTTTCCAGCTGTCACTTGGGAGGACACAGATAGATATTGTCAACATTATGCCCTCAGTTGATGGGGTGAGTATTCCAGCACATACATCACAGGAACAGTTCACCAAGGAGAACCCATTTCCCACAGCATTTCTATGCTCTAAGATTTCATTTGAGAGATTCTACCACATCAAACCATACAAATGACCTGAAGACTGAAACATCACAGCAATGTTTTGATAAACATTGTTGCTTTAAATGTGATTTATCTACAGAATAGTTACATGGCTGTATGTTCTTCTTTGAAACATTCCATCCTGAGATACACACAAGTAGCACATACTTCAGAACAGATTTTTTAAAAAAAATTCAATCATCTAGGCCATTACCAAGATGTAGAAAAAACTGCTACAGTGTACAGCTCCTTACACTTCTTTTTTTAAAAAAATCCAAAACACATGCATTCAGAATCAATCCATCTAAAAAGTGAGCAAAGCCACTGCAAGACAATAGGCAGTCTTGTCTTGTGAAGGGCTCCATAGGTACAAAGGTATGGCAATAACTGCAGAAGCCCAGAGAAAGGTCTCAGATGTTGACCCGAGATGGGTTCATACAGAAGAGGATGCTTCTTCAGACACCCCCATGCCAAGCCATTTAAACTTTTTCTAGCTCAAAACCAGCACTTTAACTTGTGCCTGACAATACAATGGAAACAAGGGCAGATCTTCATAGAGTAGCAAGTCCCACTTCACAACCTGGCTGCAGTATTCTCAGGACTGGAAGTAAGGGCAGGTATGGGCAGGCACCTGCTCATTCTCTTCAGCCCTTCAGCCTGCTTTTCGCCTGCAGCTCATTCTGTCACAGACAGCAATGATGATGGGAAGGAGCAGCAGTGGACACCACATCCTGCCTGCATCCTTGGTCTCTGCCTATCAAAGCAGGAAGTGGTAGCGACCATGAAGATAAGGAGGAAAAGGACAGGCGCTGGTGACAAGAGCAGTGCAGGAGGGGGCCATTAAGGGTGGCTTGCACAATGGCCCTCACAAGCCCTGGAGCCAATAGCGGCGGTGCAGAAGCAGCTAATGCCACTGAATATAAGGCAGCCGTACATGTGCCACCCTGCAGTAGTCCGGGATAATCCTTACCAACGCATGGATAGCTAGCCTTAGTGATATGGCATGGCATGGCCATGATAGGGCTCAGTCTTGGTGTTACAGCCCAGCACTGATTGCAATGGTTTGACCTATGAAGAAGGAGGACCCATGAGGCGTGCAAAGGGTGCAAGATTTTTGTGCCAGGCACAAGCGGGGAAGAACGATCAGTGTGACATAGTGTTGTAGGGCTTGAGTCATAAATTTAGTTGTGTGCAATACACACAGCTTACTTCAAAAATCATATTGGTTTTGCAAGCATTTCTTATCATGCTCCTGAAAAGCCTGCCCAGACAAAACTACCAATCCCATCATCCCACAGGTCATTATGTTTCTGGAGATGCACAGAAGTTTTATTTCAAGCTGATCAGCTGGCCAGGCAGGAAGGCCTGCCCGTGAGCGCCTGCTTCTACCTGCTACCCCTTCATCATTCACGAAGCCAGGCAGGTTCTGAATCCAGTCGTCAGGCTGGAGAAAGTTCTGCACTTCTACTTGAGGGTGCTGGTTTACTCGGATGGCTATCAGCAGAGTCATAGAGTGCAGGCTCCCAGGGGCAACCCTACCATTCCAATAGGATATTAAGTGGCTCCTCTTGGTATGAGAATCATCCCTGCACAATGCTATTCAGCCAGAAATGTTTTGAAATGAGATCCTCCGGATCTTAAGCTAGTTGAGTACTTCTATTCTGAAATAGAATGTGGTGGAGTGAAGACTTGGAGACATTTAAACTACCTTTCTCTTAGAACAAGCACTTTCCACTCTGTCTTTCTTAGCAAAGTGATGATTAAAGTTCCTTGTAAATGGCACCAGTGCTTTTATAATGAATTGGACTCCTGCTATTTATAAAGTCTGGTGTATAATCAGATCCTTGCAAGGGCTGCCATGCTATTGTACTAGAGGAGAAAAGAGGATTTGTCACCTAACCAGAAATTGAATGCAGATGAGAATAAAGTTGCCTCCTGGCACCGAAGATAGCATGACAGTGACTTCTTGCCATGGGCTCCAAGGAATCTTGCTTCTTTTTCCAACACCTTGGTGCTCAATGCCTTTAATGGTAAAGCCCTCCACATTGCGCATTTATTTTTACTTTATTTCATATGTATATGTGAATAATACTTGCACACCACATTGCAAAAGACACATTTTTATTTTATGTTTATTTATAAATAACACTTGTATCCTGCTTGATATAACAACATGTCTAAGCAGTTTACATAACACAATATGAACAGGTAACAAAAACAAAGCAATTAAATTGATATTTAAAAGAATCACATGGAGATTCACTTTGATGCCAATTAAAATAGAAGGATAATTTTGAAAACGAGTATGCTTTCAGGATGCATACTAACTGTATTTTCTTCTTCCCAAACTGGTCTTTGTGTGTTAGCCACAGAACTCTGACCATGTCTCGGTAGCTAAAAGACAACCAGTGCAGTTCTTTGTGTTGTTTCTAGATCATTTCATGTTCACCACTCTGAAATCCTTTAGACCAGTGATGGCTAACCTTTTAGAGACCGAGTGCCCAAACTGCAACCCAAAACCCACCTATTTATCACAAAGTGCCAACAGTACAATAAAACCTGAAAACTGAGGTTGTAGTTTAGAAAAAATAACTCACAGTCAGTCCAAGCAAATATATATATATATCCTAGGCAGCACACCGACTGGCCATGTGAAAGCTTGGTCATGTCATGGCTAATGAGTCACAGGTTGTGATGTCATCACCTGGCGCCTCTACTTCTTCCCAGGCATGCACATGGCCCCTATGTGCGCTTTTATCTGATGCGTGGCTGCTGGGGCCATGCTGCGGTGACTTGGTTCACGTGCTGACAAAGAGGGCTCTGCATGGCCACTGTGGCAAGCGTGCAGTAGGTTCACCACCACTGCCCTAACCCTACCCTGGTGCACTCCCCTAACCCTAATATAGGGGTAACATACCATTGAAAGGGGTGCTTTTGGAAAAGCCTTCCTTGAGTAGCCTTTTCTGCACAGCTCAACATTTCAGCCCATTCAAAACAGATTCCAACCATCAAAATCATACCAGGACACCTCGTTTTTCTAACCCCAACCCAGTGATGGCAAACCTTTTAAAAACCAAGTGCCCAAACTGCAACCCAAAACCCACGTATTTATCGCAAAGTGCCCACACTGCAATAAAACCTGAATACTGGGGTTTTAGTTTAGAAAAAACAACTCACAGCCAGTCCAAGCAAATATGTACATGCGCGCACACACACACACACTTGACAGCGCACTGATTGGCCATGCGAAAGCTCGGACGAGTCACGGCTAATGATCCCAGCTCATGACGTCATCGCCTGGCACCGCTACTCCTTTCTGAGCATGCGCGCGCCCCCCTGTGTATGCTGTTATCCGATGCTCGGCTGCTGGAGCGATGCTGGGGAAACTCGGCTGATGTGTCAACAGAGAGGGCTCTGCGTGCCCGCTGTGGCACGCGTGTCATAGGTTCACCACCACTGCTTTAGCGATGAAGGTACAGTTCATTATTATTTTAAATGAATAAAATAAAATAACATTCCTTGCATAGCACGTTCTTCTTCCCTCCAAAGAAGTGCACCTTTCCCCTTCTTTTCACAGTGACCCAGTGAATCCATGTCCATTAGTGCTGCAGTAAAACAAGTAATTAGGGGGCATTGGGTATTGCTCATTAGCAATAACAAAGAATCAGGAACATGTCGTTAATTAGTAGTGCAACTGTTACCTGCTTTTCTCCAACCTTTCCCCCTCCTCTCCACTCCTCATGGCCCATCTGGAGCAGTACATAATACAGAGGTTTTAGTAGCTATCCATGATTCCTGTGTTCTGGTTCTGATGCAACAGACTTTGCAGGACTGTAATAAATTACTCCCTAGGGACCCAAGTGAGACACACTTTACTGACTTCTTTTCAGCATTTCAGGTATTTTTTTTTTTTTTAAGGAGTGGTCCCCTGCCGTAGAAGACACCATCTGAAACACTGAAAGGCATATGCAGGATCCTGAGTGCAGGACTGAATCTTTGCTCATCTGCATACTGAAAGGGCCATGAAATCAGTGCCATTCCCCACCCCTGCTGTGCAGCTCCAACGTAGCTGCGCAGGATTTGGCATGCGGCAGTGTGGTTCCTCAGGCAACGTACACTTGACTTTGCATTGATTGCCATGGAAGAATTGCAAGACTGGAGTTGCTGCATGCCACCTATCACAGTAGCGACCATCTTCTTGTTTGCACACTTGTCTTATTTAGCAACTTAGCTAAGCAGGGCGGGAAAGAATTTCAAATGAAAGTCAATCCTTGCTCTAACCCATTGCATTTTTTATCATTTATTTTGCTATATGTGCCAGTTGCACAAAAGCCTGACTATGTAGCAGACGCGATGACTTTGGAGCCCTTTTGGAAATGCAATCATCTCCATCATGTAAATGTAAATGACACAGGCACACGGTTTCTTGCCCAAAGAGGGCAGCGAGATCTCAAGGTTAGAAAATCAAAATCATTCTGTGGCTTTCCCAGCAACTGTTCCTGTTAGAGTGAATAATTGTAGAGCAGCAGTGTTAAGACAAGCCTGGTTTCTGCTTGGAATTCTTTGACAGTTGTAAAATATGCAGTCTATGGCCATGAAAATAAAACAGGAATCAAATTTTCCAGTAACCTACAGAGACTTCTCAAGTGAAATTTCTGCGGACTATAATGTTTACACCTATGAAACATTCTTGAGTCCAGCTATAGATGGCCAAAATGGTAAGTTGATTGAAGACTCCACAGTTTATGCTATACTGATATTTTATCTCTTGCTCTTTTGATACTAACCTTCGCACATTTTCTGTTCCTACTTATTAACTCCTATAGTAGCTATTCTCACTCCAGAGGAAGGGTGAGGGAAGAGTGAGACATGGCCAGGAATCTTGATAGTGCCTCCACCTCCTTTGCTCATGAGCCACTGCTATGCACTCCAAAACTGGCTTTGGAGGGTGTTTTGGTAGGATGGGAGAAGCACCAAGGCAACAGTCATCTCCTGACTCTCTCCATCCTCCACTGTATTTCCAGGAGCCTCTGGGTTCAGAGAGTTATGGACAGCCACTCTGGATAGCACTGCTCATGGCCAAAACACCACTTATGAACTCAGAGGTATATGGCATTATAAGCAGGACCAAAACAAAAAAAAATCAATAAGAACAACCAGGCATCATCATCATCATCCTCACAACAAGGCATTTCCCACATGAATATGAATGTCCATGAATTTCCAAATAAAAAACTGGACTCTGCTGTCATGAATAATGCTGCTTCTTATTTCTCATGGATAACTGAAAATCCTGAAAGGATTCATAAAAATATATAAAAGCTTTAATAAAAATGCAAAGTTGCATTCTTATGCATTTCTCATGCACAATCCCAATGGGAGCTAACAACAAAACATCCCTAAAACAATAAAACATTTTAAAGCAATTACTTTTGAAATGCACAGACAGAACAGCAGCATCCCAGAAAGAGGTTGTTGCTCTTGGGAAGAAGCAGAAACAAAAAGCTTTGTTGGAGGAGCCCATAAGGCTTTTCTCGGTCTTCCTGTAGATGTTATGTTGAAATGGTGAATTGACCTGATTTCACACATGCACACATTTTGTAGAATTATCGAGGGAGCAGCAGGTTTCTCCCTGCAGCTTGTTTTGTGCCACCTAGTCGTTCTCTGCTGCCACTTCTCATCAGTTCATAGAATAAGCATGCCTGTTTGAAATGTCCTTTAGATATTCTCTTGGCCACATGGGAGCCACTTATCTGTGAGCAGATCCTAAGCAGTTAAGAGAACATTTAAGTGACCCAGCCTTGATGGGCAAAGCCAAATCATGGAGTTATTTTCATAGACTCAAGATTCTGGTTCCTAGTGTGATTCCAATTCCCTGGAAACACCTATGCAGTTGGTCATTGTCTCATATCTGGCCTATGCAAACGTGCACCATGCCATGTGGGACCCACTCCAAGATTAGCAGATTCCGTTTATCTGTGAGTACCTCTGAAGTGTATCCAACAGCATTGCAAGAGCAACATGCAACATTTACTGTGGTTGGCAGGCATCAGGCATCACTAGATGCTTAAGCTGTGCCTTTTCTTTACATTTATATGCGATCAGAGATACATGAGAATTCAGTTTCAGTCTGCAAATTATCTGCAATTGCTTCATTCATGATGGAAACAGGAACACTTAAAAAATGTCCACACTTTATCAAATCTGCAAATCGTAAATTACACATTTTAAAAAAAGACATAAATGTCCATACTTTAGTCAAAGGGGGAAAATGTGTACTTCTATAAATTTCACACAAAAAGACACTGTTTTCCAATTCAAAATGTTTAGTTTTCTAAATAAAAATGGGAGCAAGGCAACCTTACTTTGAAATGAAATTTCACTAACCCTAACTGACCCCACAGGGATCTTGCAAGGATAAACTGGAGGGGGAAAGCCTTGGGCTTGGACTTGGAGGAAAGACAGGATATAAATGTGACAAATAAATAATCCCAGTAAGAAGCTGAGGTATCACAGTATCTCACCCTAGAAAATTCATTTGGTTTCAGCTTCTCCTTTTCATCCATACTACTGCTGATGGTGATGCTAACATGATAAACTTAAAATTTGCAGATAGATGTATCAAGGATGCATTGAAAACTACCCACTATAACATATTATTCTTGATGGATTTGGATGGCACAGAATGGTCAATATTCTCCCCTCCCTCAGGCCATTTAGAGTTGACTGCCATGTCAACATGTTATCAAAGTATATGTTGGCCACTGTCTGCTAGGACTGGGGACAAGATCTGTTTGAATTACATTGTTATGTGAATGAATCTAATTCAAACTTGCAGAACTATAGGCAAACTGGAATTCAGTTATCCTTTGCATTTAAATTTTCATCACATTACACGTTTATTAATTTCCAAGTACACATTTTTCAAAGTTACAAACTGATGCAGAGTTTGGATAGAATGAGCTTGCTTGAAAAATGTGTCAGTTCCAGAAAGTGAAACTGACAGATGTATGTATCCATCCAGTGTGTTGTCTGAACTTGAACTGAGGCACCTGCAGGCTTCTGCCAGAGGCTGCATCTCTGGCTGCAAGAAGCCGCTGCTTTGATTCCTCCTTCCCAATTAGCTTTATTGCCCAGAAGCATTCCCTACCCTGATCCAAGGAAAACCATCAAACTCCTGTCTTACAGCTCATGCAGCTGAGAAATCACTGCCTTCCAATGATTATCTACCTTTGTGAAATTTGTTCTCCCCAAGCCCAGTCTCACTTTAACTAATCAGCATGGAATGATCAGTATTTCAGGAGATGATCGGAAGAAAGGTTTGTTCCACTCCAGGCAAAATTTGAGCCAAACTGGAGATGATGAACACTTACCACAATTGAGCGTGGACATCCACAAATGGGATACCTGGCATCACCATACAGTACACAGGACTGGCAGGGCCAGGTTAAGTTGCATAGGTCCATTCACATACTGAGTCCACATAAGAAAAACTTGGCACAAAAAGTATGAATATTAATACTCCATTATGGAAAGTGTACTTGCAGTTTGCCTTAGCTTCTGAAAATCTAAAATCAATATAGCAAAGGACTCCCCATTCTTCTACTTCCCAGTCTTGTCTAATACTCATGGATGGATGAGAGGGTTTTTTTAGGTTAGTGCAGCTTTGATAAGATCTGATGAAAATTCACCGTATTCAGAACAAAAAGAACTCGACTTTTGTTTTTAAAGGATATGGAAGAAACTGAAACTGGCATTTATCCACGCTCAAGTCTTTGAATACTTTGCATGCTTTCTATGCTTTGAGCATGGATTGAACCATGCTAGTGCTGAATTAGGATTGCTACTGTTTTTTCTTACAGCTAAGAAAAAAAGCTAGGTACAACATGGTCCTTGCCAATAGCTATAGGATTTGGCTGGTGTAGATGGATGAGAATTTTCAGCATGTTTTTGAAAAGAATTTGCTAAGATTCACAAAATGTTTTGGAAAGAAATAGCTTGAGATGCAATTAAACAAAGGAATGCAGGAGAAAATAAATTGTCCCTACTAGGGGGCAAAGAATGAACTTGGGCGGGCGGGGTTCACTGTGTGTCTCTACCTCTTGCTTATCTGGAAACCTGGCTCTCAGATACTATTTCCTTGCTGCTACAAAGTGTTTCCTGAAAAGAAGCACATGGTGGTTGGGTTTCCTGGGCTTTGCTTAACACTGCAGAGTTTGATGGGCTGAGTAGAGCAAGGCACGTGTCAAAGGCACCATAAAACATAGGAGTATGAAATGACTTGAGTCAAGTCAGGTGAAGCTAGGGGAACATATGGGGATACCCAGGAGTCCCCATCCCACTACCCTCTGTACATGGGTGCTGGACTGCCAAAATGAATAGTATTCTCTTATTGCCAAGTAGGCCTTGGGTTGAGACTGCATAAGCGAGTATCAACAAAAGGTGGCAGGCCTGGCAAATGCACACAGCAGTCATGGAGGATATTTGGGTTGCCTTTTCTTCATAGGCTGTGTAAGTCCCTGATAATTGGAACACTGCAACTTTTAGCACATAACAGATGATATGGCCATGGAGGAAATTTGTCACTGTTTTACATCATTGCAGCAAGAAGGGCTTATAAGTCACAGCTGACAAATCTTTTAATGACTTCTAAAATTCATTTACAGAAAAGAATGATCATAATCTATGAACAATGATGGGTTGCCACTCTTTCCATATTCTTTTTTAAAAGGGAGCTGTAGGACAGCATGTGGCAAGGAACCAATTTCTGAGAAACCTCATGTTAGACTATACCATGAGGCAAAGCGGAGGCGCTAGAAGGACTGAAAGCGCAATGCTTACTAAGTGGATTGTGGGACTAGAAAGGGAACTCACGGTATCCTCCTGCCATCGCTACAAACCTTTGATACTGTGTTTTAAAATATTCTTCCAAAGTGCTTTATTTCGCCTTTATTGTATTTGCTTTCACAAGAACCCAGTGAGATAAGTCTCCATTATTTCTATGATGCAACTAGGGAGCTGAGGCTGAAAGAGAGCGATTTGCAATAACTGAATAGCAGAAACAGGGCATGTTTCCCAGATTACAGTTATTCAGGAACTACATACAGTGCCTATGACTTACGGGTATTGTGTGGAAATAGTTGTAGGCTAGTAACACAGGAAGATGCCTTATACTGAGAAAGGTCATGGGACCATTGTTGAAACTGCTTGGCAGTGGCATTCCAGGTGTCAGGCAAGAGTCTTTCCTGCCCTACCTGAAGAAGATGTAGGGCTGGAAACTGAACATTGGTCTAGCGTGCAAAGCATGTACTGTACTAGTGAGCTATTCCCCACCACCACAGTAGGCTAGAAATGCATGGTCCTATTGTTCGTAAATTCAAGCTGCAAATATTATCCAATCAATACATATTCATTCTAATTCAGAGCTGTTTAGTGTTAGTGGATGAAGTGAAATGAATGTCTATCAGATATTAGGGTATATTGGCAGATAATGCAGAAATGTGGATACAATTTTGGAGGAGATGAATGAAAACAATTAGTACCACAAGACTTCTATTGTTTGAGCTCTTCATTCTGTAGCCCATGACTTTTTTCTGTGGGGGGAGGGATCAGAAATGTGTGGGAAAGTCCACTGCTATATGGTGATTCAAACATGCAGGAAAGGGAAGGTTTCAGGAGTTAAAGAATTTAATTGAATAAATGGTATTGCAGACTGAGTTTGCATCCCTTGTCGTCACCATTTAGGGCCAGCTTCCATTACATTGCTGTCACTTTTTATAAATGCAAATAATCAGCTGCAAGACAGCCAGCTACAGTGGGCTGACTTTGATAGGGGACTAAGAAGAATAACCTTAGAACTCCATGAAAACGTATCTTAGCACTAATTGTCTAACAGAGGCAGCTGTTGGGAGGAGGAATTATGATTTAGCTCCATTTAGTTAACCACTAAAAAATTGTACTATTGCAAAATGCTCTCCAGATCTAGCCCTGTGTCTGGTGTTTCAGGGCGAGAGAGCAAATTTTAAGTACTTTGGCTGCCCCTCTCTGTTACATTTGCCTTTTTCCCCTTCTTTTCTCTTCCCGTTTGCTCTTTATTTTTATGGTAAGGTGCTTTTTTGCCTAGCTGTGATTACATAACTGTGATGTAGCCAAGCTTGGCTTGAGACAGTAAAAGTAGTCATCTGATTAGAAGTGCAGAACTTTGCCGTAGCAGCAGCAGAAACAGCAGGGGACATGCCAGTGCCTTTCCTTTGACAGCTGAATGTTTCTGCATAGTTGGTTCAACAAAGTAGGCCAAGTTAACAATTTCCAGGAATTCTCTGGGCTGGATTTATACACACCAGGACAAGGATGTACATTAACCATGACTGGCTGGTTTTAGCAATGCCCACTGAAAACTGGTGAAGGTTTATATCCCTTGGAGAAGGAAATGAAAGTTGGACTTTTATGATAGAGATGAATAATTGTCATGCCTATTGTGGTTCCAAGTGTACTTTATTCTACCCAGCATCCATTTCTAAGCCTTTTTGTGATGACAGTTTCCCACTTAGACCAGAGCAGAAATTGTAGCTCAGCACAAACATGCATTTCTCCACCAAAGGATTAAACACTGACTCCAAAGGATGGCATGAAGCTTGAAATAACATTGGGTCCTTCTCATTCACTGCTGAAGAGGTCTAAGATTGCAGCCCTACATGTAGCTTCATGGAAGAAAGTCTTGTGATGAAAACTTACTTCTGAATAATCATTGGGCTGTGGGATTCTTGTGACTCTCAGATGACAAAAAGGCACATATGCTGAAAAAATCTAGATCTGTTTGAAACTGGTTTAATTAGTACGACTCTCCATGTTAATCATCTCAAAACCATTGTGCATTTTAGTTGGTGGGGCATATTGAGAGCATTTTCATATAAGGAATTTGTGTACACTCATCGTTCCCTACTCATGATTGTTTATGGGTTCTTGAGTTGAGGACATGACCATCCAATTTTGCTTGTTTTTAAAGAGCACTCTTGGCAAGTATTTTACAGAAAGAAAATAAGATATGATTTCTGAAACAAAAGAAAAGCTTTTTCAGCTTGTGCATTTGCATTATTTCACTATGTCACAGTGCCACCTAGCGATTATGTAGCAGAAAAACAGGAAAAGAAACATTCTGGATGTAATGCATGGATCTCAATTCTGTGATAAAGCCAAAATGAGCAGTTCGCCTAAGGCAGATAAGCCCTAAGAGTTCTCCAATAGAAATCCTTCATTTTTCATGAAATTTCAGTTCACTGTCTTAATTATGAATGTCTCTCATAACAGTGCAGGCATAATGTTCTTTTCTGGTACATAAGAACATAAGGAAAGCCATGCTGGATCAGACCAATGGTCCATCTCATCCAGCACTCTATACACATGGTGGGAAACCAGCTGTCCACATGCTCCCCTTAGCAGGATGTGTGCAAACCTCCTCCTGCCCAAGCTCCTCAGCAACTGGTGTATGCAAAAATGCCACCTCTGGTAAAGGATCAAGACTAGTAGGCATTGACAAACTCCTCCCTCATGAATCTGTCCAATCCCATTCAGTTTGGTGGCCATCACGACTTTCCATAGCAATGAATTCCATAGTTTAACTGTAAACTGTGTGGGGAAATATTTCCTTTTATCTCTCCCACCAATCAGCTTCATGGAATGATCCCAGGTTCGTGTTAAAGAAGAGGAAGAAATGTCTGCCTCTTCACTTTCTCCACATCAAGCACTATTTTAAACACCTCTATAATGTCCCCCCCCCCTTACTCTCCTTGTTCATAAGCTGAACAGTCCCAATTGTAATAGTCTTCCGTCATAGGGAAGCTGTTCCAGCCCCCTGATCATTTTCTTTCCCCTTCTCTGTATTTTTTTCCAACTCAGTAATATTCTTTTTCACGTAAGGCGACCACAACTGAACTGCAGTTGCACCAAGGTTTTGTATAAAGGAAGTAAGTTTTTAGCAGTTCTTTTTCTATTCTGTTCCTAATTTATGACTAAGATGGAGTTTGCCTTCACTGCAGCTGAGCACTTACCCAGGATCCCTTTCTTGCTCATTCACTGCTAGCTCAGATCCCATTAGCGTACACTTGAAGTTCAGATGTTTACCCCAACATGCATTGCTCTACACTTGCTTATATTGAATTTGTATTTCCCATATAAAAATTTTAGGAAATAAACAAATCAATCCATCAATTAAAATAATTGTTCCATGCTGGCTGAATGGTGTACATCAGAGGTGAGCAACTTACAGTGCTCCAGCTGCTTTGACCTGCAACTTCCATCATCCTTCACTGTTGGCATTGCTGCCTAGGGCTGATGGGAGTTGTAGGCCAAAACCTCTGGAGGGCCACAAGTTATCCATCCCTGGTATACATGATGTCTACCTTTCAGCACTTCCCATGAACATATAGAGAAAAATGACGTTGTTAATGTGTAATTGCAAGCTTCAGTTAGTGGTTGCAGATGCTGAGAAGGTTTTGTGTCGCACAAGGCCTATGTAGGCATTCTCTGGGGAAACCTGCTTTCTGTCTCTTTAGTGCTTTCTTAGTCACTGCTGGATAATTGAATCGCTTGTCTCTGCCATGTAGTTCTTGATGAGAAGCTGCCAATTTGTGGTGGTGTAATTGCAGTTATTCCTGTCTGCTGTTGTTCCCTTGACACAAGCATTACCTCTAAATGCTACATGTTCTTTAATATGCAAATATCTCCTGCTGTTAACAGATCGATTGGTTTGTCCCAGGCTCTTGTTTCCACCTCACTCATTATAGCTTCACATTGTCCTGGTCCCGTGATTGTCCTTATTACTGTTTTGCCCTAGTCTCTGTTTTGCTGGCATTGCATCTCATGCTCCAGGACATACTCGCTGCAAAGTTCATTTTGTACATGGCCAATTTTCAGCCTAGGGGGAATTTTGGTGCCCCATTTATGGCTTGTACATATGCCAAACAAGGTGGATCTGTGCTATATGTTATCATTGTCAGGAACTTTATTTTTCACAGTGTACTGCACACATATTCACAGATATTTTTAAACCTATTTGAATGCTTTATTGCCATTCTTTGTGATGTAACCTGCGTCAAGGATGGATCAAAGAGAACCATTCCCCTGCGTTCATTTAGCTGCTCCAATTGGGAGGTAGCAACTGCAAAAGGAGGCCGGCAAGAACCAGATTGGGCCTCCGATTTCACTTCAGGGAAGTAGCTTCTGCACCACTTGGACTGCAAGTCAAGGGAAACATAATCAGCATCAGATATTTGTCTATCAAAGTGACAACTTTCCATGATGGTTATACTGGTGAGGGATAAATCTGCCCAGTGCTGGTCAGCATCAGCTTCTTGTGTGTGCTTCTTTTTTAAACAAGAACGTTGTTCTATTTCATTTACAATTGAATGTCTTCATTACAGATTTGAGACATTATTTCTGCCGTCCTCTTAGAGTAGGCTGTGATGTGTGTTTGAACAGAAACAGTTCTGTAATTCCCAGCATTCTGCAACCTTACAGCACAATCCTAGACATGATTACTTCAATGGGTTCAGTGAGTTCAACAGGACTTAATTCCAGGGAAAGGAGTACAGGATTGCACCTCAAAATAGTATTTCAATGCATACTTAAATGTGTATTGAAATGCTTGTTAGGGCAATATAAAGGGTCAAGAACTACGTCATAATGTTAAGAGAAATACATTGGATAGCTCCTGCCCTACATATGTTAGTCTGAGAAGTATTGATCAATTTACTTCACATGCAAATGTTTCTCTGTTTGTTAACTAACAATTACACCCTGACTTTTCCTCCAAGAAGGCCGAGGTGGGGTACATTTTCTCTCACAACAACCTTGTAAGGGAGATTAGGGTAAGAGTAAGTGACTGGCCCAAAGTCACTCAGAGACCTTTGATAGCTTCAGCCATACTATCCTTCTGGAGCAGCTGAATGGACTGAGAGCTGGAGTACTGTTTTAACTGGTCCCATTCCTAATTGCTTCAAGCATTTGGTGCCAGGGGATCATTACTCTGCTCTGTGACAATTATGTCATGGACTTCCACAGGGCTGACATTTATCCCCCATGTTATTTAATATCTGCACTTTTCTAATCACCTCCCCCAGTGCTTAGAAAGCAGCTCTGGTCAATGGCATAGTGCCTCAGCCAGGACTCTCAGGAAAGTGCTTCTATACAATCAGATGGAGTCTCCCCCTTCATTCAGATGGAAGCTGTGCTTTAGAAATTAAAGACCAAACTTTCAGAAATGGAGGGCCAAGATCTGTGACTTTCTGCGGTTGGTCGCTTATTCGTTTAATGCGCATTTAGAGCAGTTCACGTTACGACTATGAAACAAGATCATTCTTAAAGCAGGAAATTGCATGGGGTGAGGGTGTGACATACAAGACATTTTTAAAGGGATCCTGAGAAACACGTACATATGCAAGAGGATTATGTTCACACCAAAGCTTCATCCTAGAAGCCAGCTGCTTAAATCCCCTTGAAAATCAATAGAATTCAAATTGCCTATTTGCGTACAGGATGCAACCTTAAATGCTTTGCAGGACAAAGCTGACAAGATAGATGAGAGGCTTACCAAGTGATGACATACACTGATTGTGGAAAGTTGCCACTTGGTAAATGGCTGTTTGTAATCGCCTCATTTTTCTTTTTGAAGAAATCTCAAATGTCTCAGGCACCAAAATGTTTTCAGGAGGCCTTGAAGTGTCATAGAAGCATAGAATTGTAGAGGGTCAGAAGGCTATTGGATCCAGTCCCCTGCTCAGTGCAGGACACTGAGTTAAATGATTCTTCTCAAATGGCTGTCCAGGATGGTTGTATCAAAAGGAGAAAGAAAACAGTGGGGGCCCTCAGCTGAGTCCAACTGCCATTTAGCTCCCAGTTGTCTCCATCCACAGTTCTTCTACTGTGCTGAAAAGATAAAAAGCTGTGAAACATCGTCAGGGGTAAGGATATTCCATTGGAGACCAAAGTTGAGATCATCCACATTACTATGTTCCTAATTGCTATGCATACATGCTTGGTGGCAGCCCAAGAGAGGGTCTTTTTGGTGACTGCTCCCAGGTTGTGGAACTCCCTCCTCAGAAAGGCTAGGCTTGTTCCCTCTATGTTATCCTGCTGCCAGCAGGCAAGGACTGCTTTATTTAAGAAGCCCTTTAGCCTGGGCCGGATACTATTTTAAATATTCTATAGTAATTGTTATGATTTCAATGTCTTCTTTTATCATCTTGATCAATTTTAATTGCTTCTGTAGGCCTCCTTGACCATTATTTTTGGTACAAGAATGCAGGTTACAGATAAAATAATAACTATCACTCTGGAAAACACCAACACATTAAAGTCACATATATTGTATAGGATGCACCCAAAGAATGGTGTGGAGGCTATGGAAGTTCAACAGGTAATGTAGTGAATTTCCAACTGTCAAAAAGCCTGAATAGTTTCTTGGAGTCATGCCAAGGCCTTATGGCCTCCAGCTTGTTGGGGAGCACACCAGAGATAATTGTCTTGGAGCTGTTTTCCCTACTCATTCTGCCAGTTAGGTCTGTTTTTACTTTTGAGAATGAAACGCTTTGCTGAACTGAAGCAGTTTTGCTCCTGCCTCTGTCAGGATAAGGGGTCAAAGCTTGTGCATACTGACAGACTCCACAATAGAAGGAAAGAGGTACTTTCTAAAATCCATGGCCAAAAGCATTATCTTTTCTTCTCAGTCTGGGGAGGGGAATTAATGTGTTGCTTAACCAGGAAGCTTTAGATGCCTATGGAGTTGTTTCCATCCCCTGGTCTATTCAGGGAACCAAAATGGCAGTGAAGAAAGGGAGTGGAACCTTTCTTTTGCTTGTTTATATTCTGCATCCGGGGACTGCAGGTGGCACAGTGGTTTAAACTGCTGTGCTGCTGGGCTGGTTGATCGAAAGGTTGCCAGTTCAAATCTGCACAGTGGGGTGAGTTCCCGTTGCTCCGTCCCAGCTCCTGCCAACCTTGCAGTTCGAAAGCATGCCAATCCAAGTAGATAAAAAGGTACCACTTTGGTGGGAAGCTATCAGCGTTCTGTGCACTTTGGTGTTTAGTCATGCCGGCCACATGACCACAGAGACTGTCTGTGGACAAACGCTGGCTCTCTCGGCTAGGAAATGGAGTTGAGCACCGCCCCCTAGAGTCAGGCATGACTGGATGTAACATCAAGGGGACACTTTTACCTTTACCTTTATTCTACATCCACAGCTCCTCATTGTATTCAAAATATAGATCAACTTGGACAGATCTGGTTTCGTTTCTCCTTGAACATCCACAAATCTAAAGTAAGGTGCCTTGGCTGGACCATGGACCAAGTCCTTGGGGTTCAAATGGTGGCTGTCTGCCAACCTGTTATTCTATAAAGGGCCCTGTTCATTAATGGTGCTATATCAATAACTAGGGATGAACAATTGTGAGTGAAATTGGAGAACACTTGGATTATTTTTAAAGACTCCTAAAAGTACTAATGATTGCCATGCCCTGAATCCCTACTCCACCCTCCTTGGGAAGCTATAGCTGTTGCTGGACTCTGGAGGCAGCTGTGGCAGTGTATTTATGGGAGTGGTAGGAAGAAAGAGCTTTTCTGCCCCTCTTTTTCCTCTCCCTCCCCTCTTTTCCTTTCCTTGCTTCTCCATCACCACTGCTTAGAATATTTCAACAACTATGTTCCAAGTATCAAGAATGCTAGGAAATGTTGCCCACCACACCCCAAGCATTTCTCTTCCCAGGAAATGTAATTTTCCCATGGGCCAAGAAAAGTCGAAAGGGGGAACATAAGAGGAAGTGCCTGGGCAAAATAAATGTTCCCATGATCCTAGGCCTTCACCCATGGAGGTCTTCTAACCACAGAGGACGGAAGAGGCATCCCTCCAGCTATCCCACCTTCACTGGAGCAGCAACAAAGGACATTTAAGTAATTGGGAGTGAGAAGCGGCCATCTCTCCCCTCTATCCTTCTCTATCTTCAAACTGTAGTGTGAGTTGCAGAATCATGGAGAAAGAGGATGATTTGGAATACAGGTATGAGTTATGTCTGCCCCAGATGTATATTCTGAACTGATTATGAGCCTATGATTATAAATAATATGAATATTTTGTGCTGCTGCACAAATCTGGTGCATTCTTGAATGTATAACAAGCCTTTACATAGATTCAGCAAACTTAATTTTATTGTTAGTAATTCAAACCAAGTTAATTTATAATTTATCCTCCTGACCTGTTCAATCTATTACAAGGGGGGAGCAGTTCCAGTAGGATTGAGGTAATAGGATGGGAGGTGCAGGCTTTTAAACAATTTCCTTCTTTATTTTTAAAGGATTTATAGAGGTAAAAGCTTCTCCAAGAAGCTAAGAAGCACAGTTCCTGCTATGCCATTTCAAAATTGCCCCTGAAAATGGCATAATGTGAACATATATATATATATTCCCAAAGGCTGTATAGCACAAGAAACAAAGTGGCTGACACCACGGATGTCCCAAAAACACTCTCTCATGCTCTTGCAGTACCATTTCCACGGACAATTTCAGCCCATTTAGAAAGCAACAGCTCCTCATCTTTCAGCGATGCTTTTGCCTTTAAAGAATTTATAGAAAACTGAGAAGAAATTGTTAAATAGCCCTCAGGATATCTCAAATGACTGCAAATTTAAATTTGTTGTCACTTCAAAATTTTGCAGGTGGACAGAAGCATCATCCAAAGTGAAAATGTTGAATGTGTAGCCCAGTGCAAAGATAATAAATTAAGGCCAGATCAGTCCAATGATCATTAAGAACTGGAGGGCAAAAAACCACCAAGTAGCCCTTAAGCATTTAAGCATTTAAAATTCTCAGTCAGGGAACCAGTTTCCATGTTATAAAAACACTCTCACCACTGACAATGGAAATTCTGTGCTTGGATCCAGTTGTATCGTGAAATATCACAGGAGCAGGGCATACTGTTCAAACCTAACAGTTGGCTACTGATGTTTGTAACTAATCCATCCCTTTCTCACACATGTACCCACACTAGGAACTCTCATGTTCTCTGACTGCAACACTTATTTTCAGACCTGGCTGCATTCAGTTTAGAAAGATCTGGGGAGGTCTTCACAGCTGCAGAACTTGCAAGGAAGTTCACATGTCAAGGATTCTGTTAGCTCTTAAATGAATTGGTCACAGTGAACATGACATTAGCGCTTTTGGCACATAGCTTCCTTAACTAAAATCTAGTCAATAGCTGCTGATGAGAAGCAGGTGCACAAATTTGTGACAGAGGAGACAGAGCACCATGTTTGCCTATTAGGACATGACTGAGAAAGAATTACAGAGTAATTTCAGACAAATTAGTCATGGCCAGCCATTAATGATACTCCTCCTAGGTCTCTAATGAGCTGGATCCAAACCATCATAGAGAAGTGTGTTGTTTTTTTAATGAGATTAATGCATGGCACATAGTCCCACTTCTCACTATGTAATGATGTGCACCAGTGGGATCAGTTATGACATCCTGGTTTAATTGTTCCCTATTTTTTTCAACTTTTCTTCTGAGAATCTCCACCTTCCAAAGAACGTCCCTCTCCTCCTCCCCTGCACCTTTGCTAGCATAAGCTAAATGTTAGCCATAAAACTCTGGGTATGCAAGCGCCTCCAAAAGTAGCTTATCTGATTCAATTGACCTTTAAAATTTATTTTGCTTCTGTCAAAAAGCATGTCAGCCTACACAAGAGATTTCCAAGACGATTAGGAGTGAAAACTATAGAAAAGTATACTTGTTGCATTTATCTGCAGAACATGAAGTGCGTGCTCCCTTTCTCTCCACTCCTTATGTTTAAAGAAAGAGAAATGAATGAAAGGAATTTTAATAAGGGACTCAGCAGACAGTATTCAAGAATCTACAAAAGATTCATGTGGACCAATTGTTGAACATGAGTGCTCCTTTTGAGTACTTAATATTGGCTTTGGGGATCTCATTTTAGGCTTCTTTCAGAATCAGAGCTAAAATCATTCGTTCACACAGGACATGCACACTGCACTGTTGTCATATTGCACTGCTTTTCATGTCAGGGATGCATATATTTTGGTGAGGAGGCATTTCCCAGCACCTCAGCTGAAGATGCTGGAGATCAGTATGAGCTGACTAGGGATTCGGTTTTTGACTACCTACCCTGCATTTTCTCTACAAGTAGGTTATGTTCTGGTGAAGCAGCCAGTCACTGATAAGCACAGATTCTAAGGACTAAATCTGAGGATAATACCAAAGTGAGGACTGTGGCCACAACTGAGCAGGTGATCCAGATCCAGAAGGATCTCTACAGGCTGTAGAAGTGGGCAAAGGACAACAGGATGGCATTCAATGTGGATTAATGCAAGGTTTTGCACTTGGGCACATGAACAGGTGTCACAGGTAGAGGATAGGGGACAAGAGGCTGGAAAGCAGCACTTGTGAAAGGGATCTCAGGGTACTTCTCCACAGCAGGCTGAACATGAGACAGCAGTGTGACATCGTAGTTAAAAAGGCAAAGGACACGCTTGGATGTATAGCCAGTGGCGTGGCTTCCAGGAGGTGTTGATACTGCTCTACACAATTCTGATGCACCGACAACTGGAGTACTACATCCAGTTCTGGGCTCCACATTATAGGAGAGACATAGCTAGGTTAGAATTGGTTCAGCACAGGGTCACAAGAATGGTAGCAGGGTTGGGAGGGATGGCATATGAGGAGAGATTGAGGGAACTCAGTCTTTCCAGCCTGGAGAAGAGGAGACTCTGAGCGGATCTTTTAGCGACTTATAGGTATGTGAGGGGATGTCATATGGAGGAGGGCCATGACCTGTTCTTCCCTGCAGTGGAGGGCAGGACATATTCCAATGGGGCAAAGCTCAAGGAGCCAGGCTTCAGGTTGGATGTCAGGAAGTACTTCCTGATGGTTAGGACCCCAGACTATGGCATGGGATTCCAAGGAAGTTGCTTGAGGCCCCATCAGTGAGGGAGTTCAAGGAAAATTGAACAACCACATGTTGGGAATTCCATGTGCAGAGTCAGCTGGAGCCAGGGGTCAGACTAGATGGCCCAGCCCCTTCTGACTTGCTCCTCACTCCCCATGTTTCTTAATTTCAAACACAGCTTGTTGCCGTTTAAATTGCTACCACAAAATAGCAACATCATCCAAGTAAAGGAGAGAAGTAACCAGCCACTGCTGTACTGTTTTCCACATTAACTGACTTTCTCTGTGCTGATCTGTTACCCTCAACAATAAAACTTGATCGTTTCATTATTGTCTTAACCAATTTCCAGAGTGAGGAGGGTCTGCAAATTAACCTCATGGTCCAGGAGATGAGATAATCAGTTCTGCCCTGAAAAAGTCTTGTAGCTATACTCCCGTGTCTTTTCCATCCATCACACCTTTTCCCAGAACAAGTACAATGCAAAAAATTGCTTGTTCTGGGGAAATTATGCTCAGAGAAGATGCAAAAAACTATAGGAAGGGTGGGAAAGAAGTAGAACTTTAAATCCAAATTCCTAAGACATGACATTAGGACTGCTGTTTGCAAGATCAAAGTTGGGCTGTTAGAAATACATACATTACTATAGATACAGTGCATGTTCCAGATATAGGTATAAAGGGATAACAGTATTCAGGATGCAACTATAACTGTAAGTCCCATTGAAATCAGTGGGGTTGTTTTTTTATGCAACAATCCCTATTATATATCAATTTTTGTATTTGAAGTTTGAACTGAGAACTACAGAATTGCAAAATTGGAGATAACCACAATTGGAAGACTAACCATGTTCTAATGGATGTCTCAGTCTATGATGTGCAAATAATACTAATACATTGTCATCGTCACCATCACCATCAGCAGCAGCACCATCAGATCAGTTCTCTTAGAAATGCAGGCCAAAGTAAGTTCTGCCTCTTTCCCTGATTGTACAGGAAAACCATCTCTTACATAATAAGCTATTTGCCGCTCTTGTCTCTTAATCCCATTCTGTGCTGAAGATACTTATCTGATGAACGGTTGGAAACCATGTAAAACCTTGCAGGCAACATATGCAAAGCAAACAGACAAAAACCTGTTGCTTCATCTGCTCAACTGGGAAAAGGCAGCTCCACACCCCTGCAATCGCAGTAGTGGAGGATTAGCCTGAGTGCTTGTTAAAGAAAATTGAGGAAATGTTTATTTTCCACCTGAGTTGTGGAATGGCACATGAGGGAGAGATCTCATAAATTGTCAAAAGTACCCCTAAGGAATTATCAAGCCTGTGCTTTATTTGCATTTCATAGGCACTGAGTGAGGCTAAGCCATGTGGACTGACACAGCAGGATTTCCAGGGCATGGAGAGGTATTGCCAGCATTAGAACAAGAGAAGCGTGTTTTGATATCTCTGAGGATTTTGCAGACTTACAACCAAACTGGATGTGACATTATACTTATTGTCTGGTCTTGTGTGGCTTGCTGTCTTTAATGATTCAGGGATGGGGGGCTAGATGAGAGCAGGGAACATGAGGGACTTTAAGCTTTTGTCACTGGTGTGTCCCTGATTAGTGATGCCAGGAACCCGCCTGCCATTTGCAATGGGGGCATAGTGCACGTGGGATCCAATGGGAGCTTTTTCACCACAGGGCTACAGTCTAGACCATCCTTCCCAAACTGGGGCCCTCCATCTGCTCTGTCTTTTATTGTCCAGTGCTCTGGACTTTCCATAAGAGAATACAGAGCTATATATAAAGGCAGAGAGAGAGAGAGAGAGAATTTGGAGTGCAATTCCCAGCCTTCCTGATAATTGGTTATGCTGCCTGTGACTGATGGGAGTTGGGCTCCAAAACTTCTGGAGGGCACCCAGATGGGGACATTTCTGTAGGCAGTAGAGAATACCCAGGTACTGGGTGATTCCACCCATTCCAGCTGGCCATTGGTGCTCCTCAAAATGAAATGTTTTCAAGGCTTTCTGTTTGTGCTGGGAATTTACCTGGTGATTATGATGCTATTTAATTGCTCTGGACTTGACCCTGTTGATCTAACTTGCCTTAACACTTTCCCCTTATGCTCTGACTCTGCCGATACCTCAGCTCCAACAATTTAGTCATGGTATTCTACACTGATCACGCAATTTCTATACGATTCTGTCTCCCAAACAAAACCGAGGAGCTTAGCAGGATAGATCATATAATACACTTCCTGCTGTCCTTGAACTGCTGTTTTCTTCTGACGTCATTATTCCCTCGCCCCCTGCTTTGAATGATTCCGCACTTTTTCCTTTGGCTATAAATGTTGCATGGCTCCCATTTTTCTTTTTTATTTGATGTAAATTTTTGATTCTTCTAAAGCTCTCCATAATTTGGCTTTTCTCTTATCTCATTGATTTCCATTATGATTTAGTCTTGATATATCTGCCTTTCCTCTTTCTGCACTTTCTTCTATCAAACATTTTCTTTTTTCCACTTCTCTCTAAAGCTAGAATGCCCTTCATAATCATAGTCTCTGTTTCCTTTTATCATTGCAAGTATCTCTTTTGATCTTCCTCTTGTTCCTAAAACTTCTTTTCATAAATCTTCTTTCCATTGACCTGTTAAAGTTTAATTTAAGCTGTGTTTAACTCACCAACTTTGGCTGGACATGCCCAAAGCTTGCCCCTTTCTCTGCTCTCTGTTGGATGAACTGCAAAAACTACTTGGTTTTCATTTGCTTTCAGCAAGACTGCTTTGAGACATTTTGTACTGCTACTGCCTTTTAGTCTTGAACCGTTTTCTTGGATAACTTGTTAGTTTTATTGATTTTTTTATTACTGTATATTGTTCTACAATTTATGTAAGGCACCTTGGATAATTTATATAATGGCAGGATGTAAATGCTGCAAATAAATACATATTCTCTCAATTTTCCCATTCCTTTTCCCTCCTGTTTTAATGTAAACTGATTTAGCAAAGGTCTTATGTTGTTTTATTAAAGTAGCATCTTCAGATGATGATGATGATGATGATGATGATAATAATAATAATAATAATAGCCAGAAGAACTAGGGAATAGTGCACAGGTTGAATTATCTAATGAAATATAGATAATCAGAATGCCACAGAATTTGCCTGATTTTGGAAACTGTGCTTTGATAAATGAAGTTCTGAAATTTAACCATTTTCATAAGAAGCATGGGGGCAGGGTAACACCAATGATGATGATTTGATTAGGCAGCCTACATGATTCCAACTGCCCCTTTTATCATCACCACAACCATGTGAGGTAAGCTAGGCTGAGAGATGAGTGAATCTCCCCAGGTCATCCAGTGAGTTTCATACCTAAGTGGACATTTGAAATTACATCTCCCCAGTCTTGGTTCAATATTTCTTATTTGGTCTTCCCTGAACGGAAGCCCTCTAATATGCTTTAGACTGAAACTTCCACCTTCCTTGACTGTTGACCATGTTGGCCGGGACTGATGTGAATTGTAATAGAAAAGTTGGAAAGCACAAAGTGGGTAAAGCTGCTGTAATCACTTTCTCACACCAGCTCTCCCAACACAGAAAAATCTATTTCTCTTAAATATGACTCTTAAACATTAACATGATTCTCTCAGATCCATTACCCAGAAGGCATGCAAGAGGTCTGAGAAACTAACATCAGTTTCATAAAATTAGTTGAATAACTCTTACATCTTTTTTTCTTCATTTTAATATAAAATTCTATTCTCCCAGCAATTTGTTCCCCAAGAAGCTCATGTAGCAGAACCAAATTCCCAACTCAGCAAAGGATTCAAATTCTGTATTTCTACTTCAGAGTTGCTGAACTACACAAGGGTCAAAAGGATGTCTCTCCATCTTCTAGTAGAGACAATGAGACCCTTAAGCATTCTGGAAAGGTTCTGACAGGGACTGGGTTACTTAAAACACTCCAGTATCTGCTTTTGCCATTAAACAAATATTTTGCAACTTAAATGGCTGCCTGGGAATTCCTTTGTAAATCTCCTTGAGCTTTCTTTAGGGGAATGGCTTGTACTAGCTATTTGAAATACAATATATTAATATGCATGTTTGGATTTTATCATGGTGTATGTCTCTAACTACATTCCCCATGCTGGTGCCATCCAAAGGCAGGAATGTCAGCTCTGCTTTGGAAGTAGCAAAGTTCATTGTAGTTCTGTACTTTGCTGTATGTTAATTGCGGTGAGCTGGTCACATTCCCTTGAGACTAGACATTCTTACAGCTTTTAATTTAAGAGAGAGAATGATGTGCAGGAGCTTAAACCTGTACTGCATGCCATGTGCTTTTCATTTATTCACGTGAACTATCTTTTTTTCCCTTGCTGTTTTGTTTTTCAATGTGTTTATGATTGTTAGATTTGAATGCCATTTTCTTGGTGGAAAGGTGGAGTGTGAAGTGATTGAATGAATGTCTTCTGATCTGGGTCTCCTCCCCCCCCCCCCCCCCAATCCTATATCTTTGCATGGACTTCCTATGGTTATTTGATCCCAAATGCATCTGGCCTTGCTGCAGTTTGATGAGAAAGAAATAGCTTACTTCTTATATTTCACTTCAGAGAAGAGGCATGCATGATATAGCCTGGATGAACAAGTGATAACCTTGTTCAAGCTCAGTTGATGCTTCTTTAATTCTAGATCCCACGGGATTCTAGATCCCTTCAATGGCTGGCTAGCTCTAGCTTCCATTGAGGCATCATTGCAGTAGGGCCTCCATATGGAGCAGGTGACCACTTTCACACAATTTGGGACCCGTCCCACTGACTTTCAGATGAAATGGAAGCCTTGCAACATACAGCTGTGCCTGCATACGCCATGGAGCAGAGATAGTTGACACAGGTAGCGGACACAAGCATCTGTTGAGAGAATACATCAGAATGGATTAAAGACAAAATCATTGTTTTCTATCACAATTTAGCAAGGTCACACCTATCAGGTCCCAACACAGAGTCAAATTCAACCTGTAGTCTAGGTCTATATATCCCTGACTTGAGATATGATTCACAGAACAAAACAGAGTCTGTTCAAAATGTGTTTACATTTGGAAAAATGTGAATGAGAGTATGTTTGCAAACACACTATAATCAATGGGAATGAAGTCTGCACATTTCAAAAAATGACCACAACTTTGGGAGAATGCACACACATTTTCATGTAAAAGTAGTGAGGTAGAAAAGTAGTTCATGCAGTACAGACATGATTAGGAACATGCTTGCAAGCTTCAAAAAGTAATGCAAAGAACCTCAGTGAGCCCTGGTTTTGATGATTCACACATCCCTATGTATCTGTCAACTTTTGAACAGGGCTTCTGTTACAGAACTTGGACACTGCTGGGATCCTTTTTGGTCAATTAATTATTTGAGTTGTTGGAAACTTGCTACTCCGTCAAGCTTAGATACAGGATGAAGAATCGTGTTTCCCATTTGTGAACAACCATAAGAAGGAAATAACAGCTGGCCCATGTGTTGCCTTTGCACTGAAATAATGAGAACCTTCTGAAAAGAGGGAAAAGTAGGGTTTCTTGTCTTCTTCCCTGACAGTTCATCACTAAGGCTGTGGCCTCTGGGGGCTTGAAGACACCTGGCTCTCAATTAAATAGCTAATCTGTGAAGCAAAACACTTAACACTAGGAAGAAAAAATAGCTTATCAAGTAAACCAGTTCTGGCCTAAGGCCATCAGTGAGGAGAACATCAATAATTTTAAAGGATTCCAGCATGGTAGCAACAGCAGCAGCCAAAGGGGCTCTACATAATATGCAGAATAAGGCTGCAGGTTAAGGTGGTGGAATCTGGATTGTACATTCTGAACTTGAAGGGATCTTTCTCTCTCTCGCTCTCTCTCTCTAGCCTTCTCCCCCCTCCTCTCTCTCTCACACACACATGCACATGTATGCCCTAAATGTAGTAAACTAATACCATGCAGGAAGCACTGGACAGGGAGACCATCCACCATTATATGAGTAGCCCACCACCACCACCACGTTCAGTCTACAATGCTACCACCTTCTTCTGTGGTACAGGGTGTGAAATGCTCTGTGCTAACTGTAGAGCAGAACTGCTGAACTGCTTTCAGCCCACGGTTCAAGTTCAGTTTTGGAGAAGTCCCCAGCTGTGGTGAGTAGAGCCAAATGCAAAGGGAGTGGGGCCAAACAAGCAAGCATACTTAGGCTGAAAGTTCCTTCTGCCAGAAACTAAGACTTCAGAACAGCCTTCCAGCCTTTTAAGATGGAGGAAGTGCTGTACGAAAGCCAGCAAACCACCAGATCATCAGGGACTGGGGGAAGTGGTGGGCCAGAGGAAGGGAATGTGGCCATCAGGGGAAGGAGGGGCAGATTTGGGTCCTAGGACTGCTGAGGTTCTCCATTCCTGCTGTAGAGGCCACATGTTCGCCTTAAAGGCAATATGCAATTGTGTCTGTGTCCCTCTGAAATCATCACACAGTCCTGTCCAGTTTAAAGCAAGAGGCAGCTCATTACACTGTTCTCCCTTCCTCTCTCCTTTACAAAGTCTGCAATCTGAAATGTTCAGAGCAACTGCTAGAAGCTGTCAGTCATTCCTGTGGCTCCCCCTCTCCCTGAAAGTGAAATTGCTATCAAGGTTCTTTGACCTTTAGGGGATGCAATGCTAAATGAGTCTCACATTAATTTTTCCTGATTCAGTCTCAAAGGAGAGACTTCACTCTGACATGTTTAATCATGCCTGACATCCAGCGGGACCTTCAGTTTTGAGTTTGGATTATAGTGTTTGGCAAAGGGGGCATTACAAAAATGTAGATGAAAGCCTCTGACTTTGGAACCCTTTGCTTATCCTATGACTCTTGGGCAGGAGCCAGGCAAAGCGAGTGGAGGATAGAGGCAATTGAAAGATAATAGAAAGAAACTGAATCACTTGTTTGCAACCACTTCTACAGTAACATATGTTGAACTTCTAATATGCCTAAACGCATGTTTGGCTCAGGGAAAGCAGGGGACAGTATTTGAATAACTAATTAAATAGAACTAAGGGGTGTGTGTGTGTGTGTGTGTGTGTGTAGGACTCTGTGTGGGCTATGCAAGCACAGGCATTCAGCACCATGGATAGCTCTTTAAAGTTTGGACTAAGGCTAGCATAGCTATACTGCCCTACTGACACTGGAGCCACCAGCCTCCCCTAGTGTCCACCTCTGCCATGTAACCTTTAGAAGGTAAGCCAAGGAGAAAGCAGCCCTTGGAAAATCGTAACTTCATATATGCACTGGAAGAGATCTGAAATTCTACCTGTCTGCAAAAGAGATCTTAGGATCATTGTTGAAAGAGGCGTCAGCTTGGTGTGCTGCAGCCGTGCAAAAGACATTTTCCCTGTTCGTGATTATTAAGAAAGGTGTAGGGGAAAATAATTAAAGTGTCATACTACTCTTACATACAATGATGATGCCACTCCATTTCATATAATGTGCATCATTCCACTGGCCCCATCTCAGGCAGGTTATGCATGACCTGTAATAGCAGCAGAAAACCAAAATTACCAAGGAGCCAGGGCAATTCTCTTTGGGAAAAGAGAAACATTGGAATCCTAAGGGATGTTGTGATATACATCTATAAAACTGTGACTGGCATAGAGGAAATGGGTAGAGAGACATCAAATTAAATGGATTGGCTGTAGATGTAGAACAGACAAAAGCAAAGGGATTCATGCAAGGGATAGTGAACTTGTTGGATGTACTGCTGCAAGAATTGCCCCTCATTCAGATATGATCTCTTCAGTGCCTCTTCCAATGCCTCTTAATCAGGAATGTTAAATAGGGCATCCATGTTAAGAAGCAGAATGTTTTAAAATATTGCGTTCTGAAGGACAAACTACAGGGATGGAGAAGCACAATTATCTGGCTCAGGCTCAACAGGTCTGATAATGGTAAATGCAGATTCTCCATGTAAGCACAAGCTCTTCAGGAAAGTCCATCGCAAATTAGAACATGGTAATAGCACAGGAGATGGTACTTCTGCAAAACCTTGATACTAGTTTGAACAGGAGAGGATTGTCCCAAGAATACCTCTGGGGACTGCCTTAATAGTCCTGACCAAGTTGCAAAGTGCCTTCCTTTTGCTTGGGAAATAGCCTGATGCTTATTGATAGCTGGTCTTCCGAGTGGTTAGGAAAATCTCTCCTCCCACTTCTTAGCAGGGGGTGTTGTAATCTAGGAGAAATGGGTAGGGTGGCGTTTAGAGAACGATGCAGCAGGTACACACAATCATGGTGCATGTCCTAGTCATGATTCTTGTGGCCTCTGAATCCAGCAAAGGTAATTTACAAACCACTCTGAAACCCACAGTTTGGTCCAGGTTCCCTGATCATGCACGCCCAGCCAGTGACTGAGAATGACACACAAGTCGGTGTTATGCCTCTGCTAGCTTGAGCTGCTGCCTGGACTTCTCCCTGAAGGTCTACGGTGGAAACCATGCATTTGATCCACTTGAGGCTGTTGGAGAGCTGAAGCTGTACCTCCACCTATGCTTTGTTTGTAAATGAACACAGCGATCACAAAATGTTTCCCATGGAAACACGCCCTGGTAAACACAGTGCTGCAAGAGCAAGTGCACGGCTGTGCGCTCACACTGTAAGAAATTACTTGCTGGCAGAATGAGTATTAACAAGAGGTCATTAGCCCACTTCCCAACCACCTGTGATTAATGTGTAGCATCCCTCCAAATTCCTTTCCTCCCCATAGAGTAAGCATCTGGTCTTTATTATGCTGGTATAAATTCAGAATAAACCCACAGGATGTTGCTGATTTATGCTAGGTTTATCCCAGCACTACTGAGAGTTTAATCCAACCACATACTGTCTGAGTGGCTTATGCGACACATTACCTGCAGTATATCACAACATTTGTATCCATGTTAAGCAACATGTCAACCTACATGTTAACAAGCAGGCAATTAAAAAGACATTAAAGATGCTCAGCGCTCCAGGTGGAGAGTGTGATTTTTTTTAAGAAATCCACAAAAACATTCATTCAAATGATTAAATATGTTGCAGGTGTTCTCAACAAAAACATTTCCCTCATTTGGCATAATTAATTACACTTACAATTTCCTTAATTACTTTTGCAAAAGTTAATATTTCCCTATCTTCAAAGTTTTTGTGGCCAAAGTGGTTCATAAAGAGTTCTGTTTTATAATCCAAGAAGAACAGAGGAAATATATACATAAAGGTATTGGTTTCTGGTCTTGTGGGGTAAAACTTGGAAGAAATCGCACAAGAAAGCAGATTTCATAGGTTGCCTTAGAGTGCAACCTTATGGTCTCCTGACCTTGTCTGGGATATCACAGGATTTTTCAGAGTCTAAGTACCAAAGGTCTCCATCTTCAGAGCTACAACTCCAAAGGCCAAGTCCCGTGGCTGGTGTGTTCTGCCAGGTCTCAGATGGGGGAAAGGGGGCTGTTCTGTGGGGAGGCATAGAAGGTGGGCCACAGAACTGTGCTGATTCCAATTGGCTTCACAGCCTCATTCCCTTTGGTCGCCTAAATCTAGATGGCAAAATACATCCATCTACATAAAATGCAGGACACATGGCAATAACTGCCACAGCACCTCACTCCTTGTACTAGACACCTGTAATCCTCTGTCTTCGGAGACTCATGGATGGCTATGGCAAGGGTGATAGGACTGCATCCCAAGGTATGAGGGGTACACATTCTCACATTGCTTTCTGTGCTTGCCCCAGGTCTCCCACATTTTCAGCACTGTGTGATTTCATTGAAGTGGGATGAAAAATTTATTATCAACGACTAGCCACATATCACAAATAACCAACCATATTAGAGATTTCACATTATTCCCCTGTTTCGAATCAGAATAATAGACTTTCCCCAGTCTCATCTAAACAATCATAATCATGCTGCCCATAAGAAAAAAAAATCCTAAGCCCCTATTATTTCAATACCTTTAGTAGGATTGTGCAAAGTTTGCGAACACATGCAAACCTTCAAATCTTTAGATCCCTTTATATGGGGAGAAGTTCCAAAAAGCAGGCTGCAGTGGCAGAATAAGATGTGAGGAAAGGCTAACCTGTTTTTGCAGTTTTGATGTTCTGTCTTAAGATAAAATGGAGGAGGTGCTTTACAGATATTCAGACTGGATGCTCTCAGGTGAGCAACATGGATCGACCCCTCATATTGACATTTTATATTTTCAAGATGTTCTCATGCTTTTTGCCATCTTGCTAGTATTTATTCCCCTGCCTCTCTCTCTGGGCAAAATTGGAACTACCTAACTCTCAGAGAGAAAAGAGGGACAAGCCTTGCAGTGGTGGCTTTATCTTTTCCTCTCACTGCTTGGTCATTCAAAGAGAACAGGTGAGCATGTAGCAACTACACAGAGGAGCAGGACTTAGAGGCACCAAAGACAGCAGCAAGCGCCCAAGTATTGTGTGGGGTCCAGCAGGTTCCCAACTATGCCCACCCCGTCGTTCTCCTTTTGTCAGAGTTTGCCTGTGAGAAGCTCTCTATAGGTAGTCAGGAAATGGAAACTAGCATGCAGGATCGAGGAGTAATTGGGAGCAAAGGCAGGATCAGAGACCAAGACTAGACACACAAGGAACTTCGGGTGTATATAATATTTATTTATTTATTTATTTATTTATTTATTTAAAGCTTTTCTGTCTCACCCCCTACAGAACGTCTCGGGACAGCTTACACTAAATAAATAGAATAGAACAGCCCCACAACATAATATACTAAAACCCCAATTAAAATCAAACATTAAAATAACAGGAAAATAAAAAGGGTTTTGCCTGAAACCAAAAAGAATATAAAGTCGGCACCAAGCAAATCTTTCACAATATAATATCAGGCAGACCTTGTTGTTCAAGCTGAGACAAGAAGCCTTCTTATACTCCTTGCCACCATGAGGAACCAAGGGCCAGCTTGGACAAATTTTGTCCGGAAAATTTTTTTCCCCAGTCATGACAGTACTTGCCACATGGGACAGTGGTCAGCAGTTCCTGACATTTTATCCTTCCTTCTGTGGCATATGCACATCTGTAACTTCTACAAAAGGCAACTGTTTAGGAAATGTGGATCACCAAGTGAGCTCGCATGCTAGCACCACTATCTCTTTCCTTCCTGTGGGACTGGTACAGAAAAGGACTTTCCATGTGATTCACTTATTCCACAGTATTCCTGGTTGTAGGCACAACTGCTGCTGAATGGAGACCAAACCATACAGAAGCAGCAACACGGTATAGTGGTACATACGAACTTGGCCTATGTCTCCCATACATAGATACTCTCACTCCTGCTACCCCAGCCCAGGCACTACCATATAGAAGAATCACTTCCCATCTTACTGATCAGACCTCCAGCACATGTGCCCAGTTCTCTTTTCCACAGTAGAATTCCCCCTTGCTTTGCAGAGCTTTCTCCAGTGAAAGGCGATCTGGTGTCACACTGCAATGTTCCAAGATGTTCCTAAGAACTTCATTTGTTTCCCCAGTGAAAGGGACAATAAGCCAGTGTGTCTGATACGATGCTGGCGTTAATCTGCATAGAGTGTGTAATGCTCTCATTGCTACAATGCAATTATACAGAGCATGAAATATTAATTCACAGAGGCTTAATGTGGGTTTCCTTTTTTTTTTACTTGTCACAGTAAAGGGGCTCTAAGTAGTGTGAAATTATTACAGATGATTTTTCACAAAAACTCTCTAAAATGTTCCAAAAGGGGAGGACTTTTCCCCTAATGACTGATAGACTAATCCATACAAGCTTTTTTTCTTTTTTCTTTTTTTAGCATTTCAGTTTGTTTTATGGCACAGACCCCAAGGTGATTTTGCTTCTAAATATTATTCCCAATTTTGCACTGCATCAAACAGAGGTTCTGGTGCATGATGTTGCAAGATTATAGCATTTTTATTGCCCTGGGATTAAAAAATTGTCAAGCACTTCCCGGTGAATTGCCCAAAGAAAATATAATTGTCTACAGCCTATTGGAAAACTGTTTGTCCAGTCAGAAAGTAGTAGCCTTAGATGATGCAGTAGTCCTGCTAGCCTGAGGCCAACAGGGTTGCAGGAGTGAATGAATTAGATCAAGGGTGAGTCATCGCATGGCATTTTTCAAAGACGTGGAGGATTGTTGCACAGAAGAGGGAAAATACTTGTTCTCTGCTGCCCCTGAAGGCAGGACTAGATCTAAAGAGCTTAAGGGCTTTTCTACATGAGGCATTTATTGTACATTTGTCGTTCCCTAGTCATGCTTGTTTATTGTTTCATCAGATGACATTCTGTCCCTTCAGTTTCACTCCTGTGTCTAGTGAGCACTTTCAGTCTTTTTTTAAACAGGGAAAATGCAGCATTTAATTAAAAAAATAACATACACACACCCCTGCAGTTTTCACTTGTACTTATGTGCTATGTCACATTCTTTCCAAATGCAGGAAAGAAAACACTGCATGAAGTGCTTGGATCTCAATCCTATGACAAAATCACAAGTGCATACAGTGGAGTAACAACTGATTGATAGCTGCCTATGGAAGAGGTCTTAATTTAAAGGGGTGTGCATTCTGGTTGGATATTAGGAGAAATAACTCAGTGGTCAACCACTGTGAGCATGTAACCATTTACCTAAAGTGGGGGAGAGTTCTCTTTTGCTGAAAATCTTCAAACAGAGTCTGGACAGCCTGGTGGTAGGGATGATCTAACTCTGGATTTCCGGCATCATGCAGGAGGCTGGACCAGATGGCCAAGAAGCCCACCTCCAGGTCTCCAACTTTACTGGCCAGCATTCCGTTTCCGTGAACCCATCAATCAGAGCTGTGCTATCATCTTCCTTTGGCTTATCATGGTTCATATCCATTCATAAGCATGCCTTGTTTGAATTTGTCTAATCCTTTTTAGAAAAAGCTCCTGAATGAGTGGCGATCACCCAAATCAACAACCAAGTTCCAGTTTGGGCAGAATCATCACCAAACTCCATCTTTTGCTTTCAATGAGTTTGCAGCCAGTTTGCCTATGATGCTTCCAAATCAGAGCTCAGCATACTGGCAGACATGATATTATTGTTTACAGCAAAGCCAGCTGGTCAGAGATTTGAGCTTTTGCAAATATCATTGTTCAGGGTCCATTAGAATTTGAAAAGCATTTAGACTAATCACAGGATGAGCCTTTCTTAAGCTCAAGCTTGAGATGCTGGCATTTATGTTCTTCAGAGGCATAGCATCATTGAGTGTAAAGGAGTACTTTGCTCATTTCATTTTAAAAGATGTTGAGATATTTAGTGGGGCCCCTCCCCATCTGCTTTTCTCAGACTTAATGATAAACATGGGAATCTTTACACCTGAACCTTTGAGAATAGCCTAGAGCAGAAAGGATAAGAAGGCATTATTTGAGAAGAAGGGGAGTTAAAACAAATGAGACTAAAATCCAAACTAAGTGGATTTAAACATTTCTGAAGGCCCTTTACCCTGAAATGCCTAGATGAATGGGGGATGCACTACCCAACTGAGTGCATAATCTTGGAAATTGTGGAAACTTTGATGTGCATGGCAAATTTCACGCATGTGGAAGGTGCTTCAAGTTTACTCTAGTTCACATTTGTGGAACCCCCCCCCCAAAGAAATGCTTTTGTGGGGGGGGGCAGTTTCATATGCACCACAGATGGCTCAAAAAAGCAACTTGGATTCACATAGTTGCCATGAAATGCAGCTTTTATGTGTGTGGCAAACCTGAAGCAGTTTTCTCACAGGGCCTCTACATTAGCTTGGAATTAACGTGGGACACTGCTTAAAGTGGAGCAGAACCTTGGTCCATCTAGCCCAGTTTTGTCAGCATGGATGGGCAGCAGCTTTCCAGGATTTCAAATGGAGGGAGGGGATCCCCAGCCCTGCAAGGAACTGAACCTGAGACCTTCTGTGTAGAACACATGTGCTCCATTACTTCCACTTGGGGGTTCCTCTGACACAGGAGAAATGTCAGTCCTGACTGCCAAATTCTGGCTATAAGTTGGGCTTGAGGAACCCATAGAGAGGGAAAGCAGGGAAATATCTACCTCCAGTCCTCTCTAGACAGCTTTGAATGCAGCTGCCTGGAAAAAGACACGGAAATCTCTCTGCTTCTTTGCAGGGGTCTGCTTCAAACAGCTGACTCAAACAAACTCGGCCTGGGGACAACAGCCCATGACTGGGTTGATTTATTGGTCAGGGTGGGGGTTGGTTTTCAAATCTATTACACAAATTCACTGGTGCAAAGCAGCAGCGGAATTCACAGCTCCTTCCAGAAAGTCCAAACCAGCCTCTCATGCTCCCCCATGCTGACTTTTATGGTGTGGAGTAAATGCTATCGATGACACTGATTTACATCTGAGCAGACATGGATAATGAAGTGTTTTCAGCTAGTTGTTCCTTGCAGTCCCTGCCATGTGCTGCTTTTTGCAAGAGTATGGCCCACTGAAGGCAAACTATTTTATTTCCCAGTAGATATATCTAATGGAGTGTTTTCAGCTAGTTGTTCCTCAACCAGCACTTGAAGCAACAGTAGAGGTGTGTTATTCATAGAATCACACTTCCACATGTATACATTAGTAAATACTTTTTTTAAAAGCCTCTTTCCATCTTTTTTCCCAGTCCACCACTCCACTGAAGCTATTTCTCCTGCCCGCCCCCAAATCAGTAAAATTTAGCACACATTGAAACGTATTGTCAGAAAAACACAACATAGTAAAAAGTTGTCAAAAGAAATCAGGGCTATAAGACAGAAATAGTGCAAGGAAGACATTTTGGGGTGAGTGCCATGAGATATACCAGTAAGTCAGGCATTACAATACTGGTAAAAAGTGCTAATACTTCAAAAAGTATAGGGAAAGCATTCAGATGCTTTTAATGTTCACCTCCTCTTTGAGGCAAGCATTACAAAACCCTAAGAACTCATTTCAAACCAGAGCTGAGCAAACCTTTCTGTCATTACTAATCATTTCCTGCTGTAGCACATTGATCACAATGACAGCAGGTAAATCAGGTGCCCTGACTGACAGATCTTCAGCAGAAAGTCACCACAGCTAAAATCAAGACGCTAGAACCAGTCCTAGCTCCCTGCTTCATGTATTTATATGAGAGATATACCTGCATTATTTACCTCTATGATACATTTTTAGGCATGTGTCGGTTCATCCTGCTGGTTTGTTCATGATTTGTCCTGATTGCAGGCATCAACACTCTCATGCTGGCAAGAACCCTTGTGAGGCTGAGCATCATATATGAGTGGACTACGATGTGCACACTTGAAATGTATTCCATTTCCTTCAATGGCGTGGCTATAACTATAAACTTTTTACCCATCTTGTTCTCCTCTGATCTTATCCCTCTACCTACAAGGCATGGGAGACGTATAGAAGAAGGTATCCCTTCCATGATATTTCTACTAGCAACTGTTCCCCAAGGGTCATAACAGTGTGTTGTGACTTCGTAGTGCTATGTATGGGACTCTGAACATCACCATTCATCATAATGCCTTGGAACCAATTTTGAGGAAGGCTATATATCAGTTCTTTCAAAATCATCCATCAAGCCCTGCTGACACTGTTCTTCACACTGTTTGGGTGCCCTGATCAATACAGAGGAGTGTCCATTGCTCCACAGTCCTCAAGACTTCTGCAATATAGGGGAGTCCTTTATCCACTTCTGGCTCCACATGGTATCTTGTCAAACTTTATAATTGCACCCCCACTGTTCATATCTGGGCAGGCTCTTTCCTTGTGCCTTCCAGCAACACCAGAGGATGGTTAGCTAGAAAGCATTGCAGGGTAATGGAGCACTCCACTGCTTGCCTTGCTGGCCATTTTCCTGAACTGGCACCTTCATCAGGAAAATGGATCTTGGCAAACAATTTAGAAACCTAATTAATAATACTATACAGAGTTTATTCCCCTGTTGATATAGTCCTTCCCCTTTCCCCTCTCCTCACTTTTTCTGGCTTTGTGCAATCTGTCAGACCTCACACCAGGAATCTTGGCTAAACAAACATCAGTTCCCAGCTGGGTAATAGCTACATGGGGTATTAAGATGGCAATAATGCCATTTCTCATGTGGTTGCTCTCAAGGGAGGATGAATAAATTCTTTCTGTTCACATTTAATTTAATAACTTAATTTTGCAACTCGCAAATCCCAGAGTGAATCCTTGGTCTGATTCAGCATGGCTCTTCCCACATTCATATGCTTTTAAATGAATGCTCTTTAAAGCAGATTTCACTGTGACATATTGCTCCAGCAGGTCCAAAGATGAGTGAGTGGGTCATTTCTTTATTCTGCAGCAGCAAGGTCACAACAACTGTTACTTTAAATCCATGCCTATCAGCTATATTCTTTTTTTCATTTTTACTCTAGAATAGGCTCAGATCTTAAAATCCCCCTCACCCTCTATATCTGGGTCCCGATCTGGATCAGAGGCCTTGTGCTTATTCTACAGTAAAAATAAAGGAAAAACAACGTGACTGCTAGACAGAAATGTAAAGTAACATCTGTTTTGGCCCGCAGCAGACTGCTAAATTCCTCCAGCAGCAGCCATGTGCTGAAACAGATGAGACAGAACAGGAAACAGTAAATAGCAAAGCTGGGTGGCTCCCAGCTGAAGGAGTGGGACAACCCAGGTGGCGGGTTCTGCTTAATCAGAGCTCTGTTTTTAGTCAACAATCTATTCATCAGTTAATTACACCAATTAATTGATTAATCTATATTTTAGCATCTAAATAGATACATCTGGCTGTCTATAGGCAGTGGAAGAGTTCTGTTTCAATCATAGTGGTTTTCCTGCTGCTGATTGCTTGTTTGGGATGATCTGGATTGGGTGGTTTTGTTCAGGTAGCATGTTTAGTACAAGACAGTTCTCAATGTGTGTAGATTAAATGCTGCTAGTGCACTGGATAAAATCGAACTCCTGCATTGTATCAGTCCATATATTTTTGAAAGTCTGCAGCACACTGATAACATATTCTGCACCATACTAATTGGGGCTGACGTGAAGAAGATTAAAATCTGATTGATGTAATAAAACCATCTGATTCTTGAAGCATATTTTTCATCTCATTGGATATATTGGAAAAGCTGCAGTGTTTTAAAGCCAATTGTCCTTTCTTGGTAGGATGCAGTGATGGAGCCATAATTTCTAAAGTACAGGCAGTTCACACAGATATGCCTTCAGGCAGGATCTGCAAATCCAGGCAAATCCATATCAACCCACCAGCTCTTGAAGTTTTCATTTCCACCAGCAGCATATCTTTCATGAAGCAAATAGATCTGAATTGCCCATTCAAGACCAAGCCACCCCAAAATCCTTCATATCAAAACAGGGAACAAGATATTATTGCTGGTAGAATTAATTTCCCCCACCTATGGTGAGGATTTTAGCTAAGCTGAGAGGAAGCAGGGAATTCTGAAGGAGGTGGCAGATGGTATCAGTGTCCCTACTGATTAGAAAGGGCCACTGCCACGTTCCTGTGAGGCCTGGCTCCACTACTCTTCTACTTATGGATGGCGGCCACTGTTTGCCTCGCATACTGGACACGGCCTTGGGGATCACCTGTTGACACAAGAGGAGAAGTGGCAGAAGCAATTCTTCTACTGTGCAGCACACCTGGAGACTTGCTCATTGCAATGAATGAAAGAGAGCACAGATGACTATGCCACTAAAGGAAAGGATGGGAAGGGCTGTGGCTGTCTTTAGTTACTTCCCCCGCCTTAACTGTGGAGATTTCAAGGGTCAGATAAGCTATTAAGAATAAATCAGCATTCTAAACAGCTGAGCCACTGAGGCTCTTTCAGGCTGCAGGTTCCCAATGTAATAGTGACACCTACTGTTCAAGAGACCCACAACCACCTTCCAGAGACTTGGAGCTTTACACTGTAAATATAGGGCAGGCTAATCTAGGCTGGTGATGCTAAGGAACTCATAATTAATGGATCAGTACTTCAAACCTATGCTCTAATACCTGGATGTATAATTCCTGGATGACTTTGATCTCCTGAAATTGCAATACTTTCATAGTTAAATTTAAATTTATTACATATGAATATCTCTTTTTTGCACCCACATTGCCTAAGTGTGTGGCATGACTAAGCAGCCAAACTCTGCCATCTTGGTGCTTGCCACAGCCTTCTCCAGCCAAGTGCCAACCAAGTGTGTTGGACTATGTAGTTCAATTCATCTGGAGTGCATCAAGAGAAGGAGAAAGCAACCACGCTTCCACTGGAATCCCCCTCTTAGGAAGAAGAGGGTTTCAATGCAGCCCCTGGCGGGGAATGATGTCTAGTGCCTCCTGAGAACTTGAGTCCATGGAGAATCCTGCTGAGGTCCCAGCTGCTTGGGAACTGGGGGTCTGCCTCAGAGAAGTTTGCGCTCTCCCCAAGATCCAGGGAGCAATGGCACAGAGGAGACAGGCCCAGTTCAGGAGGAAAGGGTCTCCTCATAAGAAGGGCTCCAACCAGAGAACCTTAATATATTGCATATGACCCCTGGATAGGGGTCAGCAGGCTCTAGTCTTAAAAGCCTTCAGTGTTGGCCTAGCCAATGCTGCAAACAATGTGGTGCTTCCTACTCTGTTTCTGCTTTACCTCCTGGACTTCGTCCCATGATTGATGCAGCCAAAGTAAGCAAAAGGTTGGCATCTTGGAATATCTTAGTCACTATATCGAGAAATAGGTTTGCTGTTTGCACACAGAATTAGCTTCCTTTAATGCTTTCAATATTCTTTGCCAAAGAAATTAATCACTCTAAAAGGTTCAAACAACAAGTCCTGTAGGAAGAAGCCAATGAAAAAGTTTAGCTGGTTGATATGAGAATAAGCAAATCAGGTGTGGAAGGATGAAAGATATTAGATAAGAACTGTCGCTGATGGTTTCTAGGCAAGGAGTAAAGGTATTTCTGTTTTGCCTGGATTTTAATGTTTGAAAGTTTTGATTTCTTCACTTCCATGGGCTGTAGGTCTCTTCTCCTAATTGTATTTTGTTATTTAAATGATGCCAGTGGTTGTTATTGGTTTAAGCACTAAATCATGCTGTGTGGCTCCCTATTAGAGCCAAAAGAATGTCTGGAAATGAGCTTATGAATGATGCGCCATTTTATAAAATGGGCATGGAACCCTCTAAACCCTCATGTTTGGCCTCTTCTTGTCCACTTTCTTCATACCATGCATAACTCTTTTTACATGACTATCTTGTAATGTACATTACTACATTACTATTTTTACATGCTTCTCCTCCCTGACCCCAAGCTACCCAGTCCTTAATGTAATAATTTTCCTTGTAGGGGAGTTAATTGGTTATTTTGATTGCACTTTTTTGAATTTCTTTCCAGCCCATGACCAGCACACCATGTAGAATTGCATCCATTTGTTAAAAGTCCCCTTCTAAATGTATGATTTTTGCAAATATAGTATGGCTTGTTTCCTGCATGGAATGGCTTCTGTTCGTTCTGTCAAAGCCACTGCTGCCACCTGTGGCTCCATGCCTGTGGATTCAGTTTGTGAGCAAAGCAGATGTATGATCAGTCAGTGAGAAGCATGTGGAACGACACAAGATGTCATGAGACAGAGGGATGGAAAATCAATGCCATGTTAAGCACACGCTGTATTCTCCAGATGTGCTTCACCAGCATGCATGTGCTAAAACATGGCTGCAAGCTGAAAGTTATATGGGGGAGCTTTTATCTTAGTTTATTAGATTGGACTCATAAAATAGCTGCCTGGTCGATGGAATCACTTCCCTGATGTAAACATTCCATCTCCATGTGGAGACGACTGTGAACACTTCTGTACAAAGCTCTTAAGGTGCTTACCACATAGATTTGCTTTATTGTCTGCCAGGTGTCCCTGGCCAGTTTCCTCCATCCTGATCCCCCATTCCAAGCTCACATTTTTAAAGGCTGCAGAAGCTTCCACTTATGAGATCCTTCTCCTTCCATGTATGGCCCTTTCAAAGCTAGAACTATTTCCCACAAACTATACCCCACAAAATTTAAATGTGTTTGTCTCCATTCCAGCTCCATGAATTGTGGTCTTCAGTGGCAAAAACACAAACCTGTTTCTCTCAAGCTGCGTGGTATGACTACTGCATGGCAGTTTGTTATGGAGCCCACAGCCATAGGACCAAGGAAATGTGGTGGTGTCCCGCCCAGAGCACTGGTATAGGCTGACCTGTTCTGGGATGTACGTTTTTTCTCTGGATTGTTTTAGCTGAATCTTGACTTAATGTCAGCCTTGTGGGCTGCAGCCTTCCTATTGCTTTCTCCTCCAGCAACGAAGTTCACCCTGTTTGGGTCAAACCTATTACCTAATGATGCAATGTTAGTTTTCACTGGCCTTTATGTGGGTGAGAGCATTGCTTCTTTATTCTGAGAGAAGCGGCCTCATGTTTTTGGTTGGGTGAACAATAATTCATAGGGGAAGGGGGTGGAATGGAAACCAACACATTTGCTAGTGCTTTTAACAAGTGACCGGAAGGTTTCTGCGATCAATCAAGGCAAACCCTGATGAAAACCGGCACTCCCGGAGTGAGAAATAACTCACTCCCTTCTGCTGTTCTCTTTCAGCTTGTCATGAGAATAGGAATGACAAGACAAAATGAAAGCATGCTGAAATTCAGTGATAACTCACAGTTCAGATGGAGGCGGTAACTAGAATATGGCACCCAATGTAGGCCTGCCGTGAAAGGAATCAATGCAGAATCCACCAAAGTAGAAAAGAACAGGACATCCATGACTAACAAGTATGTACAGACAGTTAGTTCACTTCTCTCTTTGTGGGAGTTGGTGCTTTCTTTCATCAGGGTGAGGAAAGTTTCAGGTCAAAATGACTGAACCTCTGAGACTACACAGTAGAAAAAGGGAAAGAAGGAAAGGGGAGGAGAAAACAAAAAGGCAGAAGTTGATTCTAACCAGGAACAAGCAACAAGAACAAGAGGCAAAGTTCAAAATTCATGCCTGGGAATTCCAATATGAACTGAAATGATCCATACTTCTGAGATGTGATTTCTTCTTCAGATTTCACGCCTCTCTGAATGTTGCAAATCTTTGCTTGACGCAAAAGACATACTCATAGCAATCCATACCATGTGTATTTTAAGAGAAAGCATTTTCAAAATACGTATTTTGAAAGAAAATACATTTAGTAATGGAGAAAATATGTTCATGGTAGATATTTAAATAGGCATTAAAATGCGAATTTTCGTGCAGACCTTTTAAAAAGCACAGATAAGCACAGAAAAACAGGTGGAAGAAATGAACTGAGCGAATGAATCTGGTCATCTGTTCATTTCTTCCACCTGGTGAAAGTTACAGAGACTGGAAATTGACAGATCCATTCATCCCTATGGGGCTATGGAGGCTCTTAAACCACTTGAGAGTCTTACATTTAAAATTGGGTGACTATCCTTGGAGGGTCCAGAATTGCCTTGAGGTTGTCAAGACAAGATTAAATGCTATGACAAGACATAGACTGCTCCATGTGCCTGTGCTCCCCATTCTTCCTTGACCATGCTTTTTCGACTCTCAGTATATATCTGCTCATTCCCTTTCCATACAACCCTATAGTCAAGGCTCTTTAAGCAGTGCACAACAATTCCGTATTCCCATCATAGAGAGGAGCAAATGAAACCACTCACATTCACTGAGCCCACTCCCTTCTGTGACCGTATCATCCAGCCCTGTCCTGATCTGTCTGCACAGGCAGCCTCTTCATTTCCATTCTGCCAGGCTGTCTATCATCTGCCGTTTTCTCTAGCTGTGAATATGAACTGTACTTTCCCTTTGAGAAAAATAGAATAGCCACTCCATACTGAGCTCCAGGAAATTCAAAATTAGACTGTGGGTGAGGGGTGAGGGACACAAGATAAGCATACCACTTGCAGTAATTATCAGCTAACAAATGGCAGGGGCAGCCTCAATTTGCCTAAGGCTTTGTATTTTGTGGTGATACATAATGCATCAGAGAAGAACCTGTGGCCCTGTGGGTGTTCTTGAATTACAGTTCCCATTATCCCTGCAAATTGGCTATGTTTGCTTGGGTTGATGAGAGTAGATATCCAACAATGTCTAGAGGTGTATAGATTTACACACACACACACACACACTGGCATAATGCTAAATTTGGACTGTGCTGTGATATAATCACAAAGACATGATTAATGTTCAGGCTTTCATTCAGTGCAGTTCCTGCTGCAGTAAGTGCCACTGACTTCAGTGTGACTTACTCTCTAGTAAGCATGTATAAAATGTAGCCTTGTTTTGAATCAAGAGTAACATTTCCCTCGGAAGCATATCAATATATTAAAATATCTGCAAAGACTGGGGCCTAATTCCATAGCACTTCTTCTGTAACCAGCTTTTTTGAAGCCACGTTAATGTGGGGCTACCAATATAGTAATACCCTTGCAGGCATCCTCTGCGCATTCTCATGCATGCACCAGCCAGTCTCACTGGACCTCAGGAAGATTCTGTGCAGGACAACTAGAAAGCTGGCATCTCTGGGAAAGATGAGCAGCCAGCCCTGATCTTTGCTGGAAGCCAAGCCCACTGGCATTGGTGTATTGACACTGCATTGTGAGAGTGAAAACAGACGTCAAAGCCTGGCTTTGTACTCTGTTTGGATTGCATATGCAGAGTACAAACCTATTTGGATTGAACTGGGGGCATGCATAATTCATCAGGCATGAGAGCAGTGGAAAAGGTGATTCTGACATGCCCAGTGGTATTCCAAGGCTAGCACTGTTCTGCATACCAAAACAGCCTTCGATCCTGCTCCTCACTACAGCTAAGTGCAATCAAAGTGGCAGGGAGAAGAGGCTTACTGGAGAGCATAATCTTGATGCTTCTTGAGCAAAGATTGCAAGTGCCTGGCAAGGAGTCAAGTCAGTACGGACATGAGCATACAAGAAAGGTGGCAGGGAGTGAGCAAGGAGGCCTTTGCCCTAGGCCCAGAGAATCAGGAAAGATTCCTCTTAGAAGTGGCAGGGGTGGGGGATATACCGAGAGGCAGAGAAAAGGTAGCTTTCAGTTGAGAAGCTGGAGTTCTTAGGGCAAGAAGAGGTTATCTGAAAAATGAGGAATAGCATCCCTTCCACTGCAGTTGGGATATTCCTCTTTTGCAGCCACCCAAGAAGGGGGTTTCACAAGCATGAAGAGGGGAAGCTGGGAGTGGGGACAGCCATTGTTCCTTGACTTTGCTGCCAATAAATGGTTTAGCAGAAGTTTTCTTATCTCAGATCCAAAGGGTGAGGGGTAACTTGGTTAGCAGTGGTCATAGTGAATGCAAACACCTAGACTGTAAAGAGAGAGGTCTCTCTAAAAATCTGTGTGGAGATCCCTAATCTTCAAATGTGTTAATGACAATTAATGAGTTTCCCAGTGATGACAGTACCTTGGTGTGAAATGTTCTCTCTTTAGAGCTCTGGACAGCACATCTGAGATGTGCTTTGGATGGCTTGAGAGGGTGAGGGGCTGAGCAGGTGACAACTCTTTCTGTATGCCAAAGCTACCACACCTATTGCATACAAGAGGAAACCCCACCTGTTGTATACACCAAAATAAGATGAGCCATATGCATCCGATTTTCTGGCCCTGTAACATGGATGTCTCAAGAATCAAGGCACTGGGAATTTACTTAAAACAAAACAAAGCTGATCATCTTGGTACAGCCCCAATGAGGTTTCATAAAGAGTCACAAAACTGCAATTCAGAGTTCTCTGAGGAGTGATTTCTGTATGAACAAAGGGAACTCTACACATCACCTTTGCTTCACCAGTACCAAATTCACTTAGTTCTCTGCAGAACTTTGATGGGTTATTTTTGTTCTATTCCCAAATGGCCTTGTTGCCTCCACTTGAACCTTTCAGGCTATATTCTGTAGGATATTAGTGCCTTCCTGACCCTCCCTATCTTGCTTACTCAGGTGTCAAGATGTCACTGAAAGTGCAGACGAGTAACATCACAAACAAGAATGATCCCAAGTCCATCAACTCCAGAGTCTTCATTGGGAACCTCAACACAGCAGTGGTCAAGAAGTCAGACGTAGAGACCATCTTCTCTAAGTACGGCAGGGTGGTGGGCTGCTCCGTTCACAAGGGCTATGCATTTGTACAGTACTCAAACGAGAGACACGCACGGGCTGCTGTCCTGGGGGAGAATGGGAGAGTGCTCGCCGGGCAAACCCTAGGTAAGGTCTCCTCACGTTTTTCTCTAACATCCCTGTGTGGAACTTTATGTGTGCGTCCTAAGATAAGACCTCAGATAGCTGAAGGTCACTTTGGAATTGTGGAAAAGGCTCTTCTACAGAAATTTTGGAGGAATATTCTAAGAGGGAGAACTTAAAGTAGAAAAAGTAGGCAACCTGTGAAAACACGGATATCTTTGAAGCTGTTTAAAAAGCAGTGGATTCCCAGTGTTGGACACAGAGCAGACTCTGCTTTTAGGAAGAGTGAGGGTGTGGCCTCAGGCAGCAGATGCTAGTAAGTGGCAACATGAAGTTGAAGGAGATATTTGTATGCCAGGCAGCCTCCTCTGTGCCCTCTAAGGTATGGCAAAGCATGCTGTCCCATGAACAGTGCTGAAATATTGATCTGCCGCTTGGGTCAGCTTTTGTACATGGAATGGGAGATCTTGTCCCTTGTTTCAAGCAGCAAAATGTCTTCTGCTGGTCCTACATTTTGTCTCTGGTAAACCCTGCAGAGGCATGCTTGAAAGTGCTCTACAGCCTTGAGTAAATATCAGTGTAATCCCAATATGACCCTGGGAAGAACAAGATTAGGAGGGCTCGCAGATTGTGCTACAAAGTGGGGACTTCTCCAACAAGCCTTACCAAGACACAGTGAAAGAAGCTGTTCAGTTATTTGGGAGTTGTGGACTGCAGGACTTTCTTCCCTGCACCCCACTGCAGCCATCCCCAATCAGTTTCAGAAGGGACTTTCCTCCCTGCAACCCTCCATATCAGATACTAAGAGCACACCACAAACTGCAGGGGAAGAGGAAATAGGCAATCATTCCCATCCCAGTTCTGCCAATGAAGGCAATATGTCAATAGAAAATCTTCATTGGATTCCACTGTAAGTTTCTAGGTATTTAAATGCACATCTGTATGAAGTTTTTGTTTCAGTAAAGCTCTATTGATCTGGAATGTTTTGAAGTTAGAGATAACTCTCATCTCTCAGGCAGAGAAGAATGTTCCCTTCATTTATTCAGAGGCATGGGCTGCTCAGTAGTACCCACAGAAAAAGCTAGCTTTATTGGAAAAGTAAGTCAAAAGCCCATCCCCAAACAGGACCTGTTCAGGCTACAAAAGAAAATGTCAAATGGTGGAAAGGAGCAGTATTCCTCTAGACTAGGTCTTAGAGAATGAATTTCTGCTGCTGCCTTCCTGCCATCATCACCTAGATTAATCAGTAAGCAATGCTGTAATTTAAAAACAAAACAAAACACCTACCATTTATAACTGAGTTTCTTCCCTTGTAATTGGAAACAAATGTTGATTGCTTGTTGGCTTTAATTTATACCCTTATTCTGGATATTTCTCCTTCAATGTGAGCTTGCTTGCTTTCTTTCTTTCTTTCTTTCTTTCTTTCTTTCTTTCTTTCTTTCTGGATTTTCCTGCATTCTTTTCATTATTAAACAATCTCAAAATAGGGTATAAGCAAAATGTAAAACAGTAAAATAATGAAAAACAAAGCATAATCAAACAGGGCAGAATAGTATTAACAGGTAAATAAATATTCAAAATAAAAGAGGAAAATTCAATACAAAGTGTTTTGATTGTGCAAATACATACTGCAAATGCATAGGAAGGAAGGAAGAAATGGTGCAATAGGGAGACGTTACATATTATCACGGTTTATATTAGAGCTATCAGTCACAGACTGGAATGATCATCTGCCTGTACACTGTATGGGGTGCAATCCTATGGCTACTAGACAAAGTCCAACCAGCCTACAGGGTCATGGAAGAGGTCAGTTCCAGATCCAACCTCTCCAATCAAGTCTACCTTTTTTATATACCTGCTACAGCTCCAAGGTTGGAAAACTGACCTCAGAGCTGGAGGTTTGGGGTGGGGAGGGGAGCAAGGAGGGAAGGAGTAACACTCTGCCATAGTACATAGCACCCTGGAGGCACCTCAGCCTCATCTGCTCACATACCAGAGTAAAAGACTTAAGCAGTTGCAATTGGCCATCTAAGTGTAGGAGGGTAAGAGAAATACCATCTTCTGCCCTCATTGGATACTCATAATCCTCCAAGTTTAGGAGGGATATAGGCAGCCACATTAGATTCCACTGCATGTCAATTAATCAGTTAATTTTAGGGATGTGTGAATCAGCAAAACTCAAACTCACTCAACTTCTTTTAATTCAGTCTCAAAGCTTGTTAAGACTCATGACCATATAAGTTTGTAAGATTTGCTTTGTTGTTGTTCACATGAAAATCTGTGCATATTTTTCATTAGTTGTGTATATCATTGAAATGTACACATACTTCTCCAGTGATTGAAGTCCATTTGCACCCATGTAGTCAGACAGACTTTTTTATCTGTGAATCACACTGCAAGTTCAGAAACATATGGTTCTCACCACAGGTTGCATCCAAATCCAAGTTTGGTCCAGAGGATGAAAATTGAGTAAATTCTAATGAAAAATGAACTGAAACACATTTCTCATCTTTAGTTAATTCGGTTTAAGTTCATGTGCATGTTACCCACACCCCAAAGGCACTTAATACCAAAGGAAGCGCAAAATTGTATTAGACAAAAGTACCTGTTCTATAGTAAGTGATAAAATCCCTTTTATTACTGTAGTCATAGGCAACACAGGGAAATAGTCTCAAAAATAGCAAACCACCAGATCAACTAACAGCCTGATTGATTATTGTGGGCTTTTGCTGAAAGCAACTGAAATTTTCATTAATTAATGTATCAGTCAAGCTAACTGCAAACCTAACTTCACGGACATTGGTGAAATAGGCCAGCCCTGCTCACAGGCCAGCTTGCCAAATTCTGCCACTAACTAACTTCTGCCTGATTGCTATAGATCTGTCTGAGACACTGTTGCAAGACAGATGTTCCAAAACCAGGTGTGGGCATTGTTTAGTATTCGATTTTTTTACAGCGAGGTTGCCAGCTGCTGAACACGAGGCCTCGGATTGATGATGTTGTTTGCTGTAATGTGCACTACAGCAGCACTGAGCAGTCCCAAATCAAATTAGGCACCTAATGTAGCAAGCGCTGTGAAAAACACAAAGGTTTATTCTCAATGTGTTGGTATCATTATAACGCGACCGCAGCCGGCAAATGTTCACATACTGCGGAAAGCCACCCATCTTCTAAACAGTCGTGAATGATCATGCAGCACAGTAAGGGTTTTTAATCATGAGCTACTAGAAGTGTAATGGGAGACCACTATAGAGAAACCAGGGGATTTCCTTGGGGAGGATGCTGATTACCTCCACTGCAAACATAGCGTGTGAGCAAGCTGGCCGTGAAAAGCATTGCTAGTGGATATTGTTATTTCTTTCAAATGTTGTTTTGATTGAAATGTATGAGAGCTACATTCAGTATAGCTCATTCATAGATCAGCTTTAATATAGCAAGTGATGTAGCGCCTTGTGCAGATCCCTTGTGCTGTTTTTCTGGTGAATGGAACTCTCTGACCCAGACTGCTTCTTATCCATGTCACACACACACACACACACACACACACACACACACACACACCTCTCTGCAAACCTTTTGGAGCAGGGCTGGGCAACTTGATGCCTAGGGGCCACATGTAGCCTACACTCTGCTCCCCCCAAATGTGGGGATACTCCCCTAAAGGAAGGGGGATTTTTTGCAAAAAGAAAAAGACAGCCATACATGCTGCACAGTCCCCAGAGAGACAGATATATCTTGCAAACAAGTTAGTTTTGACTCTTTTGATATTCTGCAGCGCCTCCAGGTACAGAGGGCTCCCAGGGAGGGCAAAATGGCCCCCAGAATGGCAACCTGTCAAAGTTGCCCAAAGTTCATCTCGAATAGGGTAGCTGAGAAAGCCAAGGGAAATTTCAACAGGATCCGTGGTTCGGTGGTGGAACTCACACATGGCATGCCAAAGTTCTGGGGTTCAGTTCCTGGCCTCTCCAGTTGGCAAAATGTCTCGGATGGCAGAACTGCAGCAGGCCTTGACCTATCATCTCAGTAGCCAGTTGGCATCAGAGCTGACAGTACCTGCACTAACCTTCCACAGCTGGATTACTTACATATGTATTGAAGTACAAATCCCATCATCTTCACCCATCATTGATGACCATTGCCAGGGTCATCCAGTAAAGCTGTGATCTTAGGTTCTCTTTCCTAAACTAAAAAAGCCCAAACACAGTATAAAGTTGCTCCACATCCCTGATCATTTTGCCCTTTTCTGCACCTTTTCAGGTCCGCAATATCATTTTTGAGATGTATCAACCAAAGTTATGTACAGTACTCCTAGTGTCAAATCAGCAATTTGTAAAGCACACCCTTCCTCGCTTGTAATCAATCCAACTTTTTGGTGAGTTCTGATTAAATAACAGCATAAAAATGTATTTGCTAGATCAAACCAAGGATCATCTAATCCAGCAATGAACTTTCAATGGTGGCCAGAAAGACGCCTCTGAGAAGCTCACAGCCAGGGCATGTTGCTTGCAGCCATTTTTGTTGCTACGTAATCCCTCAGCATCTGTCTGTGATGTTTCGAGAAGTGTCGAGCCAAGCCCTTTGCTCCTCCTCAGGGGATGCTGAAGCGTCTTTGAACCAGGCACATCAGGAGTTCTTAGCTGAAGTTGAAACCCTCCATTAAGCCACACATTTGCACCTTTTTGGCTAGGAATTCAGAATGCTGACTCTCATGCAAAGTGGTTGGTTAACAGAGCAGCCAAGTACCGTATTTTTCGCTCTATAAGATGCACTTTTCCCCCCTCAAAAGTAAGGGGACATGTCTGTGCGTCTTATAGAGCGAATGTGTGTGTGTCCGATGCCCGGGACGCTGCCGGCCCACCTGCACCACGTGGCACCACCTGGACGGCACGTGCTCGGTACGTGCTGCTCTGCCCCCCACTCCAGTGCAGGGGGAGCGGTGCAGGGGGAGCGGTGCCACTCAGGGGGAGCGGTGCAGAGGAGGAGGAGCCGCAGGCTTTAACCTGCCGGCCGCACAAAGAGACGGACTGCTCACCCCCACCACCCGGGAAGACCTGCCACAGAGGAGGAGGAGCTGCGGGCTTTAACCCGCCAGCTGCACAGAGAGATGGGCTGCTCACCCCCACTGCCTGGGAAGACCTGCCTCCACCACGCTGTCCGGAAGACCACCGTTGGCACGCGGCCAGCCCGGCTGCACCACGTGGCACCACCTGGCCGGCATGCGCTTGGTGCGCCCTGCTCCGCCCCCGGCGCAGGTGAGAGCTGTGCCACTCAGGGGGAGCGGTGCGGAGGAGCCGCGGGCTTTAACCCACTGGCCGCATGGAGAGACGGACTGCTCACCCCCACCGCCCAGGAAGACCTGCCGCGGAGGAGGAGGAGCCGTGGCCTTTAACCTGCCGGCTGCACGGAGAGACGGACTGCTCACCCCCACCGCCCAGGAAGACCTGCCATGGAGGAGGAGGAGCCGCGGGCTTTAACCCGCTGGCCACACGGAGAGACGGACTGCTCACCCCCACCACCCGGGAAGACCTGCTGCTGCCGTGCCGCCCGGAAGACCACCGCCGGCACGCTGCCGGCCCGGCTGCACCACACCTGGCTGGCACACGCTTGGTGCGCCCTGCTCCGCCCCCCCTCCGGCGCAGGTGAGAGCTGTGCCGCTCAGGGGGAGCGGTGCGAAGGAGGAGGAGCCACGGGCTTTAACCCGCCGGCTGCATGAAGAGACGGACTGCTCACCCCCACCGCCCGGGAAGACCTGCCGCCGCTGCCATGCCGCCCGGAAGACCACCGCCAGCACGCTACTGGCCCAGCTGCACCACACCTGGCCGGCACGCGCTCAGTGCGCCCTGCTCCGCCCCCCTCCTCTGGCGCAGGTGAGAGCTGTTAATCACAGGTCGGTGTGTGTTTTCAAATGGCAACCCGTCTTTTAATGAAGCCCAAGGGGAAGTGATGGGGAATGTGCCTGTGATTATCAGGAAGATTTCCATGGATCCCTCCTCTAAAAACTAGGTGCGTCTTATGGTCAGGTGCGTCTTATAGAGCGAAAAATATGGTAATTCTCAACAGCAGCCTTCAAATGTCTAAACTGGGACTTGATGTTATGAACATATTTTGCCAGAAGTTTATTGCCTTCACTGGCTCCTGACCTATTTCTAAGCATAGTTCAAAGTATGGGTTCTGCCCTTTAAATCCATCGCAGTTTAGGAACCTGTTGTCTTACATCTTGCTATATCTAAGGACTTGATCTCTGATGTTCTTCCATATGCACCTTACTGAACCTTGAGATAAACAGATGACGCTTTTCTTGAGTGCCAACATTTATGATGTACCACCAGCGGGTGGTTACAAAAAAGAGAGACTTTGACATAGAGGCTTTCTATCTATGGAATGGCCTCCTCAAACAGGTCTGCCACAAGGCAAAGATGTTATAATTTACTGAGTCTTTAAACTATCGTTCATGGCATTTTGATATTGTTTGCATATGTGTTTTAATGCACTCTGTTTTAAATGATCTGATTTAAAATGATCACTCTTACTTTTTTTGCTCTCTGTTTTCATCCATCAACTGACTTTCTTGTTGCATTTTTTCTGTTGCTTTCAGTGCTCAAAAAACACATTCAGGTCACAATCCTGTGCATATTTAGACAGACAAAAATCCTATACATCTGGCATTCCTGAGCCCACCCATGCTGGGGAATACAGGGAGGTAAAGGACTTCTGTCTGATTATACATACACAACATTGCAACCTTAAGTGTAAAGTAAGATAGAAATACCTGTCTCTATTTTAACTAGCATTGTGATAAGCAGTTTCCTACATGTGACGCAGACCTCATCAGCCAGACCTCAATACAGTTCAAGGCAGCCACTTAGAATAGTGACAGTATCTATCTCAATAACCGTTTTGCCTGAAACCAACTATTTCCTAGCATAACCATTTTTGTGCAAACTTTGAAATGTCACCTGCTGAGAAGCCTCTTGTCACCAGGCATAAACTGAGAATTGTTGTTGAAGATAGCTTTTTCAATCAGAAATTGGCATTTTTGATCTCTCAGTGGGTGGCGGTGGTATTGAAGGCAGCAGGAATGCCAGACACACCTGTGCAGCAGCTCAAAACCTATTCCCACCCTGCATTACATCTGGTGAAACAACCTGAAATAAAGCTCCAATATTTCACCATCCTTTAAAACATTGTATGTTGAAATTTACTTAGTAGCAAATGCTTCCTGGGCAGGATGGGTTGCCATTCAGAATGACCCGCACGGCTCTGTGGTTGTCATGTTGCTATTCTGCAAAGGTGAGCTCAGAAATTTGCACATGCATATACCATGATTGGTTTTGCCACATTAATTTTGCTGTAGCAAAAACCGGTGCTACTCAGAGTAGGCCCATTGAAGTAGCATTGTGTTTGAGATGAAATGTCTGTTCAGGTGACATGAGTGGGTTTCTACTTGTGCAATGGGGTTGTCCCTTCCTTTTCTTCTCCCTGCTCCCCTTCCAAATCTTTTATGACTCTTAAGACACAAACTTATACATATTTAAACAGGAAAAGGTCCTACATTCCCAGCATTCCCCAGCCAACATGTCTGGCTGGACCATCCTGGGAACTGTAATACTTTTTGCAGTCTGGGCATGCATAGGATTCCATCCTTAATCTCTTTATGAAGCCCTACTCTTTTGACAAGTGAAGGAGAAAGAGTTATCCTTTCTGGGAAGTGGGAAAGAGCAATATTACTTTTTTTTCCAAAGTGCCTTGAAAGTTATCACTCCTGTTTGAAGTACAGGAGTATATGGAGCCCCTCAGGCCTTGGTATGGCTGTTCCTTTAATCTATTAGCTGGGAAATATGAAGCATTCTGGCAGGCCTCCACATGTGCAGCTGAAGAGGACAGCAGAAGACAACTCCATTTTACTCCTGTAGTGATTATGGAGAAGCAGTGTGAAAGCATGATGGAGAGACTAAGTCCACTTCTCCCAAAATACAGCCCTCCATAGTTGTTATCTTGAAATCTGAATCAGAATGAGAGGAAGAGGTGGGGTCAGAATTCAAAGCTGAAATGCCAAGAACAGCAAGCTCAACAATAAGCCAAGAAGCTGGGAAGAACCAACCCACATTTGGTTCTGTGGGGCACTTCACTGAACAGGCAGGTTCAGATGGGAGCAGGAGTAGTACAATCAACCCCATGGTCTGGCATCAGACCAAAAGGGCAGACCCACAAAGTAGTATGCAACATTCCCACCCTCTGGCCCAGGAGCATCAGGAACCACTCTGAGAGTGGAGCTAGCACCTTTTGGTTGGAAAAGAGGTGTGTTTGGAATCAACTTCATTGCAATAATTTGTATTTCCCTAACACTTCCCCCCATCCCCACTTCCAGATAGAAAAAGAAGGGTGCATCCAACTTTCCTTATGCTTTGCTTCTATAAAGCAGTTCCTTTATGCTTGGGGTTACTTTGTTCAGTTTTCCATGAAGACTGTGAAAATTGGACACACTCTTTTACCCTCACGTTTCACTCAGCCCTTCCATATGAAGGATCAGGGCTGAGATTTTCTTGCTAGGTGGAAAAAATATCTTTCTCCACCATAGCTGAAATTGAAAACTATCCTTGAGATCACAACTGGTGACACTGGCCATGCTTCTGCACCTGACACAGACTTTAGCATGGACTGAATGGAGGAGTGATATTGGAAGCAGGAATAGCCTCTTTATGTGCTCTATAAGCAGCATGACCAAATATTTGTCATTCTTTTTACAGTAGGATGGAAGCAGACTACAACATCCTTCTAAGAGTGGCTATTGAAATTCATGAACCAATTTTATGAAGAGGTGTGCTGATATGATTTGTGGAACTTTGAGGGGTGGGGTAGAGGGCAAGCAGACCCGGTTCAAGCATAACAACAAACCATGTTTTGTTTTTTGTACATGAGCTGCAGCAAGCCTCTAGCTCATGTGCTCTCTTCTCACCCCTCCTGTGGGGAAGAGGTGAGATGTATTTATCCACAGTTTGTAACAAACTACAGTTTATCATTTCATCTGAATTAAGAAAAGTGGTTTGTACACAGACCAGGATACCTTCTGATGCAGATAGAAGGCTCCCTGGTCTCATAACCATGCTTAGAAAGGCAGGACAGGAGTTCTCGATGTTGTTTCCCCCAGATCAACCCCAGTTTCCAAAATTAACCACAGTTAGCATTGGAACAACAGCAGTGTTTTCATGAACCATGACTTGCAAGTCCACTTCAAAGCACAGTCACAAGCTGTGACTTGAAGCTAACCATGTTCCTTGTTGATATTTCTGTCTGTGCTATTTTAACTGTTGGCTGACTTGGACTTTTACTCTGGAATAGCAGGGCATGCAGTTTTAAATAAATGAAAAAATGGATATTGGAAATACTGATGCAGATGTAACACTAACCATGATTAATTTCAGAAAAGGAAAGTGAGGAGAGTTCCTGCTCCTTGCATATGCCAATTTATTTAAAGGTTTGCAAATAGTCATTTGCCTAATACTAAAGCTGAAAAGCTATATTAAAAATAGAGCATTGTGGCAGCTTGGATTTCTCCTTAATTTCTGCATTAGACTGAAAGGGGACAATTAAACATTAATTCCAAGTTATCCATTGCAGATATAAACATGGCTGGAGAACCAAAGCCCAACAGACCGAAAGGGCTGAAAAGGACAGCATCAGCCTTATACAGGTAGGCTAAGTGTTGAGATTTCTATTCTATCTTCAGAAGGGAGAGAGTGACCTTGTTCACTCAGTCTCTATGGCAGACCACTTATCTACGTTTGATGTTGGGTTGTGGGGCATGCTGGTGTATGCCAGGCAAACTTTACATATTCAAGCCACAACTGTGGCTTACTTGTCATGTCATCCAGACCTGGTGAAGATGAGTCACTGGTGTAGTTAACAAGCCATCTGCATCCCTAAACTAGTTCATAGTTTTGGGTGCTTTGTTAACACCATCAACCTACCCCCACTGGTTTTAGACCACAAGTCACAATCACAACTTGAATGCTCAAGTTGGGAGCTCATATATACTGCAACCTACCTTGGCTTAAATAATTCATTGTGAATGGGCCAATTCTGTCAATCAGAACCAGGGCTATTCATCCTGGCCTTGCATTTCTCATGCTGTATGACAGGCGTAGGCAGCAGATAGAACAGACACTACTTGCAATCCTTTGGATGATTTGCAGTTGATCAGGAAGGGCTTGGAACTTCTGCTTCTTTTAACAAGAGCCATTTTTCTGTCTAAATTAGATAGTTAGATTTTCTGATCTGTAGTGACTTAGAGGCAGACTACTATTTGTGCATGCAGGACATCCCAATATATGTTCATGATTGTAAGTAGGTGTTTGTCTTTGCCCTGCCAAGCCACCTTTTCATATCTGGATCCAAGCTGATGACCCAAGGGACTTTAGTTAAACAACAACAGAATTTTTGAAATCCAGAAATCTCCCTTCCCCTGCTGTAGGGAATCTGAGGCCTAATATAGAATAGGTATTAGCTTTTCTTTTTCGCTTTTGCCCACTTTCAGGATTTATTCTGGGACTAGTGTGATGTTTCTCTTCTACCCCCACCCCAAAAAACCCAGATAGCCCTGTGGATGGGCTGTACAGGACCATAGTAATGGGGGTGGGAAATACAATTTGTCTTGTCTGGGGTGAGCGGCACATGGAAACATGCAGGCATCAGTGTCTTAATAGTTAGTGGGGGGAAACAGGCTGCAGCAGAGCTTCTTGCAGTCCACATGAAGAGTCACGATGTACATAGCATCATTCCCTCAAGGCCATTCTGTGGTAATGCAAAACATTGGGCTGCTTTGACTAGAGCTTTGTTAGCTACAAAAGCAGCACCTTCTTCTCTGGGGTAGGCATAGAAAAATAAAGGATAAAATCTGCCACCATCTCATATTAAATAACTGTGACCGTGCCCATGCCACCCACAATGAAAACTAATGAATTAGGAGACATACCTTGAAAGTCACTAAAAGGTGTGCACACACCCACTGTCCTGGGAATGGTCCCATGGAAGTCCTGGAGGTGTGCTGATTCTTGCTTTAATGGGAACACTGGAAGAACAGTTAGTCAAGTGGAGGAACCCAGCTATGGATAGCATCACCAAGAGCGAAGGTGTGAAGAACATCAAAAAGGAAAGAGTAAACAACTGTATCAAGGTAGGAGAAAGGGAAAAAAGAATGAGGAAAAATGTTCAGATTTTACGTAGCTTTTCTACACAATGGATTTATCATGTCACCATGATTCCCTATTCCAAATTGTCATCCTCATCTGTGTCTAAACAGAACTCTGGGCATTTTTTTTGGAGCAGAGAAAATGTATGTTCTTTAAAAGCAAAAGAAAATACTTTATTTATTTAATCTCCATATTGCCCAGTAGCTGAAGCTTTTTCATCTGTGTATTTGCACTATTTCACTTTCTCACGGTGTCACCTAGAGGCCATGTAGCAGAAAAGGAAGTGTTCCTTATGTAGAGTTCAGAGCTCAGTTCTGTGACAAAATTGAAGGCTGATACAATGGATTAACCAACCTGAGTAGGAAAGCCCCCGTCATCCGTGTTTTTTGTGAGGATAAGCTCAGTGGACCGCAGGGGGTGGAAAGCAGATTGTAGGGAGTTAAGGGGCAGATTGGGCAGCACAGCCCAGGAGTTTCGAGGTGAAGAGCAAAAGGGAGATGGGGCAGTATGTTGAGAGAGGAGGTGGATTTTCAGTAACAGGCTGATCAGACTGGGCATGGTTTGTCCTGGTATGGAAGGAGCCAGGGGTGGGAGTGGGGGTAATTGATTCTGTGGTGTGGAATGAGAGGCAAGCAAGATGGCAACTAGGAAGAGAGAGGGGTTCAGAGAGCATGTGAAGGAATCAGAATGATGTGAACTCATCAAGGATAGTGGGAAGAGAAATGAAAGGGAGGCTTTGGAGAAGGGCAACTAGGGAAGCGGAAGGAGAGAGAGAGATCAGAGCGGAAGGTTTCAATGTTGCAATACAGAAGGGGGCTCTAGAAGGGGCCACAGCAGTTCTGCAGCTGCTTTGCAGGCAAATGGTCCCTGGCAACCTCAGGTAATGCTGGAAAAACTCCTCCTGGAACCCTGGAGGGCCACTGCCAGCCAGTGTTGACAAACCTGGGGATGGATAGGCCAGTGGTCTGAGAAGCTACAAAGAAGGTTCTTATGCACCAGAGTCATGGGCAAAGAGTGAGCATCAAAGGACAGAGGAGAGGTTCTGAGGATTGCTAGGAGACTTCCAGAAGAGGCTTTGACTTGCATCAATACTCTGCTTCATTCACTGAAGGGTGCGGGGAGCAGAAGTCATCCTCAGCTCATAACAGTCCTGTGCATGCTTAGACAGGAAAAAAATCTGCACATCCCATGACTGGGTGGAGAATAAGTTGTAGAACTTTTTTCTGAGCATGCATAGGATTATGCTTATTAATGATGGAAAGCCAGGAGCATCAGGGATAGCTTAGCTTACGGAAAAGGTGAGTTAGGGAAGAGATGATAGAGGTATGCAAAGTTTGCATCTTGTAGAGAAAGTAGATAGAAGAAACCTTTTGTTCTTTCTCCTAAAAGAACGCAGAGGTATTTTGTAAAGTTGATTGGTGGGAGATTCAGAGCAGATACAGTGGTACCTTGGCTCACAAACTTTATCCGTTCCAGGACTCTGGTCGTGACCCAAATTGGTCATGAGCCAAGTTAAATTTCCCCATAAGGTTCAATGTAAATAAGGTTAATCTGTTCTGTAACCATTTTTTTAATCAGAAAAATGTGAAGCAAAGCGACAAAGAACAACAAAGATCACGGCCATCTCCCCCCACTCCCTGAGCACGAATGGGGCCATCTCTCCACCCACCCCAGCACAACCACGATTGTGCCCGTCATCCAAGTGCACTGGGGAGGGAGAGACAGGTGCGTTCACAGGTGCGCTGAGAGGGGGAGAGACTGGCATGAATGCGGTCACGCTGGTGGGGGGAGATAGGCGCAAATGTGGGCATGCTAGGGGGGAGATGAGCATGATCGTGCTGTGGGGGAGATGGCTGAGATCGTGGTTGAGCTTGGGCAGGAAAGACGGGCGCAATCTTGGCCATCTCCCCACTGCCCCCAGCACGATTGTGGCCATCTCCCCACTCGGGGGGGGGGGGTGAGGAGAGAGCCATGATAGCAGTCGCCACCCAATGCGGAGTTCGCAACCTGAGTCAAAATTTTTATGAAATTTTTGTTTGCAACCCGATTTGGTCGTGAACTGAGGCATTCATGAGCCGAGGCACCACTGTATAAGGAAGGACTTCTTCATACAGCACTAGCTGAGTTATGGAATTCACTTGCAGAAGAAGTTGGGTTGGCCACCAGTTTTTATGGATTTAGAAGAAAAGTAGAAAAAATCATGGTGGAGAAGGCTATCAGTGGCTACCAGTCCGGAAAGCTGTGTGGCAGTTGCAGTATCAAGGATAGTACTCCTGTGCATAGCATTTGCTGGAGAACATGGACAGAAATTCCCTGTTGCACGCCTGCCCTGCTTGTGGATTCCTCATAAGTAACTGGCTGGCCACTGTGTGAACAGAATGCTGGACTAGATGGACCCCTGGTGTAATGCAGCACAGGCCTTCTTCTTAATCTTTCATAAGAGGGCACTGGATCAATGGCCTGGAGGTCACAAAAGGAGCAGAAGGCAGAAATTAATGAGTGTGTGTGCAGTCTTAAAGGAGATGAGGGGATGATCAGGCAGAGGAAGTTCCACAGCAGGTTGTGTCAGGCACAGAGCAGTACTTGGTGAAGGCAAGATGAAGAGAATGACTAAGTCAAAGTGGAGTGCATTCAAAGTATACTTGTTGGCTCCCACCTCCTCCTAACAGGCTGTTTTTTCACTGGTTAAAAGAATTTGTTTAAAAAAATGAAAAGTTGTTCCCTATCTATTGTTAAGGTAAAGGTAAAGGTTTCCCCTTGACATTAAGTCCAGTCATGCCTGACTCTAGGGGGCGGTGCTCATCTCCGTTTCCTACTCGAGGGAGCCAGCATTTGTCTGCAGACAGTCTCCGTGGTCATGTGGCCAGCATGACTAAACACCGAAGTGCACGGAACGCTGTTACCTGCCCACCGAAGTGGTACCTTTTTCTCCACTTGCATTTGCATGTCTTCGAACTGCAAGGTTGGCAGGAGCTGAGCTGGGATGGAACAATGGGAACTCACTCTGTTGTGCAGATTCGAACCGGCGACCTTTCAATCAACCAGCCCAGCAGCAGTTTAAACCACTGCGCCACCTGCAGTCTATTGTTAGATACTGCCAAATGCCAACAGTTACTGTGCATCAGCCATCCAATGTTACTTGATGCCAGGTATCAGATACTGTGGGAAACCCTAAGAAAGCTTATGAAATTTGATGAATAATAGTAGACTATTGTAGAAGTTATCAACATTCCTGGAGGAGACTCCTCAAGAATACTGTTTTGGCTACTGAGACATTACTGTTTTGTGACCAGCCATGCTTGCCATGGCAGTCATTTTATGCACAGTTCTCTGAATGCTCTGTACTTTCCCAAAATTCCAAATATGCCCACCACTCCAGCAAGATTGGGGACCTTTCCTTTGAGTGTCCTAGCTTTTCAACCCCCTGCCCCCCCCCCATTCCCTTGGAACCCCTCATTTCACCAGAAATTAGAATGGATAGGGAGAAGGAAAAGAACAGATGGCAAAGTAACCCCTTGCTGTTTAACATCTACATGAAACCGCTGGGAGAGGTCATGAGGAGGTGTGGGCTGCGGAATCACCAGTACGCTGACGATACCCAGCTCTACCTCTCGTTTTCCACCAATCCAGGTGAGGCAGTGGCTGTGCTGAACTGGTGCCTGGCCGAGGTAATGGGCGGGATGAGGGCCAATAAACTGAAGCTCAATCCAGACAAGACGGAGGTCCTGTTGGTAGGCGGTTCAGGCTTTGGAGAAGGTGAATTGAACCTTGTCCTGAACGGGGTTGCACTCCCTCCTAGGGATAAGGTCCGCAGCTTGGGAGTGCTCCTCGACCCGGAGCTTTCACTGGAAGCTCAGGTAACAGCAGCGGCGAGGAGCGCTTTCCTCCAGCTTCGGCTGATCCATCAGCTGCGCCCCTACCTGGAGTACGACTGCCTCGCAACAGTGACTCACGCACTGGTGACTTCCCGTCTTGACTTCTGTAACGTGCTCTACGTGGGGCTACCCTTGAAGACGGTCCGGATACTTCAATTGGTTCAAAATAGAGCTGCCAGGCTGCTGACGGGAACTGGACGTTATGTTCACATGACTCCAGTTCTCCGGCAGCTTCACTGGCTTCCCATTGAAGTCCGGGCCCAATTCAAGGTGTTGGTGATGACCTATAAAGCCCTAAACGGCTTGGGTCCTGGTTACCTGAAGGAGCGCTTACGTCCATATATGCCCAGCCGCCCCTTGAGATCAGCGGGAGAGGCCCTCCTCCGGGAGCCCTCAGTGAAGGAAATTAGGAGGGTGGTTACTCGGAGGAGGGCTTTCTCAGCGGTGGCGCCTAAGTTATGGAATGCGCTCCCCAGAGAGGTCCGCCTGGCGCTGTCGTTATTTGTTTTTCGGTGCCAGGCGAAGACCTTTTTTATTTAAGCAGCATTTTAAATGTTAATATTATTGAATTTTATTTGGCCAGGGCGGCTTATTTTATTCTACTGTATATATTTTAATTGTTATTGTTTTAATTTATTGTGTATTTTATTCGATGTTGTGAGCTGCCCCGAGGCTTCGGCAAGGGGCGGCATAGAAATGTTTTAATAAATAAATAAAATAAATAAAAGTAGATAACTATATGCTGGTATAACCATGATGCCAGTTGTGCAAGGTTATTTAGGGTAAGAAATAGTAGGTTTTGTTCTGGGTTCCACAAATGACAGGTTATGTGCAACTATGAACAGCTTTTCAGTGGCAGGGTGGGAGTGGGGAGTTAGGGACTGAATAAGTATCTTCCTTGCTTCATATTGGCTCAAATCAATGAAACTCAGCATGGAAATGTGTGAGCTTTTCATCCGTTGCCCCAGTACTTAATAGCACTTTTGTCAATAATTTTTTCCACTCTGGCTCTTTCATTGTAACATTACTTCAGGTAAATCGTAGCAGCCCCTTTAGACCAGCTCCTGCAACTTTGAAAAAGCCTACTGAAGATTAAAGGGAAGCCATGGTTCTCTCACTGTTATTACCCTGCAGCTTTCTTCTCTGACCAGGCTGGTGTTTTGGCCTCATCTGTGTTGTTACCTTGAAGCAACTATAGGCACATCAAACACTCAAATGTATTACTTGTATGATTAAGGGATGAGAAAACAGGGTAATCATCTCTAATAATAAATAAAGATGACAACACTGAGAGCATTTAGAGAAAGATGATAGGAGCGGCTTTACCCACTTTCTAAAGAACTCACTGAGATATCTATTCAACACCTTCCACAACCTGATAAAGAAGCCCTGAGTTTTTGTGGTAAGGAATGGATGGATCTCTGTGTGTTCCACGTCATCATTGTTGTTGGTCATACTTGTATTGTGATTTAATTTGATTGCACATGGCCCTGATAAAATTCTAAATGATGGGCAGTATAAGTATATTTTAACTAGATAAGTAAAATGTTGCTTGGAAGGAGAACTTCCCACATGACAATGTTATTTGAGTATATATTTTCAGGTTCCCTAAATCTCAACTCCAATGTTCTCCAACCTCAGATATTGTTCTGGAAAGACAAGCTAGAATAGGAATCATAGAATAGTAGAGTTGGAAGGGTCCATGAAGGCCATCGAGTCCAACCCCCTGCTGTTGTAGGAGACCAAGTTACACCCTCCCACTCAGATGGCTGTTCAGTTTCTTTTTGAATGTCTCTAGCGCGGGAGAGCCCACCACCTCTCTAGGCAGCTGCTTCCACTGTTGTATTGCTCTGACAGTGAGGAAGCTTTTCCTGATGTCCAGCCTGAAACCGACTCGTTGCAACTTGAATGTATTATTCCATGTCCTACACTCTGACATTAGCAATAAGAGATCTTGACCTTCCTCTTTGTGACAGTCTTTGAAGTACTTATAGAGGAAAGAAGCCCGCATTGTGAAAATACCACATGTACTATGGGGCTTTTCCACAGGAAGCATTCATCTCCCCCTATTTATAGTTGTTTGCAGGTTGTTTAAATGATTTTGCAATTCTCCAGTGTTGTTTCTCTTTCTCACCAGTAGTGAAATGCAGCATTTGATTTTGAAAATGAAAGAAAGCATGATTTCCTCTTGTGTACTTGCACTAGTCTGCTATATCTCAGTGCCACCTAGAGGTAATGTAGCAGAAGAGTGGGAAAAGAAACATTCATATAATGCTCAGATCTCAATCCTAGAACAAAACTGAAAGTAGATACAGCACATTAACAGCCAATAACACAGCTTCCATGGTACTTCAACTTCATAAATTTTGCTTCTCGGGAAAGTTCTGCTTGATTTGATATAGGACCCAGTTGCTTGTATTTCTGTTGGCCCAGACTATTTGCAAACCTCTCTTCCAGCACTATGCTTCAAATGCATCATTTTTTTTCCCTGTCAACTTTTTTCACTGTCCAGCCTTCAAACACATACATAGTGATGAGTATGGATGATCATGGCCTTGTCTCCAGCAAAATGTCCTTACACTTGATGATCTTTTCTAATGCCTTCTTTGCTACCCATTCAGGTCTCAGTTGTCATCTAATTTCTTGGCTGCAGTCTCCCTTTGAATTATTCATTGAGCCAAGGTATATGCAAAATCCTTTACAATTTTAACAACTGCTAATTAAAACTGCAGCATAAAACAGTAAAAATTACAAGCAGGAAATGGTCGTCCCATTTAACAGCAGACCAAAACATCCAGGCTATTAAGGGCTGTTGTATTGTTGTATAAAATAATAAAGTAAGTATTGTTGTCCTTTAAGAGGAGCCCATGTAACTTACCTATAACATGCAAGAGATGTCATTTGGATAGAGGCAGATTTGTTAATTGATCGTTCAGACTAACCATTGCAACATCATTAACTACACTAGACTTCCTGTTGCAGCCACAAAACTGAATCTAGCAACTTATGTTGGGGAGTGGCAGGGGAAAAGTAGCCTCAGCACTTCAACAGGAGGTCATTGCTGGGTCAGATGATCTGCACTGAAGGCACTTGTAAATGCAGGTCAGACATTAAATATCTGTAAATGACCATTTTACATGTAGCTGGATGAATCAAATTTGTCCCCAGGTAAATTTAGTAGATTATAACACAGTACAGATGAGGGAGAAATAAGACAGAGCAAACATTTATGCATGAACACATCCCAAAGTTTAGAAATAGATCAAATCATCTATCCCAAGATAAAATCTAAGCACCCCTGTTCTGGCACATGTAGCTAGAAGTAAGCCCCATCTGTTCTGGTGGTGTTTGCACAGCCTATGGGTCATAAGTTGATTTCAGCTAGGGGATGGGTCAGCAACATCTGGTGGTCAAGAAATGCATTGCATCATGAGAAGGTGGTTTTGGGACCAAATCTTGGCACCAGCAGGCAGTGGTATAGGCAGAAATGAGTGGCGTCACCTCCTCTCTCTCTGCCTTTCTCTCTCCACAAACTAGCAGACAGCAGTCATCTCTGCTGCCTTCCTCCACCCACATCTGCCCTGTCCCCTTCTCCCCAGGTGGTGGCGAATGAGAAGAGTTGCTGGGGAACCGCAGGGAGAATGCGTTTAAAGGAGAGAAGGGCCTTTTGAAAGTGCAGATCCCAGTGAATCAGGGCTGGCACCACCATGAGGTTGAATGAGGTGACATGCTGAGGGGCGGAGAGTGGGAAGCACTGCCTGTGACTTCTCCCATACCACTGTTGAAGGAGCATTCAGTTGCCAGACTGGTTGGTTGTGCCAAGTGAAATGGGAAAAGGCGCCATTTTGTCCGTTGCCTCAGGCAGTAGAATGTCTTCAGCCTGTAGCAAATCCACAATTTCAGGCTATGCTTCTGGCTTTTTAAGTGATGCTGTCACCTATCAAAGTATTTTCCACCATCTTCTGTAGCTTGGATCAAGCTGAGAAGACCAGCAAGGAGTCTGTGAGGCAAAAACTATGGAAACAGCACCTACAGCAGCTTTCTCCACCCTAGTGTGTTCCAGGTGTTTTGAACTATAATTCCCATTAGCCCCAGGCTGCACCAGCAGGGATCTGTGAGCTGTTGTCCAAAACTTCCAGGGAACACTAGGTTGGGTAAGCTGGACTAAAGCATCTTTCCTAAGGATATTCAAGTTTACAGATGCTGAGTGTGGCTGTCAAGACCAGGACATTCTGGGGAAGCATTCGTTCCTATGGTTGTCAGAAGCTGGAGAGACCTTGATGGCACATAACAACAACAAGGAAATTCCAGCCTCGGTTATGTCCAGACAGCCATGTCTTTTCCTTGTGTTTAGCCAGTTCAAAACTGCAGGAGATGCCAGCAGCATCAGGAGTGCATGGAAGAGCAGGGCCACCCATATCCTTCAGCTTGCCCACATGTGGGCTAGGCACACCGAGTGGAAACTCTTTAAATGTTGGGGTCAGAATAACAGCTGATGCGAACAGATCACTGCCTATCATCCCAGTGATTAGAGAGCACTGTTCCAAGGTTGTTGCTCATTGTGCCTGTAGTGTCACATCTGTTACACTCAATTGCATGAGACACAGGAAGGAAGTGGATTTCTCTTAAGCTTCCACTGTTGATACCGTCCCAAATTAGTAACATGCTGGAAACAATCATCAGGAATAAAATGAAGAGGAACTCCATGAGAGAAAGAGAGACATGAGCATAAGCGCATCTCATTTGTCAGTCTCTACATCTTGTTAAAGCGTCAGCTAACACGAGCGGGGAGACAAAGGCTCCCAAATCCTCTCAAAGAGACCAGCAGCTGCCCCATTCAAATCCCAGGTGGAGAAAGAGAAAGGCAAGAAGCTATTTCTCAGATGGTCATGCCTGGCATTTCCCTCAGTTAGACTATTAGCGCTGGAGTGCAAAGGTAAATAGCAGCTGTTTAGGGATGCACATCCCAGCATTTCCCTCTATGAATGCCCTCCCACTGGTAGCTATTCACCAGGTGAGAGAGCACTGCTTCTATCTGCACTCACAGATTGTGTCCTTTGAACAGGCCATTCAAACAGGATCATAGATTTGGAGAGGCATACAAAGCCATCCAATGCAACACCTTTGGAGGAGCCAAAGAGCAGGTGTGCTTCAGAAAGGCATTCAGAGGATGGATTGCTCATGCAACTGAGCCAAATCAGATTTGCAAGAAAAGTGGGGGAAGAAATCCCTGCTATTGGATGGCTGTTGTAGTCTGGACATTTTTTCCTGCCACAGAACTTCTGCCCTGGCTTCCAAACACATTGGCCAAATAAACCAATGTACAGTTAAGATAGAGACCTCCTAATTGTACTTATTTGGAAGCAAGTTCTAATGCATGCTATTGAATATAGTTACTAGTAAGTTTAAGTTTGCAGTCTTATCTTGGAGTAAGCCTGTTGAGCACAGTGACACTTGCTTCTGAATAAAAACACAAAAGATCATTCTGCACTGCAGTTTATGGAATGTTGAATGCACTTAATTCTAGCTAAAGTTGTAGTCCTTGTTTCTTGTTCTGATCATAAGGACTGGACTCAGACAACACACACTGAAGTGATGAGTATTGGTTCAATAAGGATTATCATTCAGCCATGGGCGTTTGTTAAAATGTGGGTTATGATGCTATCTGAACCCAGCTGTGCTAGCAGACCATGGCTTTTTAATCCCAAACAACCCATGAAAAGAGCCCATACTTTGTTGTTCACTTGTGAACTGTGGGTTGTTCATCATGATCCATGACCTCAGCTGGGTTTGGACACCATGATAATCCTTGTTTCAACCACAAACCACACTCAGCCTAAGTATGGGTTGCCATGTTGCCTGAAACCACTCAGTGAGCTGGATGAGCAATTCTCCCTACTTTTTCTCCCTGTCTTTACTCATACACATTCCATGTAATGGTGATGCAAGATGCTTTGATAACTTTAGGATCCTTTGATCATTTGAAAAGTGGAAATTAAAATTAAATGGGAAACCATCATAACGATTTTGTGGCATTTATCATATTGAGCCCATTGGAGTAGTTATTGAAAGCAGTGATTTATGGCTGGATCAATATCTGCACCAGCCTTGTAAATCTTTACATACAGCTTGGGAGCAGGTGGCATTACATTCAGCTGTCTGTTCTTTAGGTTAATTCCATAGAAAAATAGGGGATTGCAAAGAGAAACTCAGACAATAAAGGAAGATACAGGGGTGAAAGTAGGTGGCATTGTATGGTTACAGCACATTGATTTTCAAGCTAGAAGCCACTGAGGAGTTCATTATTACTATCAGCAGTGAATCCATCATTCCTTAACCATTAAAAAAGGAGAAATTGTTTATTGCCCAACTGCTATTTCTGATTAAAGAGCCTTACAGTGCAATCCTGCAGGCATTTACTCAGAGGTACATCATACCGAGTTCAATGGGACGTACACTTGAGTAAGCACACATAACGTTGTAGCTCAATAACTCCAAGCAATGTTTCTGTGGTGTGCTCTCCATGAGGTTTGAGGTTTGAATTATGTTGCCATAGTATCATCTGCGTGCGTGAAAAAGTCGGGTGGTGCAAAATGCAAGAGTTAGCACTGTAATGGAGGCCATGGTTTCAGAGTGTAATTTGTACCAACCGCATTTGAGCTAATTCACAGCACTGTTTTGCCTTTTAATGCCCTAAATGACTCAGGATATTTAAAACACGAGTGGGCAACATTTTTTTTGAGGAGGGGAGGGAAATTGGCCTCTGCAGAACCCTTTGATGGTGACACACCTAGAAAGGGGAAGTTAAGGCCAATTTCCTCCACCCTTATGATCCTGGTCATGGATAGGAGTACAAAAACAGACATCTGATGACCTGGTATGTGCAGAAATCATGGGTGGAGTTTCTCAAGCTGCACCACAAGCAGCCAAGGGCCATAAGCAGGGCACAGGTTGCACACCACCTCCACTCATAGGGATCTATTCATGTGCTTCAGTAGCCAGAGGAGGTCCTACTGCCATTTGGAACTGTCCAGAGAGCTTCAACTACTGGGCAGTATGAACATATGGTGATGGTGAGGAGGAGGAGGAGGAGGAGGATTGGGACATGTGGATACAGGGCTACAGCAAGACAATGTCTCTTTTGGGGCCAATAAATACTGTTCAGGCAGGTAGCTTCTAGATAAAATACACGTGCTTGAGTACTCCTAGATAGTTGTTCTGGTTTGAGTCTAAGCCATTAGGGATGAGGTGGACATTCCAAAGGGTTTGCACAACAAGTGTTCAATACTTGTGGTTTTGCCTTCTTTCACAAAAGGTTTTTATTAAAAAGAGAACTGTACAATGATGTGTGATTGTGATCTGCATACTACAGTACAATTATGTATTTCCTTCTTGTAAATCTGTGCATGCATCCATGTTTTATTGCTCAGGATCACATTTCATGACAATCAAAGAATGTCAGAAAATCCTCAGAATTCAGAAATTGACAGCATTCAGAGTTTTTCTGTATTTTTCTGTTATCCTTTGTAATTAGTCCTTTGTTATCTATGATTCATTTCACTGCAGAACTGAGATCCGAGTACTACATTTAGAGTGGTTCTTTTCCTGCTTCATACCCTCCAACTAGCACTGTAGTACAGTGGAACAGCACAACTACACAAGTGAAATAAGCATTTTCTTTCCGTTTTATAATTGAATACCTCACTTTCCCTGCATTAAAACGATTCACTGAAAATGCTTTTCAGATACAGCAGTGAAACTGGAGGGTACTGACATCATCACAAGAACACATAAACAATTGAGAGTAGGGAATTGCAGGTACACAATAAATACCTTACCTAGAAAATCCCTAATGCAGAAGCATTTTCTATTCAAACTTTATCCAAGAGGCACAATGACCTCCAGGAAAAGTAGGTTTGAGGATACTTTAAAACACACATAATCACATCTAAAAACAATCAAATGAGGAAGGTTTAGCTAAAAGAAGGGTGTGCACCCCACAGGCCCCCAGAAGTTGCTGATCTACAACTCCTATCATTCCTGGCTATTGGCTGTATGGCTGAGGCTGCTGGGAGTCCAACAATAATGGATGGAGGACACAGTTTCTTAAGCCCTGGGCTAAAGATAGCAACCAGGACAAGGTCACAGAGTGATCAACATGGGTAAGCAAAAATTTGAACCCAAGACACTTTGGTTAAAGCCTAACCTTCTATTCTCTACAGATCTGGCAACATAAGAGAAATAGGATTAGCATCTTTGCACCATGCTGAGGGCTGAGCTTTAAATCTCTGGTGTTTTTTATTGTCTTGAAAGCCACTTCAATGTCACTGTGAAGTCAAAGATGTCAAGCCAAAATTAAAATTTTCACTTCTTTAGCCGACCTTTCAAATTGATATGTTGCTATGCTCCTTTTCAATAGGAAATGTCAAAGCTTTCAATTTCTACTATTTGCGGGCTGGATTCATGCTGAAAGTTTTCTTCTATGAAGGGTTTCAGTATTACAGGTTCATACACAGTGTATAAAATAGCACTCTCAGAAGAGAAAGGGAATCGGCAGGTTATCAAGTCAGCCACCGGCACTGTGACAGCAGTGACTATATCGAACCCATACATGGCAGGTGCTCACACAGACCCCGATGATGTTCCCCTCCCAACCCTACACCCTCTGGCCAAGAACGTTTGGCAGCATCTCTCAGGAATGTCCCTATACTGCCCTTTGGCAGCCCAATATGGCTTCTTGAGGCTGCTTCTGCATTTCAGTTATGAGGACAGGAAAGAGCTATTATAACTGAAAGTGTTATACTGACATCTTTTCCTGTAGACCCTGATGAATCTCTGTGTGTGATAACACACATGTGCAACTGCAGATTTTCTAAGAAAATTGCTCTACTTCTCAGATGCAGAAGGGCATCAAAACCGAGTAGGGCACGTGTCAAGGTTAGGGATGAATGGGTACCTGCCAGGGTCCCGCACCCCTTCAGCGGCCCACAGACTGGAGTCTACTGGGTTGTTCTTCCTTTTCAACACCACAGTGTGCTTGCTCACCTGCCTCTCAGTCAAGCCATCTCTCAGTACAATGGAGATGGTGCAGAGGAGGATGAGTAGATGTCCTTGCTGACAGGGTCATGGACTTCCTGCTTCTCAAGCAAGGAGGTGTGGGAAATGCTGAGAAAAAGGATGAGAAGGAAGGATGCCCAGTGATGATGCTAGCAAGAAGACAGAGCAACGGAGAGAGGGAGGCCATTGAGGGCACCTTGCCAAAAGGTCCTCAAATCCTGGAGCTGGGACTAAGTTAAAGCATTCCTTTTTTTCTTCCAAAGCTCCAGAACTGAAATTCAGCTATTTAATTCAAGCTGGCATAAAGAGGTAAATAGTAATTGGCAGGAGAAGTTATAATACTTAATCAGTCTTCTTTGGTTCTACAGTGGCTATGACTTTGACTACGACTACTACAGAGATGACTTCTATGACAGGTAAGGAAATGATATATTAACTATTTTTGAAATGTGTAACCTGTGCCTTCACCCCCAAAAGAATATCAGGGTGGCATTCACAGGTCAGGGGAGCCATGCTAGAAGGCAGATGGAGGTAGCCAACTCTGGCAGCGGATTCCAGATGTCATAAAAGGTCATGTATTGAATGCGTTGCTGTATTTTTACTGCCAGGGATGGGGAGAAGTGCTTGTATGATTTGTAGTCTCATGTACCAAAATAACATGGCCAGCTTTGGGTGTGACTCAGGGATGGAGCGTGCCATTTATTTCACCGCCTGAAGAAGCAGCATTTTTGTCCTGACCCTGCATTCACTACAATAGAAAAGTAAAATCTAAACAACAGTACAGTTACATGGAGTGGCATAAAAACTAGGCCAACTGGTTAAAAAGGGTTTAATTTTAAGATAACAATAATTAATTAATGCAAAGGGTTTTAATCTGGAAGCAAAAACAGGACATTGCTAATGGCAGGCGTGTGTTCGATGAGAGGATATTCCAAAATCAAAGTGTCCTATTGAGGAAAATACAGAGAAAATGATGATGCGGAGAATGAGGATGAGGATGATTATTTATTTTATTTCTATACCTCTCCATACCCAAAGCTATATAGGTAGTTTACATAATCCTAATGGATCATATTAGATGCAGCCAAAGGTATCTCTTCATATGGACCAATGCTTCAACTTCCTTTGAATATAATAAAAAGAAATACAGTAAGAAGAAAAACCATTGTGCTTATGTACACAACATTTTGATTGCCTTAATTTTTCTGTACTGACTCAATTCACTATATTAAGAAAGAAACTAATGTAGCTATATTTTAATATTGTTCAGTATTGTTGATAAATTGGTCTTTTATGTAATGCCAGATCAAACACTAACAGATATTCATATGAAATCTGAAAATCTGAATTTCAAAATAGCAGCATTTTATTTTAAAAATCCATTTTGGAAAATGCTTTTATATTTAAACAAATGAACAAAATCTGAAATTTGACAGAACAGAACAATCCTATACATGTCTACTGAGATGTACATTCTGAGTCTCAAATTCTGCCCCAAACGTTTGTTATGGGTACAGATTATCCACATCACTCAAGAATTCTTGAAGCTATTTGGCCACTACTTGTTCCACTGCCATGTGATCATTTGACCTTCATAAGCAGCAGTTCTTTACAGTTCCAGATGGCCAGTGGAAGTGCACACCATGCCATGCCAAAGCATAAGAGGAAGGTGCCTTCCTTGCACCATTCCATCTTTGCCAAATTATTGAATGACCCTTGAGAGCTATTCAGAAAGACAGATCAAGTCCCAGCATGCCAGCACAAAGGATAGGTTTTACTTCACACTCCAGTGTGGATCCCTACATGGCTAGGGAGTCTGCCTTCATTTGGGGGGAAATTGAAAACTAAAATTAATAGGCCCCATTCAGTTCAATTTCTGCTTGTCCCAAAATGAGTGCTGCAGATAGATGAATGTGTGCCCCATTGATAGGAGATGGGTCTTACTCTCCCCAGCAGAGGTGGCAGATGAAGCTTGATATGGCTTTGTTTTCATACTATGCTTTGCTCAATGAGCTGGAAGAAGCTGGCTTCAATAGCCACTCCAAGTATCCACCATATTATTTTTCCCAGAATGCCTGAGATGTGCATTCCAGGACATGACATGTGATGGAAAATGCAACCACCAGCTGAAGGTCCTATTACTTTTCCCACATTCCCCAAGAAGGATGCAACGTTTGGGGCATGAGGGGATGGTAACTTCCAGGAGTGTGTGCAGAAGTCAACAAAATAAAGCAAACCAGGGGGTGGGAGCTGAAGGCAGTTGGGAGTTAAAAACAACTGGAGCATCAATGCATGTTTGCCAGTACATGTAGGATATTGCCAAATGAAAAATAAGTGGAATGGGACTTCCGGCATTGTAACCAAATGGTATGCCAAAATGCAACAAAACATTCTTGTACAACCCTAAGTCCCTTAGCACCTCAGCTCATAGAATCAAGCGTCAGGTATGGAAGGGTTCAAGAGGCCAAAGATCTGGAGTTTTCCAAATTCAGCTAATGGATTTTCCACTTGTGGAAGATGCAAATCCCCAACTCTTTAAAAAGATGTAGCATGTAGCTGGAGCTTGCACTTTCCCCAGGGTACAGAAGCAATCTCTAGCAGATCTGGGAATGGTCCTGCTTTTGATATGTAGGTTCATGGTACAGATCCATGTACTTTTCACATCATCATCATCATCATCATCATCATCAAAATTGTAAGCTGTCTTGAGATCTTGTACAATAGGACTGCATACAAAAGCTTTTAATTAATTAATTAATTAATTAAAGTCTCTTTCCTACAAGGAACCTAAGACAGATTACAGAATTCTTTTCTTTTCTATTCTATCCTGATAATAACCCTGTAAAGCAGCTTGGATTGAGAGTCAGTGGCTGAGGACCAAGTGAAGATTAGAATCCAGAACTCCTAAATCCTAGTCCAACATTCTAAGCAATGCACCATCTCACCTGTTTTCCCAACTTTCTTTTAGGCATTCACACTCTTCCACAATTTGACATTTTCCCAATAAGTCCTTGAGATGCCTGAGCATCCTGGCCTTCTTAGCCTGGCTAAAGCCCATGGCCATTAGTTTTAAGAACAGTCTGCTCAGCTCAAGGGAACAGAAGGCAGTGACTAAGCGACTGTTTTTCCCTGTCTGAATGTAGTTTGGGCAATATTATTGTGCGTAGGATACCCATGTATACTACTTTAAAGAGGATAGTCTTCTATTTGAAGGATTATTGGAGGACACTCCTCTGTCTGCAGTCATCCTCCAGCTGAAGGCCTGTTCAGTTCAAGATAAAGAAGCATAGGAAGGAAGAACAGGGGCCATGAAATTTCCTATCAACAGTACATGGACAGCAGCCTAAGCAGGGCATGCAGGTCACTTGATCGTCTTCCCAAGTATGGTGAGATGTCTTGCATTTCTATTTAAATTCTAATTCTAATAATAAGAATGTCTGAATGTGCACCTATGTATGAAAAGTGTATGTGGATAGCCAAATATCATGCAAAGCTGTGTCTTCTATTTTCCTCTTCTATTTACTCTTCTGGGGCAATGCATAAGTGCATTTTTTCTTACTGGATCCACACCATAAGCCAAGCAACTTGAATAGGGTGGCCACTTAGGCATTGCCAAAAAAGAGGAAAAATAAGGACACCAGTTTGCATATGCTGAATAAAATGCACAGATGCAAATAAATGTGTCGTTTAAATAGGAATACAAGACATCTCATCCTAGTGTGAGGAAAGACTGTGGCCTGGTGAGCTGAGCAGGGTGCCAAATGCTGCTACAGTCCAGGTCCATCTGTAGATGAACAACTTTTCGGCCCCAGATGGTCTTCTCTCTTTGGGAGCTTTATGTTTAAGCCAGACCCTTCAAATACTCAGCTGTCTCCAGTCACCCTAAGATACAGATATAAGGGATACATGAATGGAAGGCATAGAAAATCAAAATGTATCATTCCTGAAGTCCTTGGAACTCCCTCAGTTAATTCTAAGAGGAGAAACATTATGGTGAGTGTTTTAAAAAGGCATTAAAAGTCACAGTCTTTCAGGTTATAGTGATTTGTTAAGTAAAAGACTGCTATGTGAGTTTTAACAGCATTATCTCACAGCGTAATGGCTTGGTGAATGTGCCTTCCGGAATCTTCATGATCAAATATCATCCCCAGCAGTATTTATATCGCTGGCAGTAATGGTCACCATGCATAGATGGAACGCTGGCTCCCTCTAGGGGATCACTGTGATTTTTTTCTTATGTTCTTCAGAGCTTGTTACAGTGAGAGATGACATATGTTTCCCCCAGTCTAGTTCTGTGCTCCCCCTGCTGTAAGATCATTTATCCTGTAATTATATTGTCTTGCAGGCTCTTTGAGTATCGGGGACGGGTCTCTCCCATACCAAGGGTGGTTCCGGTGAAGCGTCCGCGAGTGACAATCCCTTTAGTAAGACGTGTAAAAGCAACACTCCCAGTTAAACTCTTTGCCCGCTCTGCTGCCATTGCAAACAGCTCTGCCAAATTAAAACGTAAGTGTCTATATCTATCCCAAAAATGTATCATTCATACTTGAAAGAACGCAAGGCCGCTTTCAATGTTGTGTCACATACTCACCATAGGTTATGGACAGATTTAAAGTGGAAGAAGGGTGACTGTATGTGTTTTATGCATTTCTTTCCTATAAAAGCATTTATACCCCACCTTCTGGCCTTTAAGCCAGTTTATGATCTCAGGAAATGGAATTGCAATTATTTTAACACTTACAACAACAAATTAGAGCAAGCATTAAAAACAGGACTAGATAAAAGTGAAACATAGAGCAGAAAGAAAATTTCATCAAGCTAAATACTTGGTAAAACATAAAAATGGTCACAGCTCACCCAAAAGTCACACTAGAGCTGGAGTTCAGAACTCCTTTGAGCCCGAGGGAGGGATTTCCTTTAGAGAGACTTTGCTCAGAGCCTCATTCCAGTGGTAGGTTGGGCCAAGAGCAAAAATGGCAGTGCTGATAGATAGATAGATAGATAGATAGATAGATAGATAGATAGATAGATAGATTCATGATTACTTTTAACACACACACACACCCTCCGTACAGATACCCAGGAAGAATACATGCCTCTCAGCATATTTTAGTTGTACAGCTCTTACCACTGGTAACTAAGCCTTAGGAAATAAATGTCCCAAAATTGCATGAGGAAAGAACACCACAAAAGCCAGGAAACCACCACATGACATCTCCTGAAAAGAGGCAACGTTGGTGGGAACTCTGAACAGGAGCACTCCACACAGGTTCCATGTGGATATACCAGCAGCTGCTATTCAGGTGCTAAGTTGTAATAGTGATGTCACCTAAACTGCTCCATTGGGGAAAAAGAGGACACTGTCAACAGGATCAATGGGAACCCAAAGTGTTGCAGAAGTAGAAAAAAAGAGAAAGAAAAAAGAGGAGAAAGAAAAAGACACCCAGCTCAATGAGAATTCAGCATATTCAGTGGTCAAAAATATTGACCATCTACTGGGGCAGAACAGAAATAAAATAGCAGAAGGCAAGCTAAGAATAAGGATTAGAAAAACAAGGTGTTCTGTTAAGATTCTGATGGTTGGAATGTGTTTAGAATGGGCAGAAATGGTGAGCTGTGCAGAAAACAGTACTTCAGGAAGGCTTTTCCAGAATTGCCCTATTTTCAATGGTATTTTACCCCTATATTAAGGTTAGGCATCTGCCCTATGGCAGGGTTAGGGTTAGAATAACGAGGTGTCTTGTTGAGATTTGGAAGGTTGCGATGTGTTTAGAATGGGCAGAAATGATGAATTGTGTTGGAAAAGGTACTCAAAGAAGACTTTTTCAAAATCGTTCCCTTTTCAATGTTATTGAAACACTATATTTGGGTTAGGTTTGTGCATTAGAGTAGGGTTAGGGTTAGCAAAATGAGGTTTCTTCTTCACAGCTCTGAACGGTTAATAGGACCCTGTCCTATACTGAATAGAGCAGCCTTATATTGTTATGACTGCTACTGAAATGTATATAAGAAAAATTCCTAAATCTCTTCTCATGATAATCACAACTTTGCTAAATATAGAAATGAAAGTTTTACTTCCAATTTCCTGTCTTTCAAGTGAAATGCAGTGAACTGCAGACAATTAAAACCGAACTGACACAGATCAAATCCAACATTGATGCTCTCCTGGGCAGATTGGAGCAAATTGCTGAACAACAGAAAACATCAACAGGTCAGTTGGCTGTCTACAAAGGTGCCCATCATTTAGGCCATGATATGGGAATGCAGGTGCAGGGAGAAAGCGAGTGCATGCTACCAACCAACCTAAATGGGATGACAGGCTGCACTGAGTGTTTCTTTTGCAGCTGTCCTTCAGGAGCGGGTCCCACTCTCCTGTTCCAGTAATTGTTTCTAGAGCATCTAAATGGTGTCAATATGTTGCATTTTTATCATAAAAGCAGTGACAGCAGGGCTCAAGGGAACAGAAATAGATGGTTTCAAAAGACCACCAGCTTTCCACAAGACAATGAGAGTGTTGATTTTGTTTGGTTTTATCCTTGCAATGATGCCTTCATGAGCCAGAGTATCACTAGGGTGAGACCATGGTAAGCATTTCTAGCTAGTCACAGATCTTAAAGTGAGTCAACCAACTTCATGATTTTGGATGTGTGCCCACTGAGTAGTTACAGCAGAAATAGCTACTTCTGCAACAAGAAAATAATCACAGTAAGCATTTTAAAAAACCATCATATGCCATTTCCTCACCTTTCCTAACCTTTCCTCAGAGGTGGGTTTTAATAACACCTGCAAAAGGTGGTTTTGCTTCGAGTCACTAAAGAAGGAACAAGGGAAGCTGGTGATTCCGATGCCAGTGGAATTATTTACTCATTTCAGCTTTTATTCTGAGCTTTATAGGATCTGTCCATGGTGCTGCAATCCATCCCCAGAATAGGTCACACACCATGGATAGCTGCTATAAGTCTCAATATAGAAGCTGCAAAGGATACCACTGACACAGAGTAACAGCAACATCCAAACCATTGGAACTCACTTCCAGCCCACCAGTTTTTGCCCTATGAGCTGCCTTTCTCTAGCACTAAACACTAAATGAAGATAGTCTGCCTCTATCTTCATGAAGAGATGGAGAAAGAAATCAGGTGATATCAGTGGGCGGGACCTCTGAAGGGAAAGACAGCATTTCCAATGTTATCTTTCCCTACAGTGTCTCCCAGGAAGTAAGATGTCCCCAGAACAGTTCTCTACCCCCATAGTAAGCACTTGGAGCTACTCCAGTCCCCTTTTATAAAACCACATGGAGACCGCCACCCCTTAAACCCTTATTAGGAGATCATGCTTGCTTCTGTCCCATCTCACAAAATTACCTAGGACAGTTACATCCTGCTAAGCTTAAACCCCTAAGCTCTCCATCACTCATCCAGGTTGCTCCCATAATTTCTCCTCTCTCTCCCATGGGATAAGAAATAAAATCTATCATGCAGGGAGATTCCCAAACCATTCTTTAATGTGAGCAACTCTTAAATAGGTAGAAGCACAACAGGAATGAGGTGAGATCTCTTGGGGCTGGTCAACACCTGACATGCTTGGGCAGCTATTAGGCTGCAGAATCCTGGCAGGGCCACTGCTGGCATCTGTCCTGGTGTGGGGAGGGGGATCCTTTGATTTTCTTTTCTGGACAGCTGTTCCAAGCAGCTGGATTTAGCTGCCATTTTACTTCCCTCCAATGCAACCCAGCATAGCATCCCTCAGGATCATTATGGGAGGATAAAACAGCAGCTCACCACTGCCCAATGTTTCCTGGGAGTTCTCCTGTGACCCTTGTCACTAACAGGTAAATGGCACTGAGAAGGCCTTCCTGCTGAGGAGCCTGGGGACACCACAGAGCATTTTGCCCAGGGCCCCTTCAAACCTGGAGCATCGCTAGAATCATTCTCTCTCCCCCCCCACCTCCCCCTCTTTGCTTTGTGTGTGTTGTGCATGCATGTCCTTTGCATCTTCTCCAGAAGTTAGAAAGAAAGCAGATGGAAACAAAAGTGAGATTTCCCAAGAAGACACAGCATCAGAGGCAGAAATGAACACAGAGGAGCCACTAAACGGGGAAGAGGGAGAAGAAGAAGGCCTTGTGCAAGATGATTGTGAAGATGAATTGGTAAGAAAACACAGGAAAACACTCTCCCACTTGAACGAATTCCTCAGCCTGGTGCTATTTTAACTGCTCATATTTCTGAGAAAAGCGATTTTCTCTTCCTTCGCCTGCTCCTAGAATAAATAGGCATTTGTAACGTTGCAACCTGTGCAGCTCTTTGAGAGGGGGGTTGTCCAGGAGGCACAAGGCATAGTGCTGCTATCGAATGAGATCTGCCCTTCCAAGTTCACCTTGCAACACATCCAGGTTGTCTTAACTGTCAGTCTCTTACTAATCAAAATTGCTTTGATCCAAGAAAATTTCTCCTCAAAAATATGACGGTTTGCATAAACGGCAAGGAAACATACCGTAGCCCTCATGACAGACAGTTGGAGACAGAGCTGTGCAAAATTTCAGTCAAACCCCTCCACAAACACACACACACAAACAATCCCTTTTCTCTTTTTTTTCTTCTCACTTTCTTTCAGGAGAATAGCCATTACACAGATGCGGAGGACTCCAGCCTACAGTAACCAGGTAAATTTAAGAGCGTGTAAAATCCTTTAATGAAATGTCACAGTCAGGAGACCCAGATCCTGCTGTCTGGATGAATTATGCTGACACAAAAGATTAGATATAAGATAGATTTGCATGCCTAAATTCAATCGTACAACTTTTTTCTTTCATTTGTCAAATCATTTGTCCTGATTTTTGTTTTTGGTGTACACTCCCACCCACAGCTCTTTTGCCGTGGCCTACAGAAAGAGGATTGCAGCAGATCTCACAAGCCACAGGAATGCAGAGAGAGAAGGAATTCGAAGAGTTAGCAGAAAATACTATGACATTCCCACACTTTTTTAAACCTTTTGGAAGTCAGCACTCTCCACCTTCCAGTAGATTTTAGACTGGAAACCAGGGCTGAGCAACATGCAGCCTGCAGGCTGTTAGAGGCACCCACCCGTGCTGCTCTGAATGCAGCAGTGAAACAATACTGGGCATGAAATGGCTGCATGGCCATTATGGAGCTCTAAAATATAGCTTTGGGGTATATTTTTTAGCACTGGCCCTGCAGAATAGGCAGCGCCCCTCAGTGCGTGGTTCACTTGAGATCCAGACTAATTGAAAATTGCCCCTTGCAGTTGCCTACCCATGTTGCAAACACTTAGTAAAAACATCACCCGTGTTCTCTGCTTTCTCTCTGCAACCATTACACTAGAATGAGCTCTTTTGTATAAATCACATTGCATTATTTAATAAGGGACTTGGTACCCTGCCTATCCACTATGAAAAAGGAGGCATTCTAGTTGGTTTCTATAGCCCAACCTTCCTCACAAGGTTGTTGTTGCTAGGATAAGATTGAGAGGAGGAGGACTATGCAAGTTGCCTTGAGTTCCTTGAAAGGGAAAAATAACATGAGATATGAATATAATAAATAAAAAATAACACTATTTGCATGCATCGCATGCTCTCCACACTTGAACTACAGCAATTCCTACAAAAAATGCTTCCTCACCACTGAACATGAACCACAGTGCTTTTAAGTCATTCATATGGCGCTTGTGTTAAAACCCTCTTTTTTTCCTCGTACCCCTCCATTTTAGCATGTTCAACACAGTGGCCATGAAAAGAGGGAGGACAGCAAGAGCTGAAACCCTGCTTGGCATGTTGACCCAGACAAGCATAACATGCAGGAGTGCTATCATCTCTGCCTGGCATTCGAGAAGGAGAACCATGGACCAATCTCTCCAAGCTGTTTTGTAGTACACAGCAAACTAGTCATCCCAGTGGATCCTCCTCATTGCCCACCCCCAAACAGCCCATCCTTGTCCTGCAGACTCGGAGCCCTGCTGCTGGTACAAGCATCACCTGTCCTTTGGCCTCCAATAACTAGACCATGGAAATGGTCTCCTGATGACAGATGAAGATTTGGATTTTTCTTTCTAGCACCAGGAAAAGAAAGAGAGGGGGGAGGGAGGGAGAAAGAAAGAAAGAACCAACATAAAGAGTCTTGTTCCTAAGACAGATGCGACAGTGATGTGCAATGTGAAGAGAAAGAAAACTATGTTGCCATGTGCAATTTGTGGTTTTGCTTTCGGAAGCCGGATCATGACCAGGACAACTAGGGGCATGGTGCCTCCTACTGGGCCACTTGCCTCCTTTGAATAGTGTCAAGGCAGAGCCACCTTACAGCTTTACAGAGTCTGCAACTTTCAAAACATGTCTTGATGTGCAGTGTGCCCTTTGGAAAGATGGACCAAGAACGTGGCTCTTGACAGATCATTCTGAAAGGAGTGACTAACCGTCTTCCTCCATGCAGTTTCCTAAGCATCAGGAAAGGTTAAGGCAGGTGGCAGGTCTCTGCTACAAAGGTAGGGGTGAGCACTGAGTACAGTTAGACTAGAAGATATAATAGGGGGCACCTATTAAACTCAAAATTTTCAGAAAGAGGGGTGAGACTGATCACTTTACAACCTAGCCAGTGCTCTTGTTGTTCACTGAAGTTCCATGAAATCATTTATTTGTTGTTCATAAAGATAAGGTCTGCCAAATCCAGTTCTAAAGGAAGGGAAAAGATGAGATGATCACGTGGCAGTGTAGATCCCCCGCCACCACCCACATCACATGACAACTGAAGCCAATAGCAGTGTGGGCGTGCATATTTCCAGTTTGTGATATAAGGAGTCTAAGATGAGGAGAAAATAAGGTTCTTCTCATTTTCATCTAAGGATCCCCTTTTAGCCCATTTACACTCACAAAGACAAAAGAGAAGCAAGTATGTTGTACTGTTATTGAACTGAAACATCCTGCAGAATTGCACTTTTCATTTGTTTGTTTGCAGTGTTCCTTTCTCTGTACAAACAACTCCAAGGTAGTTTGCTCCTAGTCATCAACTTCAGCCATAGATGATGCAATGTATGAAGAGCAATTCAGTCCTACAGACCGTCAAAACATGTTTAGGAAGAGAGAGAGCACTATTGTCTCAGCCATTTTTAAAGGACTTGATTCTACAAATTATGCAAAGGATTTCTGCTGGAAGACACACACCAGTTCCTGACACTGTGGAATTTCCTTTCCTTTGGATTTGTTAGATGAGAATCTTTGCTCTTGAAGCACAACATTTTACAATCAATTTCTTTGTTGACAATAATACCCATGGCAAGTAAATATAGGCAAGTGTTTTGTTCGTCCTCTCTTTTTTCTATTGCCCAATCTGTTGCCTCCTCCTGCAAAGTTTGGTGACTTTGTTATTTTGAGCTATTTTAGACCTGCTTTCTAGGCTTTTTGTTTTCCTAAGACCCAACTATGAGACTGAGGCATGGAAGAAGAGAGGGGGCTTTGTACATACAATCCTGTATAATAAAAGGAGGAAATTGATTCATCTTATACCATTGCATGTTTTCCTCATTCCAATATGCTATATATCATTGCTACCTTTGGAAAATTCTAATATGAACTGATTTCAGGCTAGGACTTCTTTACATAGGCTGTTATTCTTGCACACATTTCAATTAATAGAGAACCATGTCTCTGCCAGGGGTGTCAGAAGAAACTGTGAAAGGTTCAGAAAAGTTCAGATTTCTATAAATCCGACCTGCAGATTCCACAGCAAGCTACTTTTTTCCAAGTCACATGGACTTGTGGATTTGTTTTAATGCTGAGAGAGATCTGTTTTGATACAAATTAGTACACTCATGCAAATGAATATGAATTAACACAAGTGGAATGGAACTCTGGTTAAAACAACAAATCTGCTTTTGTCAATGAGCAGATGATGGAATGAAAGATCCCTGACAATCCTTAAATCACAGACAGAATGAATTTAACAAGATCCATACATTCCTAGATCCTAGAAAATGCAATGAACTGCAGTGCTGTGCTTGTTTTATTGGTGAAGTGTATGGGTCTAAATGCCTAAAGTAGCTTCATTGCAGAATTAGCTCTAACCAAGCAACTCTTTGGCACACGCACCTACCATCTGCATGACAAACGACTCTCCCCCACACTCAGCAAGAGTGCGGCCCACACAGACAGGAGTGAAATCAGTGTGTGTCACAGCGGAGCCAAATCCGGACCTTGAAAGAATTCAGCCAGAGGCTACCATGCTACTCCATGGGTATCCTCAGAAAACCTGTTTCCAGAACTCATTTGGGAGCAAGTTATCATTATGCGCTTGTGGGATCACTCAAAACAGTAAGTGGGGGAAATGATGCTGAAATTAGTTCGTACTTCTCAGTTTCTCATTCAGAACTGCCTGAATAAGGAACTGAAGTCCATGTACCCCCTGCACACCAAAAGGAGCCATGCAGCGCCCTTAAGCCCATCCACAATGCTAGAAGAAGGTAAATATCTAGAAACAGGGATGGGTGAGGATGTTGTTTCGGTTCATTTTTTATTTTTTATTTCATTTTAATTTACCATCTTTCATGAAGTTCTGCATATTTCAGACTTAGCAGGCTGAAATGCAGGAGCAAGTAAAACAGACAAATATATCCATCCTTACCTATCAGACAAAGGATGTAGTAAAGAGTAACTGCTCACTCCCCAGCCCTGCTCATTCTCTCACCTACAGCTGTCCCTTGGGGATCGAGGGAGGAGGTGGCAACGGTGAAGAGAAGGAGCACCAGTCACTAGATCTGGCCAAGCAGGGAAAAGTGAACCAGTGAACAGTTCTCTCTCTCTCTCTCTCTCTCTCTCTCTCTCTCTCTCTCTCTCTCTGTGTGTGTGTGTGTGTGTGTGTGTGTGTGTGTGTGTGACTTGCTCTGTCCTTAGTACAAAGTTGGGGGACTGGTGGGGATAGCATGATGGGGTGGGTGGAAACAGGAGTTCCAAGAAGTTATTCAACTCTGTGAGAAATCTTGTAGGAAGTGACCACAACATACCAGAGTTCTTGATTTTAAAGGAAGAAAAAATGGACTCTGGATATTGGGAAAGCTGATTTTAATAAACTCAGGGCAATTATAAGTAGGGTCATATGTCAAGTGACCCTAAGGAAAAAGGAGTCCAGGAAGGGTAGGAGTTTTGGGGGTTTTTTAAAGGAAATTTTCAAGGCACAATCACAAACAATTCCAACAAAAGAAAAGATAGCAGACAACATCAGAAGCCAATGTGGAGAGCTTCTTAGGCTGGATTCAGAGGTCTGACAAAGCAAATTTTGTCGTCAGGCTTGAGGTTCCCATTCTTGGCCAGAGACTTGTTGGTTGGTCCTATATCGAATGGAGAAGTGCACTGTTGGCAGATGGCATTTACCAACCACATTGGCAGAACACACACTTATGTTGCGAGAGACATCATTAGGTCCTAAAATAATGTTTTCAGAGCAGATATGGAGACAGAGTTGGCATCTCTATTCATTGCAGGATATGATTGTGTTTGTATCCTTCTTCTGTAGTTTGTTTTTCCTAGTTAACAGCAGCTTTAAGTTGGGTGAGATACGAACTACAGGAAGGACAGACCTCTCACCCAAGGCCTATGCAAAGGAGGTATCATTGTCCAAGTGGGGCTGTAGCTCATTGAACATCTGTAGGTTCACACAGCTTGATAAGCCGTGCTAGCCTCCATGTGGCCCCAGGGAATGATCAGGCATACAGTGAGTAGCAGGCACCCTCTGCTCCCTTCAGACCTCCCACAGGTGTCCTGGGGACACCACCGGAGCACCATGTTATCCCGTCCTTCCACTGCTGTGAGTCATTGCTTAAAAAAATCTACAGACCACAAAACCCGGCTTTCCAGCTGACTTTCACCATCCCCTGCTTCTACATATAATATATGCAGAGTCTGTATACCTATATACTTTGCTGCCCTTAGAAGTCCTCAGAAGTCTCACTTTAAAAAGGAAGCTTTCCTCTTAAAGCCATTGCTTAAAAGCCACAGCAATAGCAAAGTCAATGTGGTTTTAGCTGGGAGTTCAAGCTGAAAACTGGAGGCATGCTGTCATATCCTTGTCCAAATCTGTCCTATAATAAATGATTCCTAGGTACCAGCCCATCATTGTCTGTCTAATAGTAGTACTAACTTCTGCTAGGTTGCTTCTACCCTGCTGGGGCAATCATGAGAAATTCCTCAATTTGGAGGAAAATACAAAATCTAGCTGTTATTTGGATCCATCTATCTCTAAGCAAAATACACAGGATTTGTGTGATCCAGAGAACAGAATAGTTGTAGTAGTGATAGTCATTTCTATCTGCAGAACTGAAGATAAATTTAGGTGATGCCACTAGATAAAAATTCAAAAAGTGTCAGAGTTGTACACCCAGAGAATCTACACCAAGCATTTTTAATGGCATTATAATGCTTGACCATTGGGATGTCACCTGATGCTGACCCCAAAATGAATCCTCACATTATTTCTCCCATTACCTCCTGGATCTCTTTTGCCCAGTTATATCACAAGGTTTTATTAGGTACATATTCCAGCATGTGCTAAACTTGTGATACTGTTCTGGGACAGAGGAGTAACTTCACTAGGCTAATGAGTGGCACATCAATAAAACCGATGCAACTTGAAGAAGCTCAGCCAGACTTCAGCTTTTTAGCCTCTTTTGTCCACTCGCCCATTCACAGCCCTCTCTTCTCCCCACTTCCCCAGTGAAATAGACAACAAATGCTATCCTGCTTCCCCCTCCCCTCCCCTTTCAAGTTTCCCATGGCTTTTCATGCCTTCCCAGTTATCTCCCTTGTCTTATTGCCTCAGGGAATTACTAGCTCATCTGCTCAGAAGTCAATCACAATCTGTTCAATGGCCTTTCTCAGGGAATCTTAACTTCAGCTTGGAGCTTACTCATTTGAAAGTCAGCATGGGGCAGGGTCCACACTTTCTTGTTGCTGATAAAGGAATGGAGGTGACGATCCCATTGATTTCCTCCCATGGTGCTGGGGGTGGGGGGTAGCAAGCAGCACCACATAATCCCCCTCTTCTCTCCCAACCCCTTCTCTAATTCCGCGATGGTTTTTGAACAGCAGGTAAAGATGTCGATCTTTTTCCCTTAAACAACATATCCACTCCTTCATTCCTGCATCTAGTTAACTGATCTAAGAAATAAATGATAACAAAAGCAAATTAACCTTAAAAGGCCATTTCCCTGCACACATCAACTTTCCAACTCCTACTTTTCCTGCAATTGCAATTGTGTAACACATCACATTTTCAACAGTGGAAACTGTGCTGTATTCATTAGCATGTACCCCAACTGTTATAAATGTGTTTTGTATATATACTGTGGCAGTGCTCCAGCATAAAGAGGAGCAATTCCCAATTGGACTACTGTAACACGCTCGACATGGGGCTGCCCTTGAAGATGGTCCAGATACTTTAGTTGGACCGAAATAGAGCAGCCAGGCTTCTGACATGGACCGGTCCTTTACTATCTGCTTTACCTACAGTTAAGTCCAGGCCCAATTTAAGGTATCAATTAGTGATAAAACCCTAAATGGTTAGGCCCTAGGTAGCTGAAGGAGCATCTCCTTCCTTATACACCTGCCCACCCCCTAAGATCCAGGTCAGAGGTCCTTCTCCAAAAGCCCTAGCTGAAACTTAGAAGAGCGGCTATCCAGAATAGGGCCTTTTCTGCAGTGGAGCCCTGCTTTAGAACATGCTCCCCAGAACAGACGCTTTATTCATTTCGGTGCCAGGCCAACCCCTTTTATTTTCGCAGTATTTTAAGATCTGAATGTGGTTTTAATATTGGTTCTTATTAGATTTATGCCTTAATATATGCTGGGGTTTTTTGTCCTGAGACCCCTGTAAAGGATGGGGTAAAAATGTGTTAAATAAAATTCTAATAGAGATCCATCCAGAGATTTGGAATATGGAAGTGTCACAATCCTAACATTAAGACTGATGCAAGCACACTTAACATAGCAGTGAGTCTTACTTAACACAGTGAAACTGACTTGAGGAACACACATGAATCAGTCGGCACAGAAATTCTGTTCTTCATCTGCCATGCAACGATTATCTCATATTGCGTTTAAAGAATGACAATTTGGCAACGATGGTGACTAGTGTTATTTCAATGATGCTACTAGTTTGGTAGATCAGACAAATACTGTGGGCACACCATGACCTCTGCAACTGTTGACAAGGTCCACTACCGTATCATTGTTAGCAAACTGGCAAGAGGTGAGCTAGATGAAGCCCTGTCAGTGAGGGTGTTCAGGGATAGGCTGGACATGCAACGTGGTAGGCATGTCATCAGCGAAGCCGGCTGGAGCCGGGGTTCAGAGTAGAATGGCCCAAGAGGCCCCTTCTGACTCTGTTTCTATGAAGCATTATGTGGATTTGAAAGCTGATGGACCATGTCCAGAGTGCCTGCATCTCCCATGGCAGCCCTTTTCCAAGGATGCTCAGGTTTTAAATTATGAGATGTGCCCACAGCCCAAATACCTTGCCTACCCCTGCTATAAGGTATAGGGTCTTACCACTAGCAGGTAAAATCCATACATGCAGAGAGAGAAACACAAGTTTCTTAGGTTCACAACTCAATGTAGCAATTTCACATTCAGACACTGATCAGACCCTGCAAGTTTGCTGTATTATGCTTCCTTAGACAAATCTACTTGTTTTATATCCAGTTGAAAGACTTGAAACACAGTGTCTAGGATTTTGTATTTGTACACACAAGGACCAGGTGGTTAAAGAAAACCCTCATCTATGCAGAGAATTATATACATAACATTTTACATTTAACAAATGCTGTATGGGTTTCATAAGTGTCTGTGAAGATAACCACGATGCTATAGTAATGTTACACAAGAGGCACTGATCCTGGCTTTATTTGTTTTAAAAGATACATCCAACATTAGTTACAGTTCAGATGCTATTAAAAAGCATTTAGGAAACCTTTTACTGTTCTGAAGTAGCCTTTGGAGAGAAAGTAAAAATGGTTTGCTGACAAAACTGAAGTGTGTTAGTGCACATACAAATTAATATTTAAAAAGACTTCTTCCAGTGTTACACATGAGAAAGCAAGAACAGTCAACCCCAACTATTGTTTAACCAAGCAATACAACTACTTTGATTAACTTTAGTACTCTGCCTATGTGCCATCCCTTTATAGCCTCCCAACCACTTCCTATTTGTGAGTTCCCCACAGGCAGCTGATTTATCACTGTATAAATAAAATACTTGACTACATGAACCTTTGGGTTGACCAGCATATCTCTAAAGTTATCATTTATCTTCCGCTATCTTTTCCACTGGTAAGCTGAAAACCAAAGTCATGAAGAAATAGAGAAAAGACGCTCTTTCCCCAACCCATACAATTGTTCCAACTTTACTTGAAGCTTTACTTGAAAATAAGATTTGAAAATCCACAGCATTAAAAACCTCAGAATTTTATAACCCTCTCTTCTGCCTGCAAAGAACCCAAGGCGACTTACACAATTCCCCTCCTAATTTTGCCTTCACAACAATCCAGTTTGTTGAGGTTTAGGCTGAGAGTCAGTGACTGGTCCAAAGTCACCCAGTGAGCTTCACAGTCAAATGGGGATTTCAGTCCAGATCCCAGGCCAACACTTGTAACCAGTATGCAACACTTTGCTTTCAGAAAGTTAGTGAGAAATGTAAGCACAACCATGCTGGAGCAGATGAAAGGCCAAGACCAGCATCTTCTTTCCCACAGTGGCTAAGCAGATGCCCATAGGAATCCCATAATAGGAATCCCATAAATGGCACGTAAGAGCCTACCTACATACTTGCATGTGACCTTCTTTCCTTTGGCTATCCTAATCTCCCAGCATTCCATTTCACTATAGGATTCTAGGGTCTAGAATGCAATGACCAAACCTGCACACAGCATCCCAAGCCCAGGTGTACTGCCAGCTTTACTTCAATTCCATTTTTCCCCAGTTCCTAGTTCAATGTTTTTACTGAATTATTCCACAAGAACCCTTACTGTTCAGTCACTGCTAGCTCCAGTGTATATATGAAGCAACAGCCTTTTGCTTCCAAGTGCACCAGTTACCCTGAACCACATCCACCATTTTAATGCCTATTCGTTGAGTTTGGAAAGATGCTTTTGGAAATCCCATTTTGTTTTTACCAGCCTGCACTTGGTGTCACATCAGGAAAAACTGATCACCTTACAGTTCACCTTTACCTGTAGGTTACTTGTGAAAAAGAAAATCCAGAGCACAACCCTCTACAGTGAAAACCGTTTAATTCCTACTCTGATTCCTCTTAACTAGTCCCCAATATTTAAGAGATCTGTCCCTTTATACCATTACAGGAAAGTTTACTCAGGTGCTTATGGTGAGGGACTCTTGTTAAAAGCTGTTTGCACATTCAAGTGCACAGCAACTCCTATGCACAAGTGTATTAACACTGTCAAAAACTTTAAGTGAATTACCTCCTCAGTTACAAGCAAATACCAATTAAAATATAAAGAAGACCAAGCTGTTGTGGGGGTGAATATATCAATGCCCGATTCTGTTGCACACTACTGGGAAGGGAAAGATGTTATACCACATATCTTGCAGAAAGTAGAGGTTAGACTAGTGGAGATGAGGAAAGACACAGGATTAATTACCCTATAATAGGTGTGCTAATGTCTACAATTAATTTGGAACTGGATGCTTTCATTTAAATTCATTTCCACAAACTTAGTTTAACCTTATGATTTCATTTGAAGTTAACTCTCCAAATGCATAAGTGAAAGCTTGCAATGCAAAATTCTCATAGGTAAGGCAGTCATAAAATACATTTCAACTGCAACATTTTCCCCAAACTGTTCACATTAATTTGGCATCCTGATCAAATGATGTGTTTCATTAATGAACTGTACAGTTCAACTGCAGTGCACTTATGAAGAAGAGTCCCAGAATATGAAGAGGAGCTGATCATGGAGTGCCTTATCAGTTCTAGAAGTCAGCATAAAGAAGTGTGGGGCTGGAACAAATAATTAGAATATGGATGGAGGTATGCAGTCAAAATTATCTGTTTTTAATGACAGGATATTTTTATAATGTCATTCATTAACTGTTTCCCTCTATTCTTATAATATATTCAAGACAAAGTATCTCTGTATAACAAAAGAAAGTATCCAACCAGCACAAATGCTAATGTAAATAATGTTACACTAGCATAAATTACACTAGTGCAACACTCATAGCATTTGCTGGAACACCAATTTTCCAGGACAATAGTTTTTCACTAGCACAGCATAATAAACATTTGTAGTTGTGCCCCACTGCATATTGCCTAGTCATCTGATCATCTGAATTAGTTATGATGCTTGCATGTGTTCACAGTATTGTTGCCAAAGCAACTAACAAGAGTAACGAAGAAAAATTCAAATGAAAGAGTCACTGTTATAATAACTTTAATTCCTCTTGCATTTTACAGAGTTCTATGAACAGATTAAAAAGCACCTCCTTCCTCATCACACTTGACAGTTGGTAAAATATTCAGTTAGCAATGTCAAACAGCTTGAGGATCTGTAGCTTGCAAGAATTTTCACAGACCAACCCAAAGCCAAGCAGCTTTTACAATCTTGTTTTAATACATTGGAACTCCACTCAGGTTGTAAGCCTGTCCAGCCTTTTGTGCCCAGATCACTTTGAAAAATCCAGTGTCAACCAACCACCTAGTTAGCTTTGGCACGGAGCTGTGCTCTCTTGCCCGTGACAGCCTGGAAACCAGTTTTGATGCTGGCAACAGAGCAGCGTGAATGGCAGGTCTCACACTGCAAAAAATATAATCTGGTGTCCTTCTGCAAGATTGTGTCTGGCGACCGACATGTGTGACAGGTGACATATTCCTCTGGGGGGAACAATTAAACATGCTTTATTAGGAACAGATTAATTCTGATAGCTCACAAAAAAGTTCATGTATTCAACCAAGAAGATACTATAGTAGCATTTAAGCATCTTTTCAAAGCTAGCTATAAACTAACTGGACTATTTTCTGTGTCAACACATGCAAATCTTGTTCTTAGGCACCAAAGTTATAAAATATTTTGTGCATGTAGTACTTCCATGGTCAAATAGCTCTTCATATGCTCCACAAATAGGTTTCAAAGTTAATTATCCCATAAGCAACATTGACTGTTTATTTTTCTACTATGCAGCTCAACTTTAGTAAGAATGCACAAATAATACTTTAAATTGCACTTACTGCATACCATTTCAGAATTTGGAACTCAGTTCGTCTATCACTTTTGTGTCACTATTCATTAAATATATAAAGCTCCCTTATACCAACTCACATGATTGATCCATAGACAATCAGTAACCTTCCTGACTCTCAGGCAAACATCTTGCTCCCCACATGCTATTTTATTAAAATGTATGTCCTGCTCTTCCATTAAAAAAGTACTCAAGTCAACCAACAATAATCAAATACAAATCATTACTAAAACATGAAACAAATCAATTAAAAGCACATAAATGAAAACAGTACCCATCAGTTAAAACCTAATTTATCAAATAAGTCAGCTTAGCTGGCCAGAGAGCTTCAGTTGTGGGGCAGCATGGAAATGAAATAAACATTAATCACCAAAGTCCAATGAATGCACAATTGGGATGGAGATAGCCTGGCCCCTCTTAGCTGAGAGTTCCAGAACCTGAGAGCAGCCACCAAGAAAGCCATCAGTGACATTCTCAAATACGTGTCTAAGAATGGTGGGATAGGAAGAAGTCTTTCCTGAGAGCTTTAAAACTCAGAGAGTTTAAAAACTCATAATGGGAAAAGATGACCTTTCAAAAACCTGGCTGAACACTAGATAGGGTTTCACTGGTCATAGCCTACACTTTGAATGTGTAGCCTACACTTTGCCCAAAACCAAACCTACAGCCAGTTAAGTTGCCATAACCAGTATCCTATGTACCCAACAATGCCCTGATAGCCTAGCTGCAGCACTGTGAACCATCTGAAGTTTCCAAACACTTTTCAAACCCAATCTATTACTTGGTAGTGCTAGAAACTAAGACAGGGGAAATCCCACATGTAAATCATGCATTCTGCCACTGATTGTTCTACTGTCTGATAAGAAGAAGCCTACACACTTAAACTACATATCCTATGTCTGTGAGTTTTTGTATGAGAAACATCTATCAAACACTTTACCTAAAAAAAATAGCTGTAGGAAGCTATTCCACTGAAATGTAGAATGAGTATTTTGTTCTACCTGTGCCAAAGATATTCAAGGACCATCTCCTTCCTCAACTTGGATCTACTTACCCAAACACTCAAACCAGTAGAGAGAGATTCCCACCCTCCCAGCTTCTGGGCAGCTAGGTGTGCAATTTGTGGAGTGCCCTTTAGAACAGACACCTATTCCAAATACTACTTGACTTTTGGCAATCAGCAGGCACATAGTCAGTTCAGAGGACTTTCAGGAAAGCGCTGGCTGATTATTATAGTGCCACTCCTGCTGTGGTTTGTTCTCTTTTGAAGTGCTTATGATTTAAATAACAGGTTAAGAAGCTAGCAAAGCTAGACACTTTTCCAAGGATGAATAACATGCTCCTGTACAATATACTTACTGATATATCTTCTCAAGACATTTTCTATCTGTTTTTGCTGGAATCTTCCTTTGATTACAAGCTGGTTATTACCATCTATTGAGCCACTGATTTGAAAGAAAATTTTTATAAAGTTTAGAATAAAGTTAGAAAGAAATGGCATATAATGCAAAGAAATGTTTCCCTAATTATCATAACAAATGCAACAAAATGCTAAGATGATCTCCATCAGTATTGAGACCACATAATTTATAGCTCCCTTTTAAGGACAAAGTCATCATCAGAGTTATAACAGCTTTTTAGTCAAATAGGAACATCTAGCAACAGGATGGATAATTCAGAATCTGGAGGTTTGCAGTAATACAAAAAAGAATGTTAGAATAAGGCAGGAGAAACCTCATACAGCTCAACAAGGACTAAACATGCTTAGTAGGTACAGAATTTGCACTGAAAAACTAAATTAGGGAAGAGGAAACAAAGTATAGTATCATGGGAAAGAAGTAGGCAGAAGTAGAGCAATTGAGATGAGGGTCTGAGTGGCTGATGCTTTCCCTTTCTTTCTACTATAAATTGTTTTTGCTGGGGTTCAGGGAGGGAGGGAGGGACGGAAGGAAGGAAGGTAGATTAGCAGACATACAGGCCGAGCAGCTGAAAGAGAAGACAAAGAATACAGAGGATAATGGAAGAAGGTCAGTTACATTTCTGTGCTTCTTCCTCAGTTTCTCCCTTTCTTTCCTTCTCAGAACATAGAAAGCAAGAGGGCACAGGGGAAGAAACACAGATCTAAAAGAGGCAGAGAGTGCCATCTCATTAGACAGGTTAGTTTCTTTTTCACATTCCAAGGTCTTTTATTCTGGACAGAACTGAGAGCTAGTCATTAAAACCAAAATCAATCAAGAAATTCAAAATTTTAATGTTGCTGTTAATGGGCACCAATGTGACCATCCACACCCCCAAAATCCAGAAAGTTAGTAACAAAGGTGGGAGTTCCAGCTCTTTCTAAGGCTGGTCTTACTTAGAGTGACACATTTCAAGGTAGCCCTGCCAATGCAAGTTCCAACCAAATGCAGTTCATTTCCTCATATGCTAGGCTGAAAGAGGCTGGGACTCGGGAGGCATGGTTTGCAACAATCTGGCAGTGTTCTCCTGGATATTATGCTTCTACTACAGGCTTGGCTAAGCTACATATACAGCTTATGACAACCCTGCAATGTTCTCCTGTATGTTACCTAAATGCTGCAAGGAGGGTTAAGAAAGTACTATGCTACAACACTGCAGCATACTTTGTTGTTATGACAGATTTCCTTCTAGGCCAAATTCAGCATTCAGAGGCATGTGCAAGTCTCATGCCCCAGTGATCTGCACATGGACTCATTGTACCTTTACATATTCAAAAACCAAAAGATATTTTGTACATAGAAACAGTTTTTGCTCTTATCTTCTCGGTATGCTTTCCTCAGAGGTTCAAAAAATGCATGTACACCAGGGATTTACTGCTACCTTTTGTTGCTGAGTCCACCTACCCATATCTAATCCCAAACTGCAAGCAAGCAAAGTTAAATCAGCACATTGCTCAACAAGTTAATCAACAGCATGACAAAGTACAGAACTTTGCTTACCATATGGGAACCACACATAAAAAAAAAGAATTTGGGCATTAACTATGGCTTTTCCTTTTCTTATCTAAGCAGAAAAAGATATTGGAAAAGAATTGGCCAAGACTGATGATTTTATCTTGGATTCCAAGTTGTGTTATGTGCTGTAAAGTCATCTCTGAGCTATGGCAACGCTATGAATGAAAGGCCGCTGAAATGCCCTATCCATGACATCCCTGCTTAGCTGTTCTAAATTCAATGCTATGGCTTCTTCTATAGAGCCAATCCATCTCTTATTTGGTCTTCCTTTTCTTCTTCTGCCTTTCGCAAGCCTAGCAAGACTGCCTTCTTCAATGAGTCTTGCTTTTTCAGGATACTTGCCTTCCAAAGTATAATAGTCTCAGTTTTGCCATTTTTGCTCCTAGGGAAAGTTTTGGGTTCCAAGTTTTAAAAAAAGTTATTTCTACTTCTGGAAAGGGGTTTGTTCACTTGTCTTCTGGCAGTGGCCCACTCACACAGCCACCCACCTCAAGAATTCTTTCTCTAAAATTGTGAGCCAGAGCAGCAGTTTAGCAAGTGTGAAGAGATGAAGCCTGCAGTGGGCGGGGGGGGGGGCGGACCTGAGTGCAAGCAGGATTTAAACTTTTTGGATAAACTGTTTTAACTGACACAGGCTTAAACCTGAACAGACAGGAAGAACTGGTTATTCTTGAATGGATGTTTGCTTCGCCTTTGGTATGCTTAATTTCTTCAGCATTGTAATAGATGCAATACATCACTGTGCAACAAAGATTCCATACAAGTTCCCCTCATGCACATGACTGGTATACTAACCATTGTAGCAAGGAGAAAAAATGCCACTTGGCAAGAGCTTTCAAGTTGCCTCCTTTACATAGAATAAGTCCTTATTGGATACATTATTGTCAAATTTAAATATGGAAAAGCAGCAACTTAGGTGCTTTTACTTCCAGATGAGAGAGTGCACTCAAAAATAGTTTACAAAACCCAGTTTTCAAAATAGTGAAGATTTCCATGCCTGAGAATGTTCGAAACAATCTATATTCTGAATTGATTTGTTTTTAAAATGTTCACATAACTCACAAGACTTATGTCTAAAAGATGTATTCAGAATTCTCAAACTTATCTATATTCATGAAAAGAGTAAAATGTTAAAATGATTACCTTGTACCCAATTCTGCAAGCAAAAAAGCCAGGAGATGCTTTGGTTGACGATGTAATCTAAAAATAAGAGTCAGAATTTACTTAGTTACCAGCACAATATATACACATGTAGGGCATTTGTTTCAAAATAAAAAGATATGAAGTAATTGCACAAAACAGAATTAAATGTTCAGTGATCCTATACACAGTACCTTACTCTGATCTCACAAGCAGTGTTTACTGAGGGATTTAATGTGAGAGCAGAGAAGCTATGATATAAACCAGGGTAGACAATCTGGTATCCTTCAGATACCTAAGAATACAACTCCCTTATATCCCAGCCAGCATGACAAATATCCAAAGATTACAAAACATCTGGGGGATACCAAACTGTTCATTCCCACAATGAAAGCTACAACAAAGACAGATTATACCTGTTTTCAGAATATTTGAAGAAGCAAAAGCATCATAATCAAGGAAAAGGGATTAAGGAAGGGACATTTATAGCACAGGAGAGAACAATCACCTCAATGGGCTCAATGCAAGAAGCAGATTCAATTTCTTTCAGTTCTATGAACCAAAAATATATATAGATCTGATATCAATTTGTATTTCACTGTTTCCAGTGACATCTCAAAGCCATGTTTAAACAGCCCTTTGATAAAATTAAAAAATATGAAGGCTATTTCAAATGCAGAGCTTCCAAGAACGAACAGTACCACTACATGTACTAAAGGGCTAATTTGTTCCATCAGAATTTAGCTGCTTCAGTGGGAAAAGAGCAATGTGATTTTTCTAACTTATCCTTAGCTCTACAAAGAGACACATTTCAAATAATAATCATTTCCCTTAATGTATTTTGTTGGAATTTCCAGCAATCATTAGTTCTAGTTAGCTGTCCAGCCAAATATATGAGAAAGCAAACATTGTAGATGTACAAACACCAACCCCACAAACTCCCAACTTCTGGAATGCAGTAGTGGGCCAAATCCAGATTCTAAGCAGGTCTGAGTTAAGAAGCCAAAAAGAATCAGTGTTATCTGGTGGCCACATTCTGCTACTCTTAAAGAGTTTTCAAGTACTGGAGATCATGGGTCAACCTCACTGGGAATTGTTCTTGTGCTAATTAATGGGGATTTCACAAGAGTGCCTAAAATACTTTCACCTCACTAAATGTTATAAAGAAATTCCAAGTTGACTGCCTCATGAACTTTTCACCCTTGAACCATCCATGTTAAGAGCAGGCCACTAAAGTATTTTCCACCTGCAACTGAATTACAGGTCAGCACTCAATGCAGGTTATTTAAATCACAATAACCTTACAGCTACCACAATGAATATATAATCCCACTCAAGGATTGTAATACATCCATGCCAGGTTCACGTGGCCTGACATGAGGATTAAACAACCATTTCATAACTGTAAAGTAAGCCATGTTACGCAAGCACTGTTTAACCTTCACATAACCCACACTAGCCAGGTCTGCATGGCACGACAACCCATGTGGGTGTTGCATATTCAAAATGGCCTGCACATGTGCCACAGTCCCACCATGGGTTAAACAGCCCAAGCAGGTTGTCACATCATGCAAACAATACACAATTGTTCGCATATCATGCAAAAAATAACCCCCAAGAGTTACTCCCACTCCAACAAAACACAGTATACAACCAAAACACTATGGTAGCCCCTCTTCCCTTTAGCCACTTCCTATCCCAGATCACAACAGAGTCAAGACTTACAGTTTACAGATATCTGTAAAGTTGACAAATGATGTTTTCTTGGTTCCTACTCTTACAACTTGAGGTGGTTTCATGACAAATTTTCTTTTTTCACCAGCTACCATATCTGGATTTTTTTCCCGCATAATGTTAAATACACGATTCAGCAACTGGACACACATGGGAAAAAATATTAATACATTTCAATCATGAACCATCTCTCATTATTGCATTTCTCTACTTAATGAGTGATGTTGTAAGGAGGTAATTATTAGGAAACCAATTTTTTCAGTGATCCCAAAACAACTCATCTTCTTAAAATTATACTGTGCTTCCCTCTGAAATGCTTCAGCTCTTTCACAAAAGACTTCCCTCTGATACTCCAGTCCATCCACTTAAACTAACACATAAAGGGGAGTTGGCAGTTGACTGCATGTATGCCTGTATACAGAGTGTGCTCATTCTCATATTCCAGCCAATGCGCAGAGGTCAGAGGCACAGCAAATGAAGACATACATGTTAGAGGCAGGGCTACTACTCATGCTCTCCCCACCCCACCCACACACAATACATTGAACCTTTGCTATTAGAGAATATAAACTCTTGTTTGATTTTCCCTGAAGAAAAAATCTAGTAAAATGGTCACCATGAACAATTTATTTGGTGCACTAATCACTCCTTCTTGCTTTGGATCACAAGAAAGGCAAGCAGAAGGGAAAAAGCAGCTCCAAGGCCATAAAATACCACAAGAAATCTGTAGAGAATGCTGACACCCCAAAGTGTAATTAAACACTCAGTGCCTGTGCCTAGTAGCTCAAAACTGAAATAGAACTGAAAGGGTTTCAAGGATATTACATCACCATTTCCCTGGCTCCTGCCAGTCCCACCATGCATTTTGAGAAGCAGAACTTGCAAGAAGAAATGTTCTCTATTTCACACACATTTAAATATTGACAAATTGGGGGCACTTGGAACAATACATTTAGGGCCTAAGTTTTGCACAGCGCTTCACAAAACCCTCTCTTTTTGCACATGATTTTCGGGAAGAAGACAGTAGTATAGACTCTATTAACGTGTCTATGAATGCACAACTCATTACTTTCTGATTAACCTTATTTTTTTAAAACCCCTCTATTTCCCTTTGTTCATCCAACTTCAGCTGAAGTTTAACAACTTAGTTTAGCCCTCTGAAGTTTAATAACATATTTTAGTCATATTTAAAGTAATTTTAGACTTCTTATATGTGTTCACATATCCCCATTGAGACATCAAATAGTCTGTAAATAAAAAGAAAATATAATAATGTTAAAAAGCATAAAAGCTATTTACTTCATCGTATGTGTAGTCTCTCTCTGAGCCTGCCCATGCAGGCCCCGACTGAGAACTAAATGAGATTTCATCATCCTTTTTGCTATCTTCATCTTCCAATGCTGCAAAATATGAAATATACTTGAGATCCAGGTCATGTTCCACCATGTGCATGACAATCATATAATTTTCTTCCAGAAATACAGGTTGCAAATACAACCATAAAATTAATAATACACCAGAAACCACTCACAAAGATCTATGCGGGCCACAACTTTTCAGCTATTCCTTCCTTACTATACTCCTTGTATGACTCAAAGAGTGAGTATTTATATAGAATGCTGTGAGGTGCTGAAGCTAGAATGGGAAACGTAGCAGCTCCACCAAAGCAGTGCTTTACACATGTGCCGAATGCTCTTTGAACAATGTGGGGTTTCCATAAAAAAGTGAATCAGAAAATTCTTATGCTACAGTTCAGTAAGAGTCAGATACAGCATGTTTGAATTATGTATATTTTGGTTTGAATTTACCCTGCTGCTTTCAATAACTGGAACATGTGTGTGCGACATGTGTGCTTCCCAGGGATAATCACTTAAAATAAATTAAGTACAACTTTGAAATTGATCAGATTGGATCCACTGGTTGTGCTATTAATTAATTTCATGAAACGATGTATTTTTTGAAGTGGAAAATTACCAACAGAAAAAAATAACACACTGGAAAAAATATTCCCCACATCACTTGTTTTAAATCCTGGACAGCGCATTCAGAAGATAATACAGTTTCACCATTTACATAATATTTAAGACAACCGTAGAGCAGCAAACTAGATTTATACCATCTTTAAGACATATGAAACTTCTTTTACCACAGCTGCACCATAAAGCTAAATCTGTGTAGGTTTCAAACAGAATAAAAATGGTAGGGAGACACCCAGTTGTCCTCCACTGAAAAAATTAGTTCAGAGTAGGTTACCAATCCCCAGAACAATTCTTAACACACACACACACTAAAGGACTCCAAAGAAGTTCTTAAGAAAGTCTGACAATTAAATGTCCAGTTTAGGTTTGCTGTTAGATTCAGGCTTTGGAGAAACATTTCCCACTGTTTAGTTGACAATTCAAATGGCATTGCTGTTAACAGAATTTCCTATATTAGTACTTTATTTCATGGGTATTGCCAGTTCTCAGTGATTTTCAAAGAGGAAATTCTTTAAAAGCTGCAGCCTTCCTCTCAATTTATTGAGCCCCAAACTAAATCATGTTGCTCCAAAATTCCCCCTGCTTTCATCACAGGATCCCACTGTGGTTTTACTCAAGTAGGAAAGAAATGGGAAGAAAGTTATGTAGATTTGGGCTAACATAACAGTGAAGAGGTGGTTAAATCAAGTGGCTGAGTATCTAAATGCTGAATAGAGTGGAAAAGTTGAAACTACTGTGGAAGCACTCAGATACAAGGCCTGGGGCACAATATTAGGCATGTTTGGACCAAAAAAGCCCTTTCAATCTAAATTCGCATGGGAATCCACCTTTAATTTTATTTTCCTTCTGCCCTACACTAAATCTTTAAAAGTTAACTTTCACCCTTTAAAATCATAATTACTTTCATCTTTATCCAATACTTCCTCCGGATCTGGAAACTTAACAGTCTTCTTTTTCTTCTTCTTTCCAAGCATGATGTCAAGGTCATCTTCTGGTTCTACTGCCGCCTGCACATCACCCTCAATTTTCAGGTCCTTGAAAACAATGTGTCACAATATAAACAAGGATGCATTGATACAAATAAATGGCAGTAAACAATAAGTTACCCAAAAGTACTAGTGCTAGTACATTTAAATAACCATCCTCAGGAATTACTTTTTTAAAAAAGACTAAAGTATATTACTTCCAACCCTTTAACGACTTTTCAGAATGGGTAGTTACTACTAGTGTATAGTAGTAGTAACTATTCAAGTCTATGTGTTGGACTCCTTCCATCTTCCTCATCACCCAAGTCTTACCTGGGGGAAGTCCAACACATTTGGAGGTCAGCAACATGGAGAGGGCTGATATAGCTAAGGTGTGATATTTTAAGCTACATTACCCAATAATCTGATATCACACAACAGATGTGTGACAATATTGAATAAGTCAGGTTTAAATACATGCTGCCGAACAACTTACCCCAACCTGGTACCTGCCAACTGTGTGAAGATAATGCAGTTAGTAGCTCTGGAGGTACTAGGTTCTGTAAGGCTCTTCTAGAAAAGCAAGTTAAGATACTGTCCCTGCACTGGGTGAAGCGAAGACATTTGGTACAGCTCTTGGCCTAACTGCCTCCAAGTTCATGTACTCCCTTCTCCTCCTCTCACGCAGCCACAAGGAGACAATTAAAAGTTTCCACTTTAAACCCAAAATGGTGGTTAATTTTAACTATCGTTACTGAAAATAAACCAGTTTCATAAAGGATTGCTTGAGATTTTCTTGTTTCCACTAAACAAAGTGGAGATGAAGCAGTTCATCTAGCTTCAGATCACTCAGGAAGCTTACAGTTAACCAAAAATTAGGCAAAGGTTTCTGTATACCTCCTTGGTGTTGTGCTAGAAGTGGGGTAGAGGGGGGATGTTCAAGCCTACGTTAAGATTAGGCTTGCCCTTGTACAATTAAGTTATGGTTGAGCTTCATACTCAAACAAGTCAAATGAGCAGTATGCTATATTTCTGCCCTGGGAACACAACAGGTAAGGATGCACTACAAAAACATAATTTTCCTCTTCACAGAATGAAAACACTGCATGTCACCAATATCATGGATTCTTATATGATGTAAGGCAAGACATGAAATATGAAAAGACATGACAGAATATTTCATTGGCAGCAGTGACATGATACACAGCATTACACGAAAAATGGATTCTTCCTATGAAGCATAAACGGGGCATGCCCCCCAATTTTAGGTATTGGTATTGAGGGGAATGGGCATTTTTGTAAAGTTATTTTGGTTCTTTGTTCCTAAAACAGCAAATGAAGATAAACATTGAATATGCTATTTTATTTTATTAAGCTCTACATTCTTATACATCCTAGAATACAGCAAAAACAAGCACAGCTTTTGACAACAAATTAAATTTAACTGATAGGCCTCATCCCAACCACATACCATTTACTTGTAATACTGGTTCTCACATTATACCTGATAAATATAGGACGAGTTAAATGCTAAAGAATTCCTTCCAGTTTTAACTTCAGAATGCACTACAGACTGTACTGAACTGGATATTTTGCACATCACAAAAGCTAACGAAGTTTAAAACTGCAAATATGTCCTTTAGTCTTAATTCAACTGACCTTTATACCTTCCTCAGTTTCATCTATGTCAAATATCTTTTTTGTTTTCTTCTTCTTCTTCTTTTGATTGAAGAAGGTTAAGTCATCTAAGTCATTCGAAGCATCTTAAAATCAAAGGCAATATGTTACAAAGCAGTCTAAACAATAGTAGTTATAAGCACGGAAGGAAGACAACTGTACCACTGAACTGAATTCATTGACACAATCTAAACAACCTGACAGTATTCAGAGATAATTCTCAAGATTTTCGTGCATGAAGGAGCCAAATGTTAAGATCAGTGCATGACTTTAGCACCATGAGGGGTGCTGATCTGAATGTCAGGACACATGCAAAAGCCTATTTAAAAATTATTCTGCACTACTTCAGCTGTGTGCAAAATGTTGATCAACACTGAGTTCTTCATGCGGCAGCTCAGTTAAATGTCATGGAATGCATCTGGTTCTCAGATACAATGCACACTACAACCTTGCATGGAGACCTGGATGAGCAAGAGAGTGACCTGCCCACAGCAACCCAATGAGATTGAGTACTGAGCAAGCTCTAAATCCAGATATTCCCCAAATCTACAACAAAACTGCTTAACCCATAGGATTTCTTGCAAAGCTGCAGATTCATGAAGTAAACACCATGTCCTTCTGTATCCAAGTTTTCATCTGAGAAGTCAAACTTCTCAAGTGTTTCCAAGAGATGCATGCCATCTTACCTTTTCTCCTACTGTCCTCTTCATCAGCTTCTGTATCTTTGTCTTCTGTTGGTTCTGGCTCCACTTCTTTTGTTTCTGATAACTGCGTTTCTTCTGTTTGTGTATCACCTCCTTCTTCGTCAAGCATAAAAGGCTTCTTTTTCTTCTTCTTCTTCTTGCTCATTGTAGGATCAAAAATCATCTGCAAGAAACAACAGAATTTTCCTTCAGCACCTTGACAATAAATTTTACAAGATACTTCTCCAACTTTACAGCAGTCTACTACTCACATTAGACAAGCTATGTTCTGTTTAAATTAAGATTTCCATCCTCACCTACAAAGTAAATTAGGATAATATTGAATACTTACATGGTACAAGGAGTTGACAAATCTGAGAAGCAAAATGCTTTACAAATTCCTCAACTGCACAGGAAGATTTTAAAAATCTAACTTGATTTGTAAGTCACAGTAGGAAGGGGTTTATACAGAGAAGTATTATCACAAGACAGCCTTCATATTTTATTATTAATTTGAAAAGGATACATTTTCAAACTAAATAACTGATTGATTTTAAAAAATCAGTAACTACAACAGCTGCAGTTCTGAATTTTTGGAACAAGGCTCCAATCCTATGCACTTATTTTGAGAGTAAGTCCCACTGAACTGAATGGAATTTGCTACTTAGTAAACTTGCTTTTTTAGGGACTGCAGGTGGTACAGCGGTTTAAACTGCTGTGCTGCTGGGCTGGTTGATCAAAAGATCGCCAGTTCGAATCTGCACAACAGGGTGAGTTCCTGTTGCTCCGTCCCAGCTCCTGCCAACCTTGCAGTTCGAAGCATACAAATGCAAGTAGATAAAAAGGTACCACTGCGGTGGGCAGGTAACAGTGTTCCATGTCATGCCAGCCACATGACCACGGAGACTGTCTGCGAACAAACGCTGGCTCCCTCGGCTAGGAAACGGAGATGAGCACCGCCCCCTGGAGTCAGGCATGACTGGACTTAATGTCAAGGGGAAACCTTTACCTTTTACCTTTTAAACTTGCTTTATGCCCACTTTTTGTCAGATCATATATTGTCTAATACACATGTTTTAAAAGGCTTTTGAAAGGAGGAAAAGACATTACAATGCTGCACACTTTTTAGTTTAGCCCAAATAATACCTTCACGTTTTAATTATAGTTTTACACTTTCAGTTTGCAATAGAAGAGAGTCTCATCATACGAGATAGTTAAACGGGGTGTGTTAGGAGCAGAGATACCAGTTAAATGTTCTTGAAAGTGCAGTATTCTACAAAGACATGTAATTTATATTTAAAGCCAAAGGCTAATCAAATCCTTGAGCAGATTTGATATGCAAAGTTATTTCAATGTATCCTTATGCTATTCTCTTTGACAATGAACTGAAATTCCAAGAGGCTCCACAATATCATACAAACACATTACTACTTTGGGACTATTTTCCTCCCCATGCTCAATATAATCAACTAATGTTAGCTAAATGTCGCCAAGGAAGCCTCAGCAGTTATAGGAGGCCTATTGATTGATTGCATTTATATACCACCCCAATAGCCCAGAGGGCTCTCTGGGTGGTTTACAAACATTAAAACCCACCAATCCTAAAATAAATTGGCTACACCATGACTGAGAATAAAATAGCATGATTAAAATGAATTAAATAAATAAATATACCATTAAAATTAATTAACTTTAAAATATTGGTTAAATAAAAAGGTCTTGACCTGGCGCCGAAAAGCATATAATGATGGGGCTAGGCTGACCTCTCTTGTGAGCACATTCCATAGTCAGGGCGCCACTGAAAAAGCTCTCCTCAGAGTACTCTGTCTCCTAACTTCTTTCAAAGAGGGTTCCCAGAGGAGGGCCTCTGCTGCTAATCTTAGGGGGTGGGAGGGCATATAGGAAAAAAGGCCTATACATACGTACAACGTCCTCCTCAATTTAAGAGCCATGAGGGATGGGACCAACAGTCCATCTAGGCAAGCATGCTGTTTGCAAAATAGCCTGAGGAAAAACCTTCCTGTTCCCAAGCAACTGGTATAGACATACCTCCAGATTCCTTCCACAACATACCCTGCAATCCTTAGAAGAGGTACAGGCTTTTCTCTTAGAACCAATCTGTATTATCAGGACAGATACTAATATTGAAAAAAATGCAAGCCTCATGCAGAAATGACTGTATGCACATTATTTCACAAGAGGCACCAGTACACTCCCAAAAGATTTCAGTGCTCTTCCAAATACATTCATCTTAGACAAGTATCCAAGTAATCCTTGTTGCAACATTTTGGTTGATCTGGATAAAAAACAATACCCTATGGTCTACAATAACTTTCTGTACAATATATTTAAGATGCAATGCCATACATAACTCTTGATTTTTCATGTGTGGTAACCTAGGAGCCAGCAGAGATCTTCCAACAGTATATGGCTCAATGTGTACAATACTTACTACTGGTTTGCTATACGAAATTTTATAGAATGCCGTGGGAGGGTTTCTCCTAAAAACAGTTTATAAATCCTCTCAATAATAAAAAAGTACTTACCCCAGTAAGTTAACAATTAAAATTCATGGCAATGATTTATTTCAATTACTACAGAAACTTATAGGATATAATACTCTACCATGTCAATCTGAAAGAGAATACTTCAGGGTAGAGAAAAGTTGCTCAACAGCCTGGCACAATTCTTTCTTTCTTGATTATGCATGTAGCCCTCAGTACCCTATGGATAGGCATATTAGGCTTAGAAACAAGCAATAATCCATTACTTGTTAACAAGCATTTGCAAATAACAACAACAAGGTTAAGGCACAAAAGGCTCTAGTCTTGAAAGGCTGGGTTTGGCAATCGATGGATCACAGGCCTACACTGGTGCAGGCCATGTGCAGAGAAACATTAGAAATTATCTGAACCAATGTGTTTCTTACTCAACCTTCCCCAATATTGTGTTCTCCAAATGCTTTGGACTTCAAAATCCCATCAACTCTAGACCAAGAATCAAGAACACAGAAAATTATAGTCCAAAACATTTTGAAGACACTTTGTTGGAGAAGACTACCCTAGCTATTTTAACTCTGACAATAAAATATATAAATTACAATATGCTTGTTTAGTCAGAAAAGTCTTACAACTCACAGCATACCATAGCCAGCATGACTTGCATGCTGGAAGTTACAGGATTTTTCTCTATAGGACTGTGTTCTTATTGACTCAGAATAGGGGACGGGGAACCACATGTCTATTAATGGAGTGTTCACTTATTCACGTGAAAGAGTGATGCTTTAATACCTGCTCCTAAACTAATTATTTTAGCGTAGCACATTAGCTATGCAAATTCTGTGTTTCAAGGTTTGTGAAGGGCTAAATAATAGCTCTGTGGTATTATGTAGTGTCACTGATACAAATATTTTAATTTTTAACAATTTATTTTTATTAAAAATATGTTAAGGTTGCTTTTAAGGGACCAAACAAAACAGTAATTGCTCCATTTATGTCACTGCATAAGCCAAAGTGAACCAGAAACAAAGCATACTTTTTAAATAAGTCGTATCAGTGGCCATAAAATTTTGGCTACCTAGAATTAGTTCAAGTCAACTAGCTTCCCTTCATTAAAACTTAAATCTATGTTGTTGTGCGGACTTGCTAACTCTTACGAACAGAAACTTAACTTCCCACATTACACAAATGGGAACATGTGAATTAAGTACACTCAGCACACAAAGCGAACATAAGTAGGAGCTTTCCCCGGGAAGGTGGAAGCCTAGGTGAACAAATAACCAAAGCATCCCAATCCACACATGCTGTGGCACACGCAGGCCTGCCAACAAGAATACATTTAATTAGAAACCACTCAATACTATCTTCTCCAAAGCACCTTACACGTATTTGCTGCATTCACACCTGACACTTTTGGATTAACTTTTTTTAACCCCCCCCCCCCCGTAGTTCTCTATTCAGCACATATACTGCAGTGGTATTGGCTTTGACACACCGTTTCGTGCGAATTGGCTTTAACCTCCCCCTTATATCGCAGGACTAGACGAGAAGGGAGCGAGCGGAAGAGCCAGCCACTTGCCACCACCTACTAGGAGGCAAACGAGAACCGCTCCCTAAAAACGATCCAGGGGAGGCAAAGGACCGAGCGGCCTTCGCCTAGGCCAGAGGAGCAAGGCGGAAGGCAGCAGGCCTCCCTCGCCGCTCCCGGAGCGGCGTGCGGGCAGGCCTAAGGCCCGGCTCCTCACATGGCGGAGGCGGCCACAGCCCAAGCCCGGCCCCGCTCCATCGCAGGCACAGTCACGTCTCTACCCTCACCTCGTCACCCGACATGGCTGCGGCTCTCGCCGGTCCTCAGGAGAGAAAGTCAAGTGGGCCCTTCCGCGGTGTGGGTGGCCGAAACTCCGCTCGGAAAGTCAGCCGACCGTCGGTCACTGAGCGCGCTCACTCTCCTTGCCCCGCCGCCGCACTCAGCTCTTGCATCAGCAGCAGGAGAAGACAGAAGGAAGCACGACTACCCCGGATGAACGCATGCGCCGTACTCTCGCCCTCGGGCCCCACGGGAATTGTAGTGCGGCGACTACGCAAGCGCAGCCGAGAGCAGTGGCTCTGGACTACAACACGTGTTGCTTTGGGGATGGGGAAATGAGGTCATAGGGAGGTTGGGTAGTGTGTGTGAATGTAATGACGGGGAGGCGTCACTGGCTAGCTCGACTGATGTGTAATAGAAGTACGTCTGTATGTGGCGAGCAGCCGGTTTTCACTATGAAGATACTAAGCATGAGGTGGAAGAAGAAATGAATTGCATGGGTGTGGCGTTTCTGGGGGAGACAGGACGGAATGGGCGGAATAACCAGAACTGAAAGGGAAAGTCAGGAAATACCGTTAAAATACATCATTCGTGTGGACTTGAATGCCCCGAAGGCCAGTGCGGGGTAGTGACTAGCGTGTTAAACTGAGGCTAGGGAGATGGGAGTTCTAATGCTTGCTCATCCATGAAGCCCGCTTTGGCCCTGTCATTGCCTCTCATCTGACTTTCCTCCCTGATTGTTGTGAGGATAAAAGGCGGATCGGAGAACCATGTCCGCTGCCTTGAGTACCTGGGAAAGATTTTTAAAAATAGCCATAGAAATCATTCTTACACTCTTACACGCTGAAGGCACTTGCTTCTCTGCTCTGTATTACACCTTGCCTTGCACTTCCTTCTGAAGCAGGATGTTGCAAAAAAAGATTGTGTCAGTTTGCTTGTGTGTGGAAAAACCTTTAATAGTGGATCAAGTTGTTTCTTGAACAGGACAGCAGTAATTTAAACCGGCACAGATGTTCACTATCAGGATAGGCACTTAGAGGAAGCTACTTCATGAACGTGCACACATCACATGCGCATACCGATCAGACCAAGTGTTGTCAGGAGCATTTTAGCCCCTTATTGCAAAAACTTATTTTGGCCCATCTCTGGGCCTAGCCTCAGTGCTCACTAGGACATTAAAGCCACAGAATTGGAGTGGGCCTTATCCAACTCCCTAGACAATGCAGAAAATCCAAAATTTGAGCATTCCCATTGACTGCCTTTTTCTTCAAGTGAGGCACCTAGTGCTGGACACAGCCCTGTGGCGTCCATGCCGTGGGAAGCAGTATTTTCACTTTATTCTGCCCTTATCATAAGGGAGCTGGAATACTGTGCCCAGTATGCACAGGGTAGAATGGTGAGCCATCTTGACATATATTTGGTACAAATGAAATATAAATGTTTTAAATAAATAAATAATAGCCTCAAAACACTGCTGACTCAAGTTCAGCTTGTGATCAACTCCAGCCCCTTATTTATTTATTGGCATGTACTATTAGGAAGCCCATCCGTGTTTGACATTACTGTTGGTGTTGCTTAAATGCAGGATCTTGTTTCTATTGAGTTTAATTTTCTTCATTTGGGGCCAGTTTTCCATTCTGTCAAGGTTATTTTGACTTTTATTGTTGCATTGACACATGCTTGGTATGCCTCCCATTTTGATGTCTTCCGTAAATTGCTTAAGAATCCTCTCCACTCATTCATCTAAGTCAGGGGTGCCCAGCCTGTGGCCCTTAACCACGCTCTGTGCAGCCCCCAAAGTTGGTATGACCTACAACCTACCTGTTGAACCTAACTGCAAAGTGTGTGTTTGTGTGGAGGGGTGAAATTACTGTTTGCTGGCTTCTAAGATGCTGCTTCTGCCTTTCTGATACCAGTAGTGCTAAAGAAGCAACAAGCTCAGTGCCAGTCCCTGGGGGAAGGGGAATGCATTACATTCCTAGCAAACTCAGAGATTTAAACTTGCAACATTCCAGTGTACTGAAATTGTAGGGGCCCATACAGGGTTAATGTGTGTGCACGTACAGTCCCCAGCCAATACCAGATTCCTTACTGGAGCCAAAAAGGTTGTACACCTGTGATCCATGTCACTGATCCAAATGCCAAAGAGCACCAGGTCCAGGAAGGAACCTTGCTAGAACTGGTTCAAAATTGTTCTGCAGTTCAGTGAGAAACTGCTTGCCAACCAACTTTGAATCCACCTGATAGAATTATCTTCAAACCTACATTTAATCAGTTTGCTAACCAAAATACCTTGGGTGACCATCAAATGCATCTGCAGCATTCCCACAATCCAGTTAATAGCACGATTCAAAAGAGAGAGTGATAAGATTAGAGTGGCAAAATGTAGTGTAAACAAAGATGCTTATAAATTGATTCCATCTATTCTAGTGTCTCAACTGATAAATGTGTATTTGTTTCAAGACTTATACACCTCTCTGTTCACAAGGATTCTGGTGCAGTGAACAATAAAAAGCAAGAAAAAGAATTAAAATATAGAATTAAAATCTTTAAAATGTATTATGCCAGTAAAACCATGGCTGGTCAGTTCATATTTGTTTAACAAAAAAACAAAACAAAACTCTTCTGCAAGCATGGAAAACAAAGCAGTGCCAGGGTCTGCCTGGCATTAGTTTCATAGAAGGGAGTCAGTACCCTGTTGTCAACCACCCAGAGAGCTTTAGCTGTTGCATGGTATAGAAATGTAATAAAGACTCTCCCAGTAGGATTTAAATGTACCAAAGTTGCATATGGAACCAGCAGGAGTGCATTATTGGATCACCTCAGCAGCTGGCGGGATCATAAGGGAAAAGGTGCTCTTTCAAATACCCTGATCCTAAGTTCATAATGGCTTTTACAAAACCTTAAGCCTAATTCAGTAGCAGATAAGCAGCCAGTGCAGTTCCCTGAGTAAAGGAGTGACATGCTGAAAAGGGGCAGCTCCTCAACAGCCGGGTTGTTGCAGATGTCAGTGGCTCAGCCTCTCAGACCAGCTTTAGGAGCAGCCCCTCAGAGTCGTTTGCAGGAATCCAGTCTTGAGGTTACTGGCACCCCTACCACCGTGGCACAGTCAGACTGACCGGTCTGCACTTTCTAAATGCTCTTTTTGGCCTTTTTAAGATTGGGACCACATTTGTAGGCTCCCAGTCTGCAGCCATTCACTGATATGTGGGTGGACATCCACTCATATGACAGGACTTTCTGTTAGCGCAAATATGAGGGTTCACAGGGGCTGGAACTTGTTATTTAAATATATGCTGCCATACTGCTCTTTAATGAGTAGGCAGTGAGTAGCATGTGCCCCCCCCGATGTTTTGGCCTACAACACCCATCATCCACTGACATTAGCCCTCCTCATTAGAGCTGATGGGGATTGTGAGTCAAAACATCGAGAAGGCCACCAGTTGCCCTTCCTTAGGCTATTGGAGCAGCCACTTCATAAGGAGGGTATTCATAGTTGCCAGGCCTAAGATCATCCAAAAGTGAGGAAATGCCACCATTTACATCATCCTTAGCTGGCTATCCAGAATTTGGCAGAGCACCCAAGCTGAGAGGATTATCAAGATGCATATATCAAAATATATTTCCAGACACTTGTTCTGTGAGTGCAGACTTTTCTGTTCTACTTTATTACATTCCTTTCTTAAGAGACAGCTCAACATGAAATGTGCAAGAATATGATATATACTTAGATGGCATGTATGAACTCTTCTTTTGCACCTTGGCCTCTCATCTCCGCCTCAAACAAAATGTTCCTGTTCTGCTGCTCTGTATCAGCACCCCTATTTTAACCCCCTCTTCTGCTTGTGAACTCAGCTGGGAGCTGGATGGGAACCCTTTAGAAGCTGGATTTGGCCAGTGGGCCATTGCTATCAAACTTAGTCTGAAGAATGAGCCTTCCAACCTGATATCCTCAAAGTGTGTTGGACTATACCTCCCATTATCCTGATCCATCTCTGAAAAATGCCACAATGTGGAAGGCTAGACTAGACAAAGATGACCTGTTAGCTTACTCCATCTCTTTTAATTAAATATTTTTAAAATTTACTTTAAACCAGAATTGAATTGGTTCAGATGTTTTATGTCACCTGTAAATTTTTTATTGTCCAGAAGCAAACCTCATTTATTTATTACTGCCTCTGAAGCCAGACTTCAATCAACCCATTTAATTCAAAGTTTTAGTGTTAGTTCCTCCCTTTGTTCACTGGCAGGGGGCACTCTTACAAAAGGATTTTTAAATGCAAACTCTGTATAATACAGAGCTATCTGCAAAGATGAATTAGCATTACCAAATCAACAGTTTGTATCTGAACTCTCTGTAATTGTCTTCACACATTTCTTTGGGATCTAGTTTATTTTTATGCAAAAGGTTTACAGGCTGCCTTATAATTAGCTGTTGAAAGGACAGCCACTGAAGTTTAAAGAGAACAATTATAAAAGTCCAGGTTTAAGTGGTCCATTCAAACCCTGACTACTTTTCCCAGCCAAAGTTCTGGAAAGCCTGTGCTCACACATCAGTCATACTTTCACTACCTCCCTACAAAGACCCCCTTCTACTTAGGAGTTTTTTCTTTTGCAGACTCTGTATATGTTTACAGAACACTTGAGTTTAGTGCTCCTCAGTCATTCTAACAACAACCCTAAATAGCAGGTGGAAGGCTAAAGAGGAAGCAATGGCCCTGGGGTTTATTGGCCCCCACTGGCTGTTTAATACCTACAGTGTGCAATTGGACCCATCTTAATCTGACCTTTGTGAAAGCATCATAGCTACTAGCTCCACTAGTAGCAGAGTGAAAAGGGGTACCTCACTTCAAACTCTAAAACTCACCTTTTTTCCAAAATAACTCTAGCCTTGCAGTGTAGCACAAGTCAGAAGCCAGCAAGAAGTTCATCCAGAAGTTAAAACTTCAGGCTATTAATTCAAGCCCAACCAAGAGTATAGAACAGTATAGACCCTGCAGTCAAACATATGAGCATCCACATGTTTTTGTTTTAGAGATGAAGTTTTAAATATGTGATTTGTGATCACTGTCTAGCAGTGAGGTTTTGTAAAATGTTATTTGCACAGGTTTGTGGCTCAGAAGTTAGCACTTAAATGCTTCTGACCTTTCCATTGTTAATTTAGTTGCTAAATTTTAACACTTTAATCCCAAGTCTCTTCATATCTTGATGTATGAAAGTATATTCTCTGGACAATTTGCATAGCTACCAAGAAACACTGGAGAATGTGCATATGCTGGCATAATCTGAGCATAATTTTGTAATCTGTTCATGAAATAAATATTGTCCCAAGGAACCTCAGATAATGTGCAGAAATAGGGAAAGGAATAAGAAATGAATTTTGTATATTGTTCATTCAGTATACTTTGCGAGTAATGCTAGGGAATGTTTATAAATAACTAGTCACTATGAGAGTAACCTGAAAAATTAATGCTACATACTGTGCTATCTGGAAAAATAAACATTTCTTGAATGAAAATTAAGTTGATTTCTGGGATTATCGAAAACAAGATTCAAGCAGAGTGTTCTTAATACATCTGACAGTTGCCTCATTTATTTCTCACTCTGCTTCGTTTATGGCCTGGTCTGCACATGCAACGGAATGGTAGAACAGGCCGTGCCTTTAAGCCTGCAAATGACCATTGTATTTTCAGTTGCTTGTGTGAAATCCATATGCAAATAGAAAAGTATCATAACAGGAAGCAGGATGGATTAAAGCTCCTCCTTCCATGTGCTAGGGTTTGATTGGTTTTTTTTTATTATTATTATTATTACTTGCAGCATGTGATGGAGATGGAGCTCGCTTGAGCGTATTGTAAAACAGCCCTCCCCAGCCCAGATCAAATGCCTTTTTAGTGTTTCTGAGTGATTGGGCCACACAAGGGAAGAAAACCTTCTCCCATGGGCTTGGTCGGAAACCTTCATCATATGCTTCCCATTCATATTGAAAGAAAAATATGCCTGTTATCAAAAGTGTTTTTATATAGACAAAAGGCAAATACATTAAGGGATACGTAAAACTGAAAAACAGTTGTAAGCCTTTACACTATCCAATCTGGACAGCCTCCAAAATTACTTCCCACAACAATCACTGGGAAAGACCTCATGCACCTCCACTCCCTATAGGGACTAGACCACTTCTTTCAAAATACCATTTTCCAAGGGTGATATCTCAGAATCTGAAACAGAATTGGAAGAAGGGGGTGGAGTGGGAATTTGTAGCTTAAAACCAAGGCCTTCAGGCCCAGTGATAAGTCCAGAGGCTTGGAAGAGTCAGACTGTGCCTTGTTCGGTGAACAGGAAGAGTCAGCTGTGAGTGGAAGTAGGCTAATCAGCCCCATAGTCTGGCATCAGATCAAAAGGGCAGAGCGATTTAGTAGTGGCTAACATTCCCATCTGTATTCAAATGTACCCATCAGCACTCGCAGTGGAAATTTCAATCCAATGGGCATCTGTCATTGCTACCTGGTCAGCAAAGGTATAAAGAGGGACTCTGCCATGTGCTCCGGTTGATTTCCCTTTTGGTGTGATCAAACATATTCTCAAGAATAAAACATAGTTTTTCTCCTCTCACTCTTGTCGTACTTAATTGGGCACAGCATTCTGAGTCCAGACCCTTTTTGTCCTTCAAAGAGAAAAGACATTTTTTTGGTTTGGTGCCCTGCTTGTGGAACCCTCTTTCCAGGGAGGCTTATCTGGCAGCTAGAGTAATGTTTTTGAGACCCTAAAAGACCTTTAAAAAAACCCCGAAGTTTTTAACCTTAGGTGCTTTGATTTCTGCTTGGATTGGTTTTAGCGCAACCGTCTATTGTGATCAGCTGTATTATCGATTACAGATTTACTGTGTTGATATAAACCAAAGTAGACAAATATCTGGAGCTGTGGTCACATCTGGCATATGGTCACAGCTGTGGTCACATCTGGCAATCTGAGTTACTGTCCTGAGCACTGCAACAAAATGGCTGCTGTGGGGTCTGTGGCAAAGGACACGTTCAGGATAGTGGTAGCATCTGGGCCCCAACACATTAAGCAACTCCTTTGAATCCACAGTTTTCAGCAACAGCTGAAGACTAGCAATCCCATCTTCTAATAAGAAAAAAATAAGAAAATAAAAGGAAAGTTTGGAAGAGCACCTTGATAGGCATCAGAAAAGGTATCCAGGGGTACCCATGGGTACCATACCCCTACCTTTTCATAGGCTAATGCAAATTGCCCTGGAAATTTTGAATTGAAGGGTGACATAGAAAATATGCTTAAAATAAAACCAAAGGACATTAAGAGACATTGAGAAAAATGTTGAAAAACATCAGGATGTTAAAAATAGATTTTATTCTTTGAAGTCTACTTCAAAAAAAATTTTTTTTCTCACAACATCCTGAGACATTGTCTCTTCCATGCCTTATTTTGGATGTTCTCCAGTTTTGGCTTGACTCTGAAACAAAAGGAATACAAGTAAGATGGAAGTTTTTCATGTTCTTGTCTTCCTACATGTCAGAAAGCACAAATGGACCATTAAATACTCATTCAGTTACTATTTTTAGCAAGTCATTGCTTTCCATCATTATGCTCATTATACCTTTTTCAAAGGCAGGACATGACCCATTAAAGCAAATCATTCTGTGCAAGCTGTATCTGCATGGGCGTTTTTTGTTAGACAAATCACTGCTGAGAAGCATGCATTACCTACTACATTCCTTCACCTAATGGTCTTTTGCTATGATATTGGCCAAAATGTTATGTCACATCATCATTATCATTCCCAAAAATGTAGGGACTGTGCAAAAGTTTGTCCAGCACAATCAATGAGTTGCTGTTATGTGCTGTCAAGTCATCTCCGACTTATGGCGACCTTATCAATGAAAGCCCTTCAAAATGTCCTGCCCATCATTGGGTACCTTCCCAATCAAATCACAGAAAAGTATCCAAGTAGGCTAACCCTTTCCCAGAGGCTTTCTAGAAACAAAGCCAATAGAAAATGTGCACATAAATTCCCCAAGTCTGCAGTATTATCACTGGCTGCTGTCAAATATCCAGGGTACCAGTACAGAAAATGCCCATGCTAAGCTGAAGCAGAATGCATTCCCTCTTATTTCACACACACAACCTTATTAGTTGTTCACATTTATAATGCAATTAACATGCATTACAAAACATAACAAAAGAATCAATTACATATATGTTATCAATGTTTGAGAGGGTCCTTCGGAATCCATTCCAGAAACCTAGTTTTGTTATGCCAAGTTATGGACAAAAGTATTGCCCCAGAATTTCCCATGAGTGGTTGGTGGATTCCTTGTCTATTTATGGTGTTGATAAAATTAATGAAAAGGCACCATATTACTACAAAAGCATCTGTTTCCTGATGTGCCAGAGTATCTCAAAGCGTATCAGGTGCAATGCTGGCTAGGGAATGCTGAGAATTGTAGGACATTGTTCTGCCTAAACATGCTTAAGATTGTGTCCTTAGTTTTCACAGTAGCTCAGATACAGAATTCTATACATTATGATAGTACATTTCTGCTTTAAGATTCTGTTGAGCGTTCCCATTTTTAATAATAAACCTGTAATGCTAGTACTAATTCAAGTGCCATCTTTCTAGGGAGGCTTTCATTATTATCTTCATTATACACATGGCATCTGCTTCAAAATTAGACTGGATACACATGAATCAAATTATGTACAAAGAACGAGCAGCTTTAGAAGTGGTTACAGCACAATGGATCAATGATTTACACTGAGCTACTTAATCAGGAAATATATTAAGAACATTAAGAAGTATCTTTATGTAGCTTTTATGGATCTTTCAGCCACTTTTGACTCTATTAATAGAAACAGACTGAGGGTAAAATTGCAAAGCTCTAAGATTGATCATAGACTTCTCATACTACTAAAGGAATTACATTCTAAAATAACAATGATGCTTGGGGTTAGGTTGAATCTGAAGTTTTCAAAACAAATCAGAGATGACCACAACTCTTTTCAATATTTATATTAACAACCTGGTGTCACATTCAGCAGAGGTAAATTCTCCTTCTCCACCAATTTTGAGTAGAAAGATTCTTGCTTTCATGTATGCAGGAGATGTAGTATTAATCTCTTTTTCCTGCTTGGGTTTGAAAAATCTTCTAGAAGCATTCAGTACTTAGTATAAACATGAAGGCTTGTCAATAAACTATTCTAAGACTAAGATTATGGGTTTGGGCAATCATAGACCTAAATACAGATAACTTCTAGACCAACATGTTATTGAACAAGCTCAGATGTTTAGATATTTAGGCATCCATTTTAGCAAGTCATTCTTATGAAAAGAACACAGGAAGGCAGTGAAATTGAAGGGACAGAAAACTATGAGAGAATCGATGAAGTTTTGTTATAATAAAGGTGGACAGCTGGTTGCTTTTATTAAAGTGGTTACGCAAATAAGTTATAGGGCTGAAATTCGAGGGACTGACAGCACCACCATAAATGTTTCAGAAATTGTGCAGAACAATTTCTTTTGAAAATGTATTTGTCTTTGCTCAAAACCCTGCAGCTTTTTTGCATAGAGAATTGGGATGGCAATCAATCAGGCCAAGAATAGACTGTGATGTTTTAAACGAATTGCTATGAACGCTTCTCAGCTTTGTGCTATTTGGAAATGAATGCAAACCATTAGTGGAAGTCAATGCACCATAATTTGGTCTACAGCTACTATATTTCTGATTCAAACCATCTACGGTATAGTTAAGAGACAATTGATGTATTGGTTATTTTGGACAGATTCTAGGAAGGACCTGTAATTAATTAAAAACGCTAAATTATCCCAATGGTTCATTCTTTTGAAAACAGAACATACAGAGCGATCTATCTGTTTAGATTGAGACCGTGTTCTTTAAGAAATGCTTATATTGAGCTGCAATTTCAAGTTATGCCAAGTGCAGAACTGTGTGGATGATATAACAAGATGCCTTTTGAATACAGATTATGTATTTGTGTTATATATCAAGTGGAAGGCTTAACTCATTGCATGTTAATCTATGTAGGGATCCAAAAGAGAGATATTTTAAAACCTTATTAACATATAGCTATAGGTATGCCCTGGAAGAAACAGTTCATTTTCTTTTTACTGATGCTAATAATTGCTTTATTCACCTTGGCAGCAAAAAAAAATCAAGAAGAGGGAATTAGACAAAATTACTATAAACTGTATTGGAGATTCAGAGAGTAAAAGTACTTTTTTCTATGGTAAATTTTAATTCATTCATAGTATTTTTAAATGTTTGAAATCTTGGTACTTCACTGTATATATGCGTATGAGTGTGTGATGCATCTTAAATGGCCTTCAGTCAGTTCTTTGTATGTTTCTTATTTATTTATTGTTCAAATGGAACAAGAGGGCTTCTTGTTTGCACTTGATTTATGGTTCTGTTGCTAAAATGTAGGATTTAGTGTTCTGATATGTAGTCTGTGTTCTGCTAAATAGTCCCCAAATGGTCTTTAATTTGCTCATCCTTCGGTAAGGCAAATTACCTAAAGGTGAGCGGCTTCAGGTGAAGACCTTTTTATTTTTCCGGTATTTTAACAATTAATTGTTTTTATCACTGTTTTTAGATGCAGTGTGCTGTGTGTTGTCGCTGTTATGGTTTTTGTTCCTTTTTTTCTCCTTCTAAGCCATCCAGAGACTTTTTTTAATGGATGGCATAGAAAAACTTTAAAATAAATAAATACATAAATAAATAAATAGGACTCTTGTAATTGTGGGCTTTTTCTATTTCTTTCCATTGGCAATTCAGGCTATCCTACACAATTGTAACATTTTTCAATCTGAATTCTTCATAGTAAAAGGTTAGTGGGTCCTCTGCCTCCCTAATGCAATCTTATATATTATATATTTATTAATCCTAAACTATTCCCCCATATGAGTGTAACAAACTGGCTCAGCACTCAATCTGCTGAGGAAGGGTTAACTGACATCCTGGGCAAATGGCTGTAATTGCCAGGATGGGGCTTGGGAATGCAAAAGGAGAGATAATGCAAATTATAGCCAAAGACAGGAGAATTTGCACTCCCCCAAAGAATAGGAGATTGTGGGGGCAATGTCAAATGGTCCTCACCTGGAATATGCTGTGTGATGTCACCCCATGAGTTATCTGATTAACAAAGGGAGATAAAAGCCAGACTGCCTCTGGCTATGGGGGGGTCACATACAAATATGATCAGTAAATAAATAAATAGGAGGTGCTAGGAAGGTTCGAGGTTCCTCTTCCTCTTCATGGTTTCCCTTCTTGCTGCTCAAGGGAGGCTCTTCTGAAGAACTCTGTGCCACCTTCTCTCTTCGATTGCTATGACTGGTATTGCATTTGTATGTAGAGCTAAGCTAGGAAAGATTTATTATTTCATGTTCAAGGAGGCCAATGGGGCCTGGTGTTTTGGGGGGCTGTGATTGGTTGTATCTGTGCTGCTTATTTAATAAAATCCTTTTCCCCAACGCTTTGGTTGTTGTGTGCTGAATCCAGTGTCCAGTTCAGGATTTGGGACCAGGGAGTGTCTGGGCAGAAGTTTAAGTCCAGTGGGCTGTAAGGGAGGTGGGGACTCAGGGGCAGCTGACTGCTACAATGAATAAGCTATTTTTTTCCATTTAGTGAGTTGATCATCTAGAATCATCTAGAATCATATTTAAACTTTGGATGATTTTCACAGGGCCCCACTCTGAGAAAACTTGGGTGCATCTGCACTCAAACATATGTTCATTGGAGTTGGAGGGCCAAACTTTCTATGGGGATTCAGATGGCCACAGACACTGCCATCAGCTGATGACACACATGCCAAGAGGCTGCAGGCTGACCCAAAGGTCGGCACCGAGCTACAGAATTAGGATGTCACAGTTCCAGACATGGGCAGCAGGAGTCAAGGAAGAGGCACCAGGGCTCAGTCCAAAGTCCATCAGTTAAATCAGAGATGGAGGCAAGGACCAAACCAAAGTCAGGAACCAGGAGTGCATAGCAAGATAAAATAAAGACAGTCATGGGCAAACCAAAGATTGAGAAAAGGGAAGGCAATAGAGCAGGGAGCAGGTATTTCAGGCAGGAAAACTGGATGGGATTCAAGAGAAGCAAAGGGGTGGCAAACAAGGCAAGGTACTAAAGAGGTGAGGCGAGGCGAGGCGAGGCGAAGCACTGGAGCACCCAACAGCAAGCAGGAAGAGCTGTGTTGTTAAGGCTGCCACTTGAGGAAAGAGCTCGCTCTTATATAGCTTCTCCCTCTCCCCACCACAACGACCTGAAATCCCAGCTGGTGCTCTTCTGGAAGCAGAGAGCTCCAGCAGGGTCTGGGACTGATCCAACAAATCCCACAGTGTTTTTTTCTGGTTCTAGCCACCAGATGGAGCCCTACAGCTATCCAGGTCCTGACATAGGACACTGGACCTTGAGGAAGGTAGTGGTAGAGATAGAAGTGATGTGTTTTGTGAATAGCTTTGATGCACTGCAAACACTCAGCTGAAGCACTCAGAAAGGCTTGGCCCTGTTCAGGGTCAGAAGTAAGGTTTTCTTGTTCCCCATTATCTTCTTGGCAGAATCACTGTGGATAAGAATAAGACATCTCAAGAGAATCCTGTATTTGTGGGAGTCAAGGAAGTCAGAGAAGGATAATTATCTCAGATCACTATCCTGGGAGATGCCCTAATTGAGGAAACTGAGGGAAGCCTGACTGGTCCCTTCCCCACCTTCCAGACCCACCACAAGCTCTCCAGAGCCCCAGGAACAGAGATGGCCATGTGTCCAGATGGGTGCTCGGAGCAAGTGGGCAAGTGTCAGAAATGTCTGATCCTTACTCATGACAAGGAAGGTGCTGTGGATCTGTCCAATGACAAGCTAGCAAGTGTTGGGGCAACAGCATCATTGGTAAAGCATCACTTGGAGACTAACCACTGTTGAATCAACACCTCTCCTGCTGTACACCATGAAGGCCAGTTCCCTGATAACCTGAACTTTCTTATTCTCAGCTAGGGAATAGGGGCAGGGACAGATGAGAAATTAGTTTCAGAGAGTTTTTAAAACTGATTTAACCTATGTTATTTATCATTTCTTTATTTGAAATATATGAAATATTGATTTTGCATATTTAAAGCATTTCCAGGCTACCTTTCAGGACAGGTGTCTCCCACCACAGGGTAGCATGTAACAATGCTAGAAACTGTTTTCTATCTTTGAAGCAGTGTCAGTTGAATAAACAGATGAAAATCTCTCTGCCTTATCCCATGCATAGATCAGTTAGTTTAGAAGCTGTGACATTCCCAAAAATTGCACAAAAGAAGTCTTTTTCTTGGAACTGAAATTATACCAGGATAAATTTAAGAGCATAAGAACAACTTAGCTGGATCTTAGGGATAACATAATCTAATGTACTGTGACTAACAAGTTAAAAGCCCTGGAAAACTAAGATGTCATAGCTTAGACATCCCTTGTATGATGAAAGACAGGATATTTGCAACCACCCTTTGGAGACTTCAAAAGTACAAGAGCTTCACAATTCACCTGCAAGAGTTTCTTCTCCACTGAAAGGGTTTAAAAAGCAATTTCTCTTCTGTTGCATTGCATGAAAAAGGCCAAACACGTGGAAGAAATTATTGATGCTAACTTTAACTTCTTAAACTTTTCTACTCAGGGAAGATGCAACTGATTATTTGAATGGTCTTCTCCAGATCCACAACTGCTCTTTTGAGATGTCGGAATGTAGGACCACATTGATAAAGCAAGCTGGATCGTTCTGTGAGCTTTCTGCTATGACTCTCCCCACAGACATCCAGGTCTGTTTTGTGGGGCAAAACAACTCATTTAGAGCCCTTCAATGTGTAAGAGGAGTTGGGGTGACAGTTCCTGTCCAGTATCAAGGAGCAATCCTATTACCCTGTCCTAGATGCAGGTGAGCCTCCAAATGCAGAGGATTATTTATTTATTTATTTATTTAAAAAAAACATTTCTGTGCCGCCCCCATCGCAACAAAGCCTCGGGGTGGCTCACAAAGGATACATAAATACATAAATAATAACAATAAAACAATTAAAAAAAATTGTTTAAAACCCCCCAGTGCATTCTCGGCTAAAAATTTTAAAATCCTATTAATTCAAATAATTTAACAATTAAAATAAGTTTTAAATAAAAAGGTCTCAGCCTGGCGCCAAAAAACAAATAACGACGGGGCCAGGCGGACCTCTCTGGGGAGCACATTCCATAGATGGGGCGCCACCACAGAGAAAGCCCTCCTCCGGGTACTCACCCTCCTAATATCATTCACGGAGGGTTCCAGGAGAAGGGCCTCTGCCACCGATCTCAAGGGGCGGGAGGGCATATATGGGTGCAGGCGTTCCTTTAGATAACCAGGTCCCAAGCCGTTTAGGGCTTTATAGGTCATAACCAACACCTTGAATTGGGTCTGGACTTCAATCGGGAGCCAGTGGAGCTGACGGAGGACTGGGGTTATATGAGAACAACGCCCAGTCCCCGTCAGCAACCTGGCAGCTCTATTCTGTACCAATTGAAGTATCCGGACCGTCTTCAAGGGTAGCCCCACGTAGAGCACGTTACAGAAATCTAATCGGGAAGTTACCAGCACGTGTGTCACTGTCGCACGTGTGTCATTATGTGCCTGTAACAGCCAGAGCAAGGCCTGGCAGCACTCTGTGCTCCCACCACCTGTTGCCCCATGCATTTAATCTGGATGGCACCAGGAAGGGGGAGGGAAAGAAGCTGGGCTGCTCATAGGAATTGGCATAGGTGGGTGGCCCCAGCTTTCTCCACACACTGGCATGCCCCTATCCTCCTTCCCTGGGACACATTTCCATGGGGATACAGTGCAGTTCTTCATGCTGACTGAGGTGTGGGGGCAGGGCTGGGACCTGGCGGATGGAGTCTGAATGCTAAGGTTGAATTACTCCAGTGTTGGGAGTCCAGAGACTATTATGGGCTCCAAGCCATGTTGGGAGGTCATAGGACTGCACCTTAGCCATTTAAGCAAGAAAATTTGATTCTAAGCTGTTTTATATTGTTATGCATTCCCCAATTCACCAAACAATGAAACATTCCAAGGGCAGCATTTACATGACTTCCTTTCAAAGGGGAGATCACAGGAGGCTGTAATACTTAATTTATTCACAAATATACAAGATGAGCATAAGCATAAGCAAACATGGGAATGGGAAAGATATTCAATTTGCAGTTTGAAGTGAACTTACCCCAGTTTGCATGTTCATACTAATATGTGAACTGAAACCCAGCTATCTTTCCAATTTTGTACTTTTCCATGTTTTGCAACAGAGTTTTCCAAATTAAACATATGGGCAGAAACATGCGCTTTAGGAGAAAGTGTGCTCCCTTTCAGTATACTACTTTTTCCAGTATATTTCTGAAAAAATCTTGCAAAACATGAGTGAGGATGTGATAAAGGAATACTAAGGGCTCAAGCTAAGCTACATGCTACATTAAATGCATAGCGTACAGAAGATCCTCACTCTTTTATTTACTTCTGTGTAACACACAGGATCATGATCTGGAGTAAGACCACTATGCTCAGGTAGGGGAGGTTTAACATTTCCCACTCAAGGTTTTTTTTTTCTAAATTCACATAACCAACTTCACATTTTACTCAAGGAATAAAACAGAGGGAAAATTGAATTGATATCAGTGGGAGTTCTCTCTCTTTGTTGGCCCTGATTATGTATCATTTTTGATCTGCTTTGAAGCTAAGGAGTGACTTATAATCAATAAAACCAAGACCACCCCTACCCACAAGCTTATAGCTAAAGAGGAAGGGAAGAAAAACAACAAGCTATGTTTCAGCAGACTCTTTTCAGGGTATGTTCCAAGGGAACCTATGATTCCTTGGATTCTCATCAGGTACTTCTCAGAGGGAAGTTTCTTATGATGGAAAAGCTTCCCTGATAGCTTTCCAACCTTCTCCTCTCCAATATTTCCCTGTTATGTGTACCTGAAGGATGGATTTCACAGATACCACAGTAAGATTCTATTGGCCTGACCTAGATGTCCCTACATTTCTGCAGTCTATGAACAGAGAACTTCAACAGCTAAACTAAAGAAATTCACTTGAGTTTCTGGGCAAGTCAAGAAGGCTTCTTTTTATATTCCTATTTTCCTTGCCTGACCCAGCATTCATCTGCAGGACTGAAAGAATGACACATTCCTCATTTGTACCTGGAAGCAATTTACGAGAAAAAAAATTCCATGCTTTGCCAGTAAAACTGCTTGGATCATCACCGAATAATTGATAGGCACTTCCTAAGCCAGAACAGGTGCCAGCAGCTGACAGACATTTGCAGGAAAAGAGATTTTAGTATAAAAAAAAATCAGGATCAGCAACTTCAATCTATATGGTTGCATCAGTTATCAGTATCTACTTCTCCTTGTGGTACGCAGCTGCTATTTTCCAGATTTGTAGTCAAGAAACATAGACGGAGGCCTCCTAAGTTCAAAGTCAGTCCAAAATGACATGTCTGAATTCTTTATTTTAAAGCATCTTCCTTTTTGAATCAGAAGAACAAAGCTGCATCCCTGGCACAATCAATCTTCAGACAAATGTTAAGATGTCCAAGCCAGCTTTCCTGCTATATTGACAAGTGAATATGGTTAGCTCTGCATGAAATCAAAGTGGTACTTCTTGGGACTCTGCTGTGAAATCTTGTACCTCCCACCCAAGTAATTCTGTCTTTAATGGTTGTGATTGATAACCTAGATTGGTAACAGGCAATTTAAAGCTTCTTGCTGAGACTCCTTATTCTGAACAAACCACTTGACTGCTGTGTTGACTATACTGGTTGTCAGTTTCTGAGCACTACTGAAAGTGTTGGTGCTGATCTTTAAAACCCTAAATTTCCATTTTACTGAAGGAGTACCTTAGTCCATACACATCCAACTGCTTAAATCATCTTCAGGCGTTCTCCTCCAGGTGCTGCAACCCACCATGATGCAACAGGAGACAAGCAGAAGAAGGCCTTCTCTGCAGTGCTCCCCATCCCATCTATGGAATGCCAATCCCAAGGAGATGGGCCAGGCATCTTCATGGCTTCTGTTCAATACCAAGTCTCAACCATACTTTGAAAAATGTTTGTACTGGATCTACCCACTGCCTGCTTTTAATAAATCCATATCACTCGTGCTTAATGTGCAGAAGGATAGGTTATTTAAATGAGTAGCCGCAAAAGTGCAAAATTCTTGGAAACCTGTATGAAGAGCAATATCAGGCAGCATAAATCCAGGCTGTCTACATATTTGCTTTGCTTTAGGTATTCAAATGACTCTGGATACATTCTACTTCTTAGCCCACTGACTGGAGATGCTTAATATATATATTCCAGTCCCCAAGAAAAGAGATGCAAAGGAGTACAGCAACCATAGGTCACAACTATTCATACAGCACTAATTTCCCATGCAAGGAAAGCAATGCTTCAGGTGTTACAACAAAGGATTTTTACCCTATATATGGAGCAAGAAATGCCTGGCATTCAAGCTGGATCCCAAAAAGGAAGATGGATTGGATGTTGGCCACTGGAGCACACCAAGATGTTCAGAAGATCAGTCTATGCTTTATAGACTACAGCGAAACCTTTGGGATTGTATGGATCATGAGAAGCTATGGATGGTTCTGAATGCCTCAGTCCTTGATCATCCTGATGCATAACCATTATCATGGACAAGAAGCTAGTGTTAGGACAGAGTATGAACAGAATGGTTTCCGTCAGGAAAAGCATCAAACAAGGGCTATTTTCTTTCCATACCTTTACCGTAAGGGAAACTGGATTGGTATTAGAGGAAGGAGGAGGGAAAATTGTCAAAGATACATCAATAATCTAAAATATTCAGAGGATACCTTTTACTGGCAGAAAGAAAAATTGAAACAATTCCTGATGAAAGTGAAAGAAGAAAGTGCAATGAAGAAAAAAGAAAAGATCATCAAGTGAAAGGATAATTTAATGGAGACCAAGGTGAAGATCATTCACCCTATTTTATTCCCAGTCATGATATACTGATGTGAAAGCTGAACAGTGAAGAACTCTGACAGGAAAGGAACTGAGGCATTCAAAACATGGCGCTGGAGGAGACTTTTTTGAATACCCTGGATCATCAGGAAAATGAACACGAGGGTCCTTGATCAAATCAAGCCAGAACTTTCCCTGGAAACCAGAGTGATGTCACCGAAGCTAGTGTACTTTGGGGACATCATGAGAAAGAAAGACTCACTGAAGAAGTCAGTAATGCTAGGGACAGTTGAAGGCAGAAAAAGAAAGGGAATACTGAATATGAGATGGATTGACACCGTAAAGCAAGCCACAGCCCTGAGTTTGCGAGAGCCGAGCAGGGCTGTCAAGGGCTGGTCACGTAGGAGGGTGTTCTTTCATAGGGTCACCATAAATCAGAGGCAATTTCATGTCATGTACTAACAACAGCAAGCACTGGAGGCTGGTAACCATTGGGAGAGAAGGGCAGAGGGTACACAATCAGAAGGTCACCAAAGATGGAGCTGTGAGCCACATTCCAGAAAACCATGCAACAGTCTTTGCTACAGATATTAGCACAGGAAATGAAGACTGAGGCAAACCAATTTAAACTTTACCAATTCAAAAATGCTCTAAAAATCTAAATACCACTCAAGTCTACAAAATTTTATTCAGAACCTTAAAAAAGAAACCACCTCAATCCTTAAAATAAAAACAAAATACTACCTTCTCTCCAGCCAATCCTCCAGTTTGCTGAAGGAAGGGAGAGAAATACATCCACAAAATGGGATGAGGGTGAGGACGTGAAAATGGAATAAAGATATAACTAAAGGGGAACCAAGGCAGAAAGGAGAAACATGTGTAAAAGAGAGAGAGTTGGGTGGGGGAAGGACATGAAAATGGAGGAGCAAATAGAAACCAGAATGCAATTTGCATTCATCATAAGCAATTCAAGAAGCAATCAAAAAGGGAGAAAGAATTGTTTAAAAAACTGAATTAAGCCCAGATCACAGAGGGGGCAAATTGATTTTTAAAAGTGATCTATTTCTGTATAAGCAGAAGTATGTTGTGGTTTGCAATTGGAGCTGTTGCATCAGCTTTCTTCTTCTCTTTGTCAGGCATATCCATGCTGCATACATGACTGATATGTCCAGGGTTATTCTTATTAGCTCAAATAAGCCGGTTGATTATCTCCATTTGGCCTCACCTATGACCATTCTTAGCCATCTCTGGGAAGAACAGGGTAATTTTTGATGGTCAAAGAGAGGCAATGGGAATCTACCAAGCTGCTGCATTTAGGTTTGGAATTTCCAGCCAGAATTGTAGATCGTATCCAAGGCTGCCCTCTGAGAAAAGCCTTTTCCCCATGCCTTTGAATGGGTGAAGGTTCACAAACGTGTGATTCAGGTGGCAAGGATTTCCCACCCCACAGTGCATTGCTGCAGAAATGGCCAAACAATCTGGAGTCAGAGCTCTGACTGGGACTGAGAATGGGCACAGAGAGTGGCCTCAAGGAAGGTGGGGAACAGAGGAGGAGGAAGATGTTGCTCGGTCTCTCCAGCTGGGCAGAGGGGGGATGGCTGCTGCACTGTAACCTAAAATTAGGTGGGATCAGGAAGGAAACACACTGAAGTTCAAATGCTTTATAAAAAGCAATCAGTAAAGCCACCTGTGCCTAGTGATTTCTCTTTTTTTTAGCTGTTTAATCCATCATAGGGCTCTGAGGCTACGATTTCCTGCTTAGCAATCTGAGCATGTTTCAGCTTCCATTTTTGCATATTGACATCCTTTAAAAAGTTGAATTGAAGATGAAGACCAACTGTGAGATGGTTTCACAGTTCCATAGCCTTTTGTTTACAAAAGCTGAGCAGGGCTGGCAAGGACAAAGCAGTTCAGAGGGCATTCATCCATAGGGTTGCTATAATTTAGAGACAGCTTGATATCACATAACAACAAGTTTATTTAAAATGATCCTGATTATATTATCTTGTTTAATAATGTATGAAATAATTTACATCAAAGTCCACATAGTCTAGAATTCTTCGCAAGAAACTCAGCAACTAGGCAGTGATCTTCCAATAATCTCAGCCTATGTACCTTCTGTCCTGCCTTATCATATCTAAAATGTCTCACACACATTATTTCAGCCGTCTTTATAACAATAGTGTAATCAGGATATGTAATATCCATATCAGACAGGGTGTGTATGTGTGTGTGTTGCAAGGCAGCAGGGCAGGTGGAGAATATATCAATACAAAAGCTTGCCTATCACCTTGTTTATGGAAGTTTTGAAATGGAGTGAATACTTGTGCTTGTTATTTGCACTGCAATCCTGTACACACTTTCTTGGGAGTAAGTTTTATTGAACTCAGTGGACCTTACATCTGGGTAGAAATATCAGCCATACTAAACTGGGGGTAATTGGTGCTGCAATCTACTAAATTTAGAGGACACCAGGTTGGGGAAGATTAGAATAGAGACTCTCCAAAGTCTGTGCCTTGGGACCCACAGGTAGTCTATGACCCTAACTTGCAATTCCTTGAGAAAAGAATACCGTAAGCTGAAAACCAGATGATTCATCATTTGAGTGGTGATATCTTTAACATAATGGGATAAACCTTTGTTTGATATGTTTAAATGGGGGTTCTCAAAAGTGATTGAAATAAATCTCACCATTTTAAAATGTGGTTGAGCTTCCTTCCCCAGGTAGTCATAATGCAAAACAGAGGTGATTTGCTATCAAAATTCACCCTAATGAAATCACCTGAAACACCAGAAAACTCCTATGATTTTATGGCACATTTTAAAAGTCTACCAAGGTCTGCAGTCTAGAAAGGAAGCAGACACCCTAAGGATCCATCTTAGCTCCAGGTTTTTCTTGGAAAGCACTATTAGAATACCCATATGTGAATGATCCATAACAATTCCAATCTCTACTCTTGCAAGCCAGGTGCAGAGAACAGACACCCCTAGGGAAGTTGGGCCTGTGGAAAGAGTGCGGGGGGGGGGGAATGGTAATTAATATTATTGGCCAGTGCAGGACATCCCTTCCCCCTTAAAATGAGATATCTGGGTTAACAGCAGGGGAGAGGTGTGTGAGGATGACCAGTGGGGTGAGGACCAGTGGGGTGGAGCAGAGGCAGGGGAAAGAGGGAATTTCTTCTTCTGACCAAGCTTTTTTGCTTCTGGGTTTCCGCACACAGTCCCTGTCCTTCCTGTGTCAGTTATCCTGTCTCCTGTAATGTTTGCCACATACCTTCACATTCTACAGAGGGAAGACGGATCTGATTGTGCAGCCTGTATTTAATATCCACTAATACTCTCACTCAAAACAAATGTCAAATTACAGTTTCACATACCCCATTATGTTCTTTAGCATTTTTATTCATATTGGATGGATGAAGCAGCTGAAATAACTCTGCTTTCTGGCTTAAGTAATCATGGAATTCACCAAACCTTATGTTACAAATCTAATTTCTACTGGTTTACTTTCTACTGATGCTGTGCTTTGATACAGCAACATGAGTTCATCCATCTAAATAATGAGATTAGAGAGAATACGCTCTCTATAACAGCTACTAACAGGCATTCATATTCCAGACTGGACAACCACATAAAGCAGGGGTGAGCTCAGGCCAGATGTGGCCTCCTGGGAGGAATGTTACGACCCATACCAGCTCCCTGCCACCTCAGTACAGCCCCCAGCAATGCTGGTTTTCCAGCATTTTTTCTAAAAAGCAAGATGTGCAGGGTTCTTGCCGAACTGCTTGCCAAGCAGCTGTTTCTCTTCAGAATGGCACTGCAGCCAGCCTCCAAGTACAGAAACAGAGAACTGCTTTCTTGGCTTCCAGGACCAACGCCCAGCATGGCAAAAGGGGAATCCCACTATTGACCATTTGCTCATTACTTAGTCCCAAGCTAAATCAAGGCAAATCTATTCTTCTCAGACAAAACATGAGGCAAAAGAAGGGTCCGGGAAGAATAACCATATAGGCTCATTTAGTAGCTGCTTGCATTTCATAAGGAATCCCACTGTCACTAAATTGCTAACCTAATTAGTATTATCTTTATTGTACAATTAGTTCAAATGACTTATTTGGTCTGCATTTTATTTAAATCATTGTTGATTTGTTAAAAAACCAAATACTGTGTTGAAGTCTGAAGCCACTTTTTAATTCCTATTTTGTACCTGACCCAATATCCCAATATGCTTCTACTCACCCCATTCTTTAAACCATATAATATGCAGCATTATTTGGCTAGGCTGCTCTGGGCCAGGTAAAATTGCAGGTCTATGCAATTCTCTATTTGAGGGAGAATTGAGACTTCAGAGCTCCCCTACCACACCTCCCACCTGCCACCTCCAGTGCCCCTGAGATCTGGTGGCATTCTAATTTTCCCTTCTGCTCTCCTCACAGGCCAGTGCAACACAATTGAATAAGGTTCTGCTTCATGAACTGGAGAGACAGCCTGTTGCCCCTGTTCTTGTCTTAGTGAAAGTTATACAAGGAGCCCTGAAAGAGTCCCCTTCCTCCTTAATGAAGAACTCTAGCTAGAAGACCCACTGGAACTCTGATTTCTTTCTGTTTAATTAAGCACTCTATTTATGTTTCTGGTAAGGTAGCTAAGTTCCTTTCATCTCCAATACAAATCAGAAATCAGATGGCAGAGAACTGTCTTTTGTATTCTTTTAATGATTTGCATTGGCTGGTGACTGTAATCTAAGTATCTGTAGAGTCTTACCTAGATTATTCTTACATATTCTAGGTCAGAAATCTATGTATTCATTCATTTATTCCTTCATCTATCATCTCAGCCTTCCATGAACCTGGAACTATGCCCATCAGCAGACATTCCACCTGGCTTCATTAGAGGGAGAGGTGAGAGAGCCACAGCTCTCTGGGTCCATATGCCATTTAGTTCCTCTCTTCCCAGAACCGCATTGACTGGTTATATCATGGGTCCTCAAACTATGGTCGGCGGGCTGGATTTGGCCCACCATGCCCTTTTAACTGGCCCTCCCCACAGGTTTTGCATTCGCTGGGCACGTGTATGGCTTGCTCACGAGGAGGTCATTTTGGACTCACTCGGAAACAAACTCCTCGCGAGCACGCCTCACGCCCCCTTGCCTCTCCCCACACGTGCGCCCTGCCCCCACACCAGCCTGCGGCTCCCCGCTGGCACTGCCCCCTGTCAACTGACCCCCTGTTCAAAAGGTTTGAGGACCCCTGGGTTATACGGACATAGCTAATATGTAGGAGACTTTTCTCTGGCATTGCTGCCCAGAATGGTGCAACAGGTGTCCCTTGGGGAAAGAGCCTTACTCTCCTGGCTCCCATCATTTCAGAGTTCTTCACTGTATACATTTAGATGCCCAGTAAAGACTTAACTCTTCCAGCAGCCTGAACTTGAATGTTGCCAGGAATGGAAGAGACCTAAAGGTGGTAAATGGGGGCATTGCCCTTTTATTTATGTGTGTTATCTTCTGACTAAAACAAAATAGAGGTGCCTCCAATGAGAACACTAGAAACATGCAAGAGACAAATGTAATAAATAAATAAAATATAAATGTGTTTCTGGCTACTGTGTCAACAACCCAATACTTTTAAATTGGCCAGTCCAGAGTTTGGGAGAAAGCATGGCCCAAACCTAAAGCTTCTTCACCCCCAAATAGATCAGCAGGCAAAAGTACACACCTGAGCACGCCTTTTGTATACCTCTACCTGCATTCCGAAGGATGACATTTGTAATGTTCCGTGCTTTAGCTTTAACTCAGGTAAGTGGCTAGAAACCTCTATGAGGTTCCCTTTCATTCCCCAGAGTCAAGTTATTAATCCCTCTGTTCTATTTAGTCTGAAGTCCTGCTCCTGGCTGCTCAGAGTAGATGAACTTACCGAAGCAAGAGCTCCAAGATTTTCTTACACCATCTTAGTATCATGAGCTAGGTTTTCCTCCCTTTGCACATTCAAGGTAACAGACTGTTCCTTTGCAAAAGTTTTTTATTCACTGAAGTATACCCAATAATCTCAGTCACCACAAAATGAATCTCTGAGCTTGCACAGAGCAGGCCATTGAACCCAGTCCAACAACTACTGCTGTGGATGCTCCCTTTGGATATGTCAGAGCCACATCCTCCTGATCCTTGCCTATGGATTGCAGCAACCTCCTCCTGATAGGCCCTCTGTGCTGCTAAGATGCATCCCCACTTCTGCATCCTGAGCTTCCCTGCATGTCTGTAGCAATTCCCAGCTGCTCCAGCCCCTACAGAGATTTCAATTAAATGAAAATAATCAGTTTTGCCATGATCCCCCTTCTCCCTCTACATATTTTTGCACTGTTTTGAAAAGATTGCAGTACACTGGCTTCCTCTTTGTTGCTGATCCTGAAGTAGCTTGGGCCAAGGATTCCAAAAGCCCACCGTCTCCAGTATGAGAGCAGACATTATTTGTGATCTTCATCAAAGACTCTGCTGTACATCCCACCACCAGGAGAGGCTAGGTTGGCGGTGACATGAGAAAGGACCTTTTTCTGAAGCAGTACCATGACAACAGAATTTTCTTCCAAAAGAGGTCAGGTTGGCTCCTTCTTCACTGCCTTCTTGACAAGTGGAAAAACTGTACCACCTTTGATGCATCTTAATATTGCTTTGACCAGTTTTAAAAAATGGGTTGTTACTGATTTTCTTTTGTCTCTAACTGTACTTTTTGAATTGTACATCACTTTAAGGACCCCAGTGGACAGGCAAGCAATTTACAAATAGGTTTATAGATGATGGTGATGGCTATTTGGCATGCATGCAGCTATTTTGAATTTCATATTGTTTTGCTTAAATTGCCCTGCTTTCAGCTATATGCTTCCAATCTGTTGTCCTCAAACCCAGGGATCTTCATGGCTGCATTCAATGTTTCCATTTAAAGCGGCATAATGAGTTTGTTATCCACTTCAGCAGCTGCAGAAACCCGCTATCCCAGTGCTGTGTTATTAGCCCTTTAATGAAACTTGGGTCAGTTTATATTCCATATGGATATCATAGCCCTACTTGTACCACCACCTGCAACCAGCCATAACATAAAGTTTCAGAATTGCAGGACTGGATTCTTCATAAATCTCTTTCAAATGCTGCCTGTTTGAAATTATTAATACCCTGGAGCTACAAGATTATTGTAAATCATCACGTATCCTAACACTGTTTACTACCTCACCAGAAAACATCCTGCATTAATTGCACAAAAAAACCCTGCAATAAGACATTTAAGTGACTCCTACTCAGAAGTACCACCCACAAAGGTTTTTTTAAACACTGGAACAGCTTAAACATTTAGGATTATTTATGTCTATTTATTTTAATCAAAATGTATTTGCAAAGAAAGTTGTGAGGAGATAGAATTATTTGAATGTAACATAGGGAGACTGAAAGACATTTTCCCTAAAACCAGGACAAGCTGTTTGTGTTGTAAATGTTCATAGTGCTCCATGAAAGACAGCAAGCAGCACACTTTACACTTCACAGCAAGAACAGTTTCATGTCCTTAAAAATGGCCGAAGAACTTTTGAGAAATATTGCAAGTCCTACAACACGGGGAGGGAACCTCTGTTGGTTTCAGGACCAAATGCAATTTTGGGGAACCTGGGAGAGGGCATTCCAGTTGTTGAGGAAAAAACTTCACAGAAGCCAAGAAACCGTCAAGTGTTCTGTGACTGGAGAAAAGTATGGGGACTGAGGAAAGTCAGGACTGGGGCCTCCAGGCAAGAGGTCTCCCATCTCTGCCCTACAAGAAGAAGGCAGCCAATAGGATTTCTAATCCAATGGGTGAAGCCAAGGATAGGCTAGGGTCCCAATCCCCTTGGGATTTGTTTTAATAACGAACATGACTGCTCATTGGCCTTTTCCTTAGGAAGTGAGCGGAGCCAAGAGGAAGTCTGTGAATGCTGACAGAACTCTGGGTCTGCAACTGCCCCACTACTATTTATACCTAGAGCTGCATGTGATTCACTGTAGGAAAAATAAAGAGAAAGACAGAAAAAATAGACATTTTTCCAAAATTAAATAACTGCTTAAAACCAGTGGATCCAGCTGAGAAGAACATTCATCTGCAAAGTTTAAAGGCCAGAAAGTGTTTGTAAGATACTACATTGCTTCCTGTCAGCTTTTATTATGACAGCCATTGTGCAACTGTAATTTTTTCCAAATGTCTAAACTGCCCAGAAAGTCCAAGTCCTTTGAAATGCAATTTAAAACAAGACAGAAGAAAAATGGCTTCTCCTTTACTCCAGGCATTGTGGTAATTTCCTACGGCCAAAGTCTATCAACTGAGCAAATGTGTGATTAACTGAATACTAGCAGGAACCGAAAGAGACCAGTTTCAATAATCATGACTGCCTTGAACTACTAATCGGTCTTTAAATTTCTTTTATTGTGTACCCAAAGGTTTCACAAGGAAAGGAAAGGAAAGGAAAGGAAAGGAAAGGAAAGGAAAGGAAAGGAAAGGAACATATGTAAGAAGCATTATAAAAAAAGCTATAAAACTTTCATTTGCTTCTGGTAAGACATAGGATTGGAATGAACTTCAGCAGAATCCATCCCTCTATAGTTCACAGCCTTCTTCTCATACTCACAGAACTGGCAACCTTCTTCCCCATCAAATGCCGCAGTGCAAACAAAGGCTGCTGCATGTGGCATGGAAGAGAGATGCCGCTTGAGTAGCATGTGGCGACCTGCAACACCGTGGTGAGCGACCTCTGAATGTTCCGTGCTCTCACCAGGACCTCAGACTCTGCATCACAGCGAAGCAAACGGGAGTCCAGGAAGCTGAGCACAGGGAATCCAAGGGATTCTGACCCCCAAAACAGATCGCTCATGCATCCCTAGTTTGATGTATACCTGGAAGACAGATGAGATATATTTGAAATATGAAATTAATAGTACACAACTGGATGATGACCACCATTCATATTCTAAAACCCTGATCTTTTATGGCTCTTGTACAAGGACTTCTCATCCACTACACTTCCTTGTTGCTTTACAGGAGGCTGCTCCATTCAGCCATTTTAGAATTATGAATCATTCATTTTAAGTCCAGAAGGCATTACTGACTTTTGGTTCTGCAGAAAACTCAGGCTCATTAAGAGCTACAAGCAGTATGTGAAATAATCTTTCTGTTGCAGAAGGATGCTCTTGGAATCTCTGAAAGAAATAGTCACATCTGGGATGTAGATGCAATACAGAATACAAATGTACTGGATCAATCATCATTTCTGGAATTGCTTCAGGAGTGTTCACACACCTGTATTGTTATTGGGATCTAATTTCAAAGAATGTGTGGACATTTGCAGTGGCCTTCTCTAAAGTGAAGAGGAAGTGTGGCATGTATACAGGCACCATTCATGTCTTTCCTGCCATCTCTCCCCCTCTTCAGAGCATCTCCACTAAACTCAGTCTGAGAGTCACTGTGGTGTAGTGGTAAGAGTGCTGGGCTGGGACAGGTGATTTGGGTTCTAGTCCCCACTTAGCCATGGAGCCAACTGGGTGACTTTGGACCAGCCACAGACTATCAGCCCAACTTCCCTCACAGGGTGGTTGTGGTGGGGATAAGATTAGCAGCAGGAGGAGCAGAATGATGTAAGCCATTTTGAGTTCTTTAAAAAAGAAAAAGGTGGGATATAGATCTAATATAAATAAATATGCTAAGTTTCATCCTGAAGTGGACAAATGTTTAACCCTTTACACAAGTCATGTGCTGGTGTACTGCCCCATTTTAGCATTACATAGTCTGCAATTTCTCCCCCTCCCTTCTAGGACTTCAGTTTCACTTGTTGTCTGTCTCTGAACTCTGACTTACCAGAATCATTTTAAAAATGTGTTATCCAGAGCGCAACTTCTATTCCAGGTCATTCTACTCTTGCTTTAAGAGGGTTATGGGGCTGCAGTGCTCAGCACCCTCCACAATCTGGGAAGGGCAGAACTTTCAGGGAGAACCAATCACTTGCCACAGGTCAGTGCTTTGTAAATTCGCCTGCCTATTTTCCTTGATTGTCACCTACTGTAGGATTTGTAGCTCAGTTTTGGCCAACGAGCAATTTTATATGCACATTGTTAATTAAGCAAATTAGCAATTGTCACAGGAAGAATTTCTCCGGTTGCCGGCATGATGCCACGGCTGGCTCTAACATGCCCATCAGGACAAATACCCTTATATTCTGTTGCGGAAGTGTTACAGTACTCCTGTCTACAGCATCAAGCAGAACTAGCAGGAGCGTATCGAACCACAGCTTAATGTGTCTTTCTATGCTTCTGGAGCGCAACTTCTATTTGCCAGTAACATTTTCTTACTGGCAAGTCAGAGTCGATGACCTAAAGGCAGAAAATGGCTTCTTGGGCGAGACAGTGAACTTCTTGTGTAAATAGAAAAGGCTGCACCCTTGATTTACAAGGGCCAGGAATGAATCCAGAAGTATATGAATTTCACTGCAAATTAGAACCAGGAAGAAGATCTTTTATATAAAAAAGCCACATTTCTTGAGTTGATGCAGTTTTCATCTAGAGGAAAAAACTTTAAGACAATCTTGTGCTGGCATTCTTAACTCCACCCCTATCCCTATTCTCAGATGAATTAGGTTCCAGGGGGTAGAAGTCTGATTGATTCAATGTGCAGACAATACTTTAAATATTTTAATATCTGTTTCTGTTCATTGATTGTACTGGGCAGTTCCCACCCCCCTCCAGTTTACTCCTCCCTTCCCCCTACTTTTTCCCTTGTCTTTTTACCTCCCCAACTTTTAATAGGCATTTGTGCCCAGATTTTTTTTTCTCTTGCTGGGGACCTACAACATAATACAGAGAAAAGCTAATTCAGATAACTAAGGACAATCTGGAGTTTCATATTTGCCAGGATATAATAGATAGAGGCACATTCTTTTCAGGTAGGAACAGATATTGCGATCCACTGTCTTAAATTGCAAACAAGATCTTTTTCCTCCTAGCTTCCCTTCTGCTATCATCATTTCCTTTCTCTACCTTCCCACTGATTTTTTACAGCTTTCCTTGTAAATGATTCATATGTTTCTATTTCCATTGGCTTGTTACTTACTTGTTTCTATGTTTATTAGTACTGTCAAATGTAATCTGTTAGAATCTTCCAAAAAAAAAAAATCTTCACCAGGTTAGCACACCTAACACAAGCCAACTGGCTAACCTGGTGAACTGTTTTTTCCCCAAGATCACAAGTGTAGCTTTCTGAAATTTAATATACTTAGTTTTGTGGGGACCGAATGGCAATACCAACATTGACATTACTCTAAAATATAACATATTTTAACAGTGTGTTCTGCATTTTCAACGACCATCCTTTTCTTGTTTCAAGGAAGTTTGAATTTTGGAGGGGCTAAGAGACAAAGAAAGTAGTGAAGGACCTTCAGGCACAAAGCATCTCCATTGGCTTGTTTGTTTCCAATATAATCCGCTTCCAGTATACACCATTGTCCCTTCGTAATATTTGTTTAAAAAGGTCCAATATTACACTGTAAGTCTCCAGCTCGTTCAAATCCAAAGGAAACTGAACACTGGAGCACTGTTCTTGGAATCTTGCACAGCTCAAAGGGTACCAAAATGCATTTTAAGTTCCTTGCTGACCTAGAGGCTTTGAATGTTATGTTTGATTTTTGTTGTGATAGCCTTAAAACATATTTTTGTGCCCCTGTTACATTTGTCTATAAGTGTGCACATCTGTAACATGGCCTTCTACTTTTAAAATCATTTTCACCAGTATTGCCACATACAGTACATAAGACAAAAACAGATCATGAAGAAAAAGGCTTTGATTAAAACTCCACAGCGACTTTTGACATTTTAATTAGAAGAATGTTGTTTTCACATTTGTTTTGAATTCACACAAATAATTAAGATTTTAATTTTATTTATTAAAAGCCTTTCTATCCCATCCCCTTGGGATGGCTTACAATAATTTGAGCAGTAAAACAGTTGTTATATATTTTGTTAATATAGTTTTTGACAATATAGGAGTTTTCACTGATTTCAACTTAACTTAGAAATAAGTGTGCTCAACACTGCAGCTGTAACATAAAATCTTTCTAATATTTGGAGATAAAACATCAAATTGCAGAGCATTTTGAATTAAAAAAAATAAACCTTTAAAAACTGATTATCTTGGTTCAGGAATGACTGGTATGCTGTGAATGTGTATGAAATGGAAAACCTTCCTGAGGTGTGATTAGGTCAATATTTTATCAGCAAGGTTTGAATAAAAGAAATGTTGCCCATAGAGAAAAGGCTTTTTAAAAATGTGAATATATTTCAGTTTACTATGAGCAGTAAAAATATATTAATAATCAGCAATGATCTGAAGAATTTTTAAAAATTCTCATGAAATGAAAAATGAAAATGAATGATCAAATCTATCAAATAAAAATGAAAAGCATTCACATCAAAACAAAAAGTCCTTAACCACATGTTCAAGGGGTCTTCAAAAAGTTTCCACACTTTTATATTTTATAAATATATTTTATATATTTTTGCTGATGGCATTAAAAAGTTGATACAATGCTGGGAAAAATGCATCGCAAAGGAAGGTGACTAGGTAGAAAAGTGATGTAATTTGTTTTTGAAATTCTTAATAAATCGAGTTTAAAAGTGAGGAAACTTTTTGAAGATCCCTTGTACTTCTCTAATTTACCCTGTACTGATAAAGCGGTGTGCTAGTGAATTGCAAAATGTTAGTTGTATAGTTATTTACTGGACCTTCATATAGTTCTGTAGTTATTTACTGATCAAAACTCATAGCATGCAGATATGGTGGTAAAAACAATTTCATTTCAGATTAATTTAAAATACAATAAATTACATTCATTTTTGCTCTGCACATTGCTAACATTCCCTTCCATTCTAACTGTAAATTATTTAATTTGCATAAATTAATTCAAACATATAGTTATGAAAATAAATACATATAGTACACTGGAATAAGAGGTACTGTGCACAATAGGGCTAATTCCCAAGAAAATATGAATAGGATTACAGCCTTAAAAATCACATTTGGCAATCAAAATAGCCAATTTAAACTGTACTTAAAAGTTTCCTGTCAATGCCATTTGTGTGACTTAAAAGTCATGTGCAGTAAATATCTGATAATACTCAACTATGTTCATTGGGACTTCAGAAACAAATAAAGAAAATAGTTTTTCATATCCATAATTTAAGATACACATATTTGAAATTATATAGGCATGCACATATATCTAGATACATGATTTTTATCTTTCAAAACTCAGTTAAAAATAATAAACCCAACACCTCTTCCAACACATTCTTTAAAAGCCTGTACAATAATTCTGCATGAATTGGCTTATTCCATTGAAATTTTAAACACTGAGTCCATTGCATGGGGCATATAAAATTATTTCCTAAAGTTTTTCAAGTGTGATACATAAAGTTAATAAAATATTCACTGGGATTTGTAACTTTTCCCCCTTTAATGATGACCTCAAAGAATTCATACCAGGCAATTATTTTGTAATTTAAGATTGTAGTTTGTCTAATGAATATGTGGGACAACCCTTCAAATCTCATTTCTACTTCTGCTGAAACAGAAGATTTAAGGTTTCCATTCTATATTAATATTTGATGTAACTAATCCTACGGCCCCTAACAATTCCCGGAGACATAAGATAGTTTGGATTCCCATTTCTGAGGGCTTCAACTTCAGGACTGGGAATTGGATTTCCTATCCCCCTCTCATGCCCTCTCACAACCAGCACAGAACAGGGCTGGCTGCCCTCAGTAACCTCAGAGTAGAGGAAGGGGGGCAAGGATGAGCAGAAATTCTAGCAACCTGTAAAGGAGCTTCCCTGAGTCTGCTCCAGCCTCCCTTCAGCGCCCTGCAGCACTGTTGCTGGGGCTACCTGGCAAAAATGTGGAGCAGGAGGGATGGGCTGGCAAATATCACCTTTGATGCTCCTCCCATTCTGCATTAGAGGAACATCATCCTCTGTTTGGAGGCTCCCTTGTAGCAGTTGGTTCCTGTTGTAAGAGCATTTTGCTGCTAGAGGAATGATGCAGCACTTGGCAGGAAGATGAGAGGGTCCTAACAATTTTCTAGAGGACAAGTGGATTTTAGAATAGTTGATAAAACAGGGTCCTAGACTGGTTTTAAGTGTAACATAACTGTCTGTCATCATTTCTTTGTTTGGGAGACTGTTTATTTGCTTCCTGCATGTTTTATAAGATAATTTTTGTTTTGTTTCTGTGTTAATAACATGCTGAATCTAGGCTGTTAATTATGTTTTAGGCCTTTTGAGATCAATTAATCATGACCAATTTTATTAACTGAACCAGGGAATCCTCCACCGCAAGCAGCCGGGGGAGGAAGAGCAGTAAATGGCACGTTCCACACACGCACATGCCAGGAGCGTGTCCCTCTTGCTGCTGCCTGCCTGGCAAATGCTGCCATGGGGGAATGGCCAGTGCGGCTCCCTGCAGTGGCCACCCACCCTCTGGCTCACTTTGAGGCAGGCCCTCTGTAGAGTCACATCAACGAGAAAGCATTGGGCTCAGCTGCTCATTGAGCTGAGCTGGCTCAGCCCCAATGCCTGGCCTGGAAGAGGTCCTTCCTCAGAGGGGGCCCTTCCTCTCTCAAGCATTGTGGGAGGGGTGATCATTTATAGTATAGTGTGGTCAATTTTCAGGGACAACCTCCCATATTTGCTGGCTCTGAGGAAGAATCCACTCAGAACGAGGCATCTGAAGAGCTATGCTGGCCAAAACAGAGGATGTGCAGGCAGTAATAGGAAGCAATGGCGTGCATGTGCTCAGGACCAGCTCTAACAAAAATAGCACCCTGGGCAAGAAGCTTTGATGCTGATAAATAATTTTGGGTATTTCTGTCACTGTTCTATTAGTTGGTCAGAGTCTGAACCGACATTGGTTGGAGATACTATACCCCATAAATGTGCTATTTACCAACAATTCAAACTTTACCCCGAGTTTATTACTTATTTGGGAATATTTGTCCGTAGAGGTATATTTCAAAGTATTAAACTAAATTTAAGAAAGTTGATTAATGAGCTCTTGCAGGACATTTATAGAGGGTAGAAGTCTATGGGGTGTTATCATTAATTCATTTCTACGCTGCCCAATAGCCAAAGCTGTCTTTGGGTAAATACATTTAACATAAATGCAATGCCTTGAATGTTTACATCCTATATGGTATTGTTCTATTTATACCTAGCATGTATTTTTAGAAATGGTTTGTTTTGAAAATTCCTGTGAGATCCTATTCCACCATGAATATCTTTGAAAAGAATGAAACTTTTGACTAAGGAGGTAGATTTGGCCTCCTGAATCTCTCTTTATATCATTAGGCCTATTTGTTGGCTTCTACTAAATGTGGGTCCTTTCTGCTCAGATTAGACTTTTCTTCCTGGTCAGTTCTAGAATCTTCAGCTTGGATGCTCTTCCTAACTGAATTGTACCAGGTTCTCAGTATACCAAAGCAAGGTGCCTCTTACAATTATGGCTATAAGAGAGGCATACACTTTCACATCAATCCTGGTTCAACTTATTTCCACACACAAAATTAATTCTGTGGGAAAATCTGGACTTAAAGATTGACCCCAAAAAAGCCTGTGTTCAGTTTTGAATCAGAATATTACAGTATTGAATACTGTAGTGGTCAGTATTCTAACTTTGCTTGTTTCCTTTGTTATTGATTTCTGCAATACTCTTCATTTGTACTTTAAAGCCAGTCTATCTGGTCAGCATTAACATAGTAAAACCTTTTAGTAAGAAAGTCATTGTTCTGCCTGGAAGCAGGAGCAGAAGAATAACCACCTGTCAAAAACGTGTTTTGTTGCAAGATCAATACCCTCTTATCCTGGTGCTATTCAAAACCTCCACAGGGCCAGGAATTTCCTAAAGCCATAGACTGGTCAGACCCTGATTTACCCGCAAATGTTCTGGGGCAGGATGTGTGTGTGTGTGGGGGGGGGGGGATTTTACTCATTCTACTTATTTCTGTTCACCAACACCAATGTGCACTAAGATAATATTGCTGATTTTTTGCTTTCAAAGACTTAAAGTTACTGTTAGAAAATTCAAGAACCTCAAGCAATTAATACAATGATGTCTTCAGACACAATTGGTCCTGTGCTTGATAGTTTGTCCAACAGAACTTCCAGTAATCTAATGTTCGGTGCTAACATCCATAGTGTTGCAGCAATGCATTATGTACCTGTGCATCCTAGGGCCAAACTGGACAGGATGTTTGTCACCGTGTGTTGCTTTTTTCTTTCATGGACAGTTGGAGAGCAGCCAGCCAGATTGGTACTATGATCCAGGGGAAGGGGGGTATTTCACTCATTGCCCCATTGTCCTGAATCCTGACCAGAATCCCCACTCCCACCCCATGCCTGTTCTTCACAATGAGGGCAAAACTGCTATAGCTGGATGCTCATCTAGTTTGGCCCTTAACTATGTGAAAATTGCTTACCTGTGACTACTGGCAGGATCTGGGCCACTCTGGAGTGTCAACTGGTAGCCAGAACCAGAAGCCTGTCTCTGTATTTGCAGGACTGGTACTAGGCCCTGCTGGAGCTCTCAGCCCCCTGATGAGCACCAAATGGGAGACCTGGGGAAGTGCCACATAAAAGCAAGCTCTTCCCTTCAGAACAGAGGTCCCTTTGCTTGTTGTTGTGCCTGCATCCTGCCTCACTGTGTTAGCTCAGCAATGAGGCTTTGCCCGCTGGCTGTGGTTCCGCTCCTGCATCTTACCTGACCCTTGCCATGCATCCTGCCCAGTTATCCTGCCTCAAGGTACCTGTGCTTCTGTCTTCCTGATTCCTGACCTCAGTCTGTACCATGCTGATGACTTGGACCTTGTGTTTGGACTTTGGCCTCTTGCCTCTCTGCAAGTTGTGTCCCAATGCCTCTGGCTTGTGTCTAGCCACTCATGTCCCATCCCCAGACCATGACAACTGCACCTATCATTCTCTTCAACTATTTCAAGCTTTTTCAGTGAAATTATACTGGAAACTTTTTATTGCATTTACAGGTGAATTTTTGTGGAAAGACACCTCTACATTCTGTGAATTTCTGTACACATAACATTTAATAGCCAGAATACACTAGAGTAAGGCTGAAGTGAGGAGCCAAGGAAGAGTGAAAGGATGCTAAGCCTTTTGAAGTTTTTCCACATTGCTTAGCTTCATGAGAGAGATGTAAAAATAGAAATGCAGCATATGTTTGCATTTTGTAGGCATAATCTGTTTTAGTTCTCCCATTTTGAATGGTCTTTTCACATATATGCAAAAGGATAAAAGATGCCTGAATTTAATATTGGGGAAGAAAAGAAATCTGGTGCTTCTTCACGTTTGGAAAAAATTAACATACTCAAGTCCTTAAACCAGTAGCAGGCAGACTTCAAGCTGTGCTTCTCAGGAAAGCCCTAAAATTCACTAGATGAGATCTAGTGCAAAACATTCACATAGAATGCCCGTCTGTGCTCATGAATGTGCTCTGAGTACCAGGACTGAATAAGTTCACATGTAAAACCTTGCCTGGTAGCCCACCCAATCCAAAGGTTTTCTTTTCAGCACTGTAATTTAGGATGGCAGGTGTGTATGTATGTGTGAACTAAAGCCATTTTGTTACTGTTAACTGTTAAATAATTGGACGTCATCAATCATAGCCAATCTACTGAAAATTTGCTTTTTGTCTATGCCTGTTTTAGACTGCTAAAAAAACTATAACTGCTTCCAGTTGTTGCCAGTCTTGCAGCACTTTCTGCAAACACGGGGAGGGATTGTCTTAGGGACCAGAAGGGGTTTTCGGACTGGTTCATATGTAAGCCTGTCCTCTGGAGCCTGTAGAGGGTGCAACCTACCCTGTCAGCCAGACTTCATCCCTCCTGTCCAAAGCTTCCTTCATAATGTGTGGCAACTGCTTTCCAGATCTACTGTGTAGCATGAAGCATCGTTTTCCTCCATCACGTGCAACTGCATCCAGTTGTAACTCCATCACTCAGTGATCTCCAGGCACCATTAGGCATGCTCATGAATCTTTGGAGGCACTTGGTGATCATTATGAGAATGACACCCATGCCTTCTCTCCATCTGTTTGTCATGCCGATCACGTGGCATGTGGAAGAGGAAATTGTGGGGAGCGCAAGTTTAAACTCCATTTGTCTGCAGTCCCTCCCCGAAGCTTAACCAGTTGGGCAAGTGCTATATGTGTGCCTCCTTTGGCAAAGAAATTGTAGTGGTGCATGCTCTCTCTGTGTGTGGCACATATAACTATATAGGTGTGCACAGCTTTGTGATTTTATACTGCTGTATTAAACTGTATTATTTTAAGTTTCTGTGATCTGCACAGAGAACACATGTTATTGGGCAGGTTAAAAATAAAATAGGGTGAGGTAATTGTAGATGGATGGATGGAATACAGATGAGAAAGAGAGAAACTGGCATGGGATGTAAAGATTAGAATAAATAAGGAATTTCTTCTCTGTAGCACACAAACTATGAAATCCTTTTCTAAAAGATCTAATGATCATTATGGTTACCAGTTCAGATAATGTTAGAGGGGCTTTGGACACATACATGAAAGGCAGGGCTATCATCGGCTACTAATCATGATAGCTACATGCTACCTCCTGAATCAGAGGTTGTATCCCTCTGTATACAAGTTGCTGGGAAAACACAAGCAGAAGGATGCTACTGTGCTTGTGTCCTGTTGGGAGACTTCCCATAAATGTCTGGTTGACCACATGAAAGCAAAATGCTGGAGCAGATAAGGCTTTGCACTGATCTAGGCTAGGTTTTTTTAGGTTCTTATGTCTTTGGAGGTAACATCAGAGAGAGATGTGGAACTGAGAAGTGTTAATACAGGCATTATTAGATTATAATGAAGGATTTGAATATATCTCTGGTCTACATGGTACCAGCTCAATCATCAGCTACAGGCATGGCTGTCTTTCTTGGGCACATCACCAATGTGAGCCAGACATGAGACTTTATGTCAGGATAAGGAAGCTATGCTATACTAGTAGTCATGACATACACTCCCCCATGTTCTTAAGCACTAGGAAATTTCTTCCAAGCTTCCTCCTTCATTAGTCCCCTACTTGCCCTGTCTGCTCCTTACCTCACTGTAAGGCGATCAGTGTTGTTCTCCTCCACTTGCCTGTCTTCAGGTTTATCCTTCTTACTTCATTATTTCCTTCTTTCACAACCCTAAACTGCTCAATACAGCTATTTCTCTGCTATGGTCTGTATAAGACTTTCATCTAATTAGTAGCCCTTCAGATAATGTTGGATTACAACTCCCATTATCACTGACCATTGGTTAAACCAGTTGGATATGATGAGAGCTGAGCCCAACAACCCTTGAAGGAGTTGAACCCTTTTGTATGTGGTTACTCATAGGTTTATTTTTTATAATAAATTTTCTTAACTTTCTCTCTTGACCCTAATGAGTCAAGCACTTTAAAACAAGCACTTAAATGAACAACCAACTTCCCTTTAATCAAATTGTTCAGCGTGATGAAGCAGAAGATGACGGTTTGCTAACAAAGATGAGTACTGAATATAGGGATTACTTTAAGAAGAGGTTGTGGAGGAAAATTCAGTGATGTTATAGGGTTTCAAAGGAAGAATCTGTGATATTAAAAAGTGAGGTGAAAACTGCTCTGAAAGTGTTTGGAAAGAATTGAAGCCCCTGGAGAAGATAGGTTATCAGTGGAACTACTCCAAGCTGCAGAAAATGAATTGGTACAAATCCTAATATATTGTGAAAGATTTTGCATGCCCCAGATCGTTCATAAATTTCACAGAGATTGAAGCCAAGAAATTCAAGAAGACTGAGACTTGGAAGGACATCAGTGAAGGAACTCGAAGGAATCATCAAGCATAAGAACATTCACTGGAGGCGAAGGCCAAGACCAACCACACTATTGTGTTCCCAGTTGTTCACAGGAGACATTATGAAATTTATCTAAATGCTTCTGATGCATGTGAAAAGTTACTTGTGTAGAAAAGGGAGCTTTTAAAAGTGATGATTCAATCTACAAAAATAAAATTGTTTTTTGAACACCATGCTTCCTTGTAGCAGCCAAGGAATTCCTTTCTTCCTGCCTCTGAAGGTCTCAAGATGAACATATATTAGAATCTCTGTAATACGTATGTTGAGCATATGTGGAATGTGAGGGTGGGGATATGGTGGGTAACAAATCACCAAATTTCAGATTTTGAAATTCAGTGACCTTATGATGCTGTGAGATTACCCCTATGGCTTGGGTATGCCCCAACATCTGTATGGCATCATCTGAAAAGCCTAAGTACTGTAGTTTTGCTGCTAGTGACCTCTTCCTTTTGGATTTAAATGTATCAATCAAAATCAATGGGGCAAGGCCAATAAAGCAGAATATAATATTATTTTTATCCAGAAATTCATCTTGTATAGCAGCATTCGTGCCTCTATAGCAGTGGTGGCGAACCTATGGCATGCATGCCACAGAGGGCACGCAGAGCCCTCTCTGTCGGCATGCGAACCAAGCTGCCCCAGCATGGCCCCAGTAGCCGAGCATCAGCTAACAGCGCATATAGGACCATGCGCATGCTCAGAAGGGAGCAGCGGCACCAGGCAATGACGTCATGAGCCACGACTCATTAGTCGCGATTCGTCCAAGCTTTCACATGCCCGGTCAGTGTGCTGCCAAAGATACATATATATTTGCTTGGACTGCCTGTGAGTAGTTTTTTCTACTCTAAAATCTCAGTTTTCAGGTTTTATTGCAGTGTTGGCACTTTGCGATAAATAAGTGGGTTTTGGGTTGCAGTTTGGGCACTCAGTCTCTAAAAGATTCACCATCACTAGGTTAGGGTTAGAAAAACGAGGTGTCCTGGCATGATTTTGATGGTTGGACTATGTTTAGAATGGGCAGAAATGATGAGCTGTGCAGAAAAAGCTACTCAAGGAAGGCTTTTTCAAAATCGCATTATTTTCAATTGAACTTTAGCCTTATATTAGGGTTAGGGGTGTGCACCAGGGTAGGGTTAGGCCAGTGGTGGTGCACCTATGGCATGTGTGCCACAGCGGGCATGCAGAGCCCTCTCAGTTAGCATGCGAGCCAAGTCACCCCAGCATCGCCCCAGCAGCCAAACATTGGATAACAGCGCACATAGGGGCCATGCGCATGCTCAGAAAGGAGTAGCGACACCAGGTGATGACATCGCGAGCCACGACTCATTCGCCGCGACTCATCTGAGCTTTTGCATGGCTGGTCACTGCACTGCCAAGGATTTATATATATTTGCTTGGGCTGGCTGTGAGTAGTTTTTTTCTAAACTAAAACCTCATTTTTCAGGTTTTATTGTAGTGTTGGCACTTTGCAATAAATAAGTGGGCTTTGGGTTGCAGTTTGGGCATTCGGTCTCTAAAAGATTCGCCATCACTGCTCTATAGTATAGAATTTTTACCCCTTTCAAAGTCTGGACAAAAGATTTGTTGTGGAAAGTAAACAAACTGGGGACCAAAATGCACCCATGTCTTGCTTGAGTATAGGTAGGTATTAAATCTGTCAATCCTGCATTCAACCTTCAAATAAGGATCTTCATAGAGGCTCCACATCAGGATAAGTGGTCTGCTATTAATGTTAGTACCCTCAACACAACTTTTCCCACAACTTATTTCTGGGAATTAAGTCACAAGCAGACTTAAAGTTGATGAAGGCAACATGCAGTCCCTCTGTAGTTGCTGATCCATATTTTTCAGCAATATGTTGGGGGATCAATCCATGGTCGACTGTAGATTTCTCCACACTAAATGCAGCTTGCTCTTCCTCAAGGATGTTTTCTTGTTCCAACCAGTCAAGCAATTTCACATGCAGATGAGAGGCATATAATTGCCTGATTATACTCAGGAAACTAATTGGTGTATAGTTTGTTGGATTGGTTCTTTCTCCTGTTTTATGGACTGGCTAGGCCCAGTCCTGGGGGATATATGCTGTGTGATCGATATATGTAAAGTCACTAATACAGGGACCCACCAGTTTACATTTGGTTTTTTCTTTGAGTTCAGGTGGTATATTAACAGCCAAGGTGCTTTTCCAGGTTTTGATTTGGAGATAAGATACCAAATTTCTTGAGGGATAACCTGTGGCCATTTTGGTAAGATATGTTAATCTTAGATTATCATTGATACTTTTGTCCTCATGCAAGAATGGCACTGAGATGAGCTTCCTAGGTGACATTTTCCATACTTCCCGGTGTTTTTGGCCAAGCGCTCAAAACCGCTCACCAAAGGGAGGCAGTATCTTTCTCTCTTTCTGAGTTTATCGGAGTTTGCCATATAATTCTTATAGCTGGTTTCTTCTTTGTTTTAATTAATGCTTTATAAGATCTCTTCAATATATACCATTCAGGGTGGGGGGATGTTGGCAAATTTTGTTAATGTATAACTGACAGTTTTCCATTAGCAGTTTTTTCAGTGCCATGCATTTATCAGATAGGTATTTTCCCCATGTCTCTGAAAAAGTCAAACTTACTCTATCAGATAATTGGGGAGGGGTCTTTTGGGATCAGAGTTTTAAGTCAAGTTTAAAGCTATGGGTTATTAATTATGATAGTTAGTTATGGAGGGGAAAGTGAATGAGGATTTTCTCCCTGCTTCACTGAGTAGGATAAGTACTATTTAATGCCACATGTTGTTTCTCATTTCCTGTATGGCTAACTAGATTTTTTTCAACTAATTTCTAAGTAAAGTGTGGGGAGCAGGGGAGCAGCAGGGCCGACATTGTGATTCTGCCTCTAGTATGCAGAGGCCTCTTTTCTTTACGACTTGTAAAAATATCTAATGGCCCTCTTTCTTTAAGAATATATCAGACTGCCAGCTGTGCTGTGAAGGGAAACTAACCACAAAGGTTTTCCTGTGAGATTTTCTCAATCAAACAGCTGAGTATTTCGCAAAATTACAAGAAGCAGATGCTTTTATGTGGTAATGAAGCATGATTGATTGATAATCATTCCATCTTCAAATACCGCATCTGCAGCCAGTGTTTGCATTTCCCTTTTCTGGAAGGGTTCACTGGGTTGCTTGATGCCTGTGCTGCAGAAGTGGCTGAAGCAGCGCACATATTTAATTCCTCGTAGCTGCTTTAGTTCACATACATACAGATAAGTGCAGAACTCCTTCTCAACCCACATTTTCCCTGGGGTGTTGCTGACTGATTCATCCACAGGCTGCATGCTTTATTCCCCCACTTCTGCCAGTTTGCAGCCATGTGCTAAGATCTGCCCCACAGGCCTTTGTTGGGTGTCGCAGCTCCTCAAGTCACTTCATGCCACCCAAAGTGGCTATTTTGGGCAACTCCCTCTGCTTCCCTATTTTGGGTAGCCCCCCCCCCAAGCCTCCTTATTCCTTTAATCCTGACACTCAGAGCAGCCATTCTGAGACAACCCCACCCCTCTCCCCACCCTACTGTCCCCCTCATTTCCCCCATCCCCTTTCCTCTTTTCCCTTTCTCATACCCCAGCCCCATACTTGGAGCCACCATTTTGAATATGAGAAGCTATTTGAGTCAATTCCATCCTTGTCCCAACCCCACTGCTCCTTCCCTCTCTCACTCTCCCCAGAGCAGCCAATTTGTATGAGTAACCATTTTGAGTATGGTCAAGTCCATACCTGCCCCATCCCATCAGTCCCCACCCCACCACTTCCCTCCACTCCATGCTTTGCTCCCTTCTCTTTCTCTATGAGTAAAAGTGGGATCTGTAGAGATGTGCATTAATAATACTTATAATTCTGAATGTTCCAAGAGGTAGAAGAGCCCAGAAACTGCTAAAATCTGTTCGTTTTGGCAGTATCATCAAGAAAGGCAATTTTAGTAGATGGAAATAATGAAAACAATGCTCTTAGCTTTCCAGTGGCCTGTTAGTTATTATTGCCCTGGGAGACCACACAGATGTGAACAGTCAGATGATGCCAGAAAATTGCACACAGAACTGGGATAGTTGGATCAGGCAATAGATGACATTTGTTGACATGCTGTGTACTGAACACCTTTTAAAAGTCATCATTCAGGTAGCTACATGGTCCAATAAGGACTGGGCTAAAAAAAATATAGGAAGTTAGGTATCCTAAAACTTATCTTATTTTGGACACTACTATGTCATTTAAGGTATATGGGCCCTTGAAATTACTGAAGCCCTTGCCATGCCCTTTTCCCCCATCTCCCCCCCAAGCGCGCCCATGATCACGCCCGTCTCCCCCCACCCGCACAATTGCTGGAGGGGTGGGGAGATGGCCGCGATTTGTTTTCTTCTTTGTCACTTTGCTTCACATTTTTCTGGTCAAAAAAATGGTTACAGAACGGATTAACCTTATTTGCATTGACCCTTATGGGGATAGTTGACTTGGCTCACGACCAATTTGGGTCGTGACCAGAGTCCTGGAATAGAATAGGTTTGTGAGCCGAGGTACCACTGTATGTGGAAGTTGGCTGAAGTTCCTGTCCAAGTGCGGAAGGCGGGTACAGTGCTGATTCAGCCCCCCATTGAACAAATTGTAAGATGCACTTGTAAGTCATTAGAGTGCTTAAATAAGCAGTTAGGTTAGGCCAGGAAAAAGAAGAACAGAAAGTGAAAAAGTTCTTATGCCGGGTGGGAAATGATCCCAAGAGCCCAAGAAAAATGTCTAAGGAGTGTATGATTGCATTTGATCCAGTGCAGTACCATAGGTGTTACCTGATGAGCATACTTAAGCCCACAAACCTACATAAAATAGATTTTTAGTTATTTTGAATGTCTGTAAGAAATAGGCATTCATATCTTGAATTTTATCCATACCCAAGTTTTTCAAAAGAAACACACAATATATGTAAGCCCAAAAAGTCAGAGTCTCAAGCAGAGAAAATCTGGACATTTAGGGGTGAGGTGGGCCTTTCAGAACTTGTATATACAGTAAGCCAGCATTTAAATGGCGCCCCTTCATCGTCCATAATGCCAAAGCCAGGGACTTCTGTTGTTCAGCTTGAGAGCTCATCAAAAAGAAGTGAAACCCTGGCCTAATTACTCAACAGAGTGTGAAACGTCACTGTGAAAAGTCTGAAATGTAGATTTATTATCTTAATTCTCTATGGCTCTTTCAAACCTCCCAAAGGGGCCCCTTGGAAGACTCTAAGGGGCATTTCTGGCATTAGTTTAAGCTGACTGAAAATCAAGATGTCAGTAAAATTCTACAGCACAGTTTACATGCTGTATATCCAGACGCCAGGAGAAGGGCATGTTGGAGGTAGAATCAAGCTACTTGCAGAATGGAGCTGGGAGATCTATTTCCATGCAGTCTGCATTTCCATGCAGTCTGTTCTGCCAGTGATTTCAACCCTCCCCGCTCCCAGATGGGTTTACCTTTTATCAGAGCCTATCTGAGGAGAATCAGGGGATGGACTCATAAATAACCCATAAATGTGGACAATTCTGGGTTTAACTTATGGGTCTAACTCCATCTTGCTTAGCTCTAAAATAACCAAATATGGCATTCAAACTAAGCAGCACAGCTCAATTTTTAAGAAGGTAATTTGATTCAATCAAAAGTTGAGAGGCTAAAATGAGAATTTGATTCATTCTGAACAGGCCAGGATGTAAATCAACAGTTACTTTTCTATGTGAATCATTCATCTGGAAGAAAAACCCCTAGAAAGATCTATTAATACACTCCTGATTTCAGTGGAGTTACTTGCCTAAGTGGTCCTCTTTATTTACGTAACAACAGTGAAAAAGTGATAAGTGATGCTTCAACCCATGAACTTTTATATTTCAGCCTCTTAGGACTTTTGCATGTCTTACAAATTTTTCATTTAACACTTATATTGTAAAAGCATATATTTTCACGGAATAGAGTTTATTTTATCAGATGTATAAATTGTTGAAACATTTTATTAAAACTGTAAAATTTTCACTCCATGAAATGCAGGAGTCTCCGGTTTGCAGGCTGCTGTGAAGTCGCTGGTTTGAATTAAGACAAAAGGAAGAACAGCAAAGAAAAGCACACTCATTCCACCCCTCCTTTATCCCCGTTTTCATCTCCCTCTTCACATTGAGGGCAACTGCAAACACAGGAATATAGAAAGCTGCTTGATACTGAGTCAGGCCATCAGGGCCTCTAGTTCAGTACAGGTGACACTGACCCACAGCAGGCAGGATTCCAGCACAGCCCTACCTGCAGAGGCTGGAAACTGATGCTGGGATCCTCAGCATGCAAAGCAAGTGCTCTTTGTGCCCTTGATGCTTCTCCCTTGATTTATAATCCTGAAAGGGTCCAGTGGAGGGCAACAAAAATGATCTCAAGTGTGGAAACACTGCCCTATGAGGAGAGACTGAGAGAACTGGGCATGCTCAGCCCAGAGAGAAGAGAAGACTGAGGGGGGGACGTGATATCCCTCTATAAGTACCTCAAAGGCTGTCACAAAGAGGAAGGTCAAGATCTCTTCTTGCTGATGATAGAGGGTAGGACACGGAATAATCAATTCAAGTTGCAACAACCCAGATTCAGGCTGGACATCAGGAAAAGCTTCCTCACTGTCAGAGCAATACAACAGTGGAAGCAGCTGCCTGGAGAGGTGGTGGGCTCACCCACACTAGAGACATTCAAACTGGACAGCCATCTGAGTGGGAGGGTGTAATTTGGTGTCCTGCAACAGCAGGGGGTTGGACCCAATGGCCTTCATGGCCCCTTCCAACTCTACTAGTCTATGATTCTGTGAGCAAGACCGAGCATGAAAGGGAACTTGGGGAAGTGGTAGACAGCTCAATAAAAATGTCAAGCTGGTGCTCAGCTGCTGTGAAGAAGGCAAACTCTATCCCAGACATAAATAGGAACAGAATAGAAGACAGAACTGCCAAAATGTTACTTCCCTTACATGAATCCTTGGTGTGACTGCACTTGGAATATTCTAATCAGTTCTGGACACCTTACCTGAAAAGGACATGAGTTGGAAAGAAGTACAGAGAAGGGGAAAAATAATTGGAGGCTGGAGAAATTCCCCTATGAGGAGTGGCTACATCAACTGGGGCTGTTTCACTTAGAAAAGAGGCAAGTAAGAGGAGACATGATACACCAAATGATGCATGGTGTGGAGAAAGTAAGAGGGAGACATTTTTCTCTTTCCCTTAACACTTAAACCTGGAATCATCCCATGAAGCTGATTGGTAGGAGATTTAGAACAGATAAAAGAAAGAAATGTCTTCACACAGCATATAGTTATACAATGGAATCCACTGCTGTGGGAAATGGAGATGGCCACAAATTTGGATGGCTTTAAAAAGGGATTGGACAGATTCACAAGGGAGGAAGCTTTCAACAACTACTAACCTTGCTGCCTGTGTGCTACGCCCTTTACCGAAGGTGCTGCTGAGGCGCTTGGGCAGGAGGAGGTCTTGTACCCGTCCTTCTTGAGGGATTGTGTGGGCAGCTGGTTTGCCACCGTGTGTACAGAGTGCTGGACTAGGTGGGCCTTTGGTCGGACCCAGCATGACTTGTCTTATGTTACCACCTCTCCATATTTCTTTCAAGCAGCTGTGTCATTTCCTCCCTAGAGCAGGTGTGGGGCTGGTCCTCCCAGGGGGGAAGGGAGCCTTGAAGTGTTTTCCTCCACTGTGGACCCAATCCGGATCGGAACCCCTGCACCTACCACTCAGTTTACCAAATAATGATACTTTTGTAAACTCGATGCTTCAAGAAATAACTGATGTTGACTGTTGGTGATTAATCAAAAAACAAAAAGATGTAACATCTTACATTTTTGTAAGACTCAGTGTCTGCTTAGTCTATTCAGCTCAGTGGTTACTTCAAAATCCAATTCTGAAAGCAATGCCATTGTGGAAAGGCAGCCCATACAAATGGTTTGCTAACTTGAGTCTGATCATTTCTACCAAAGCAAGGCAATCCTTTTTTCAGTTAATAGTTGCTGCAGAACCAAATCTCTCTCTCTCTCAGCTTGTCACATGGCCCTTCTTTGTACAGTTAAGTTTTAAAGTGCTCACCCATGCAACTACTTAGGAAGTATAAATTGGGCTTTCCTCCATGGGAGGCCCAGAGTTCTTTAAAAGTTTGGCATGGAGCAGCTTGCACGTTTGAATAAAGTATAACTTGGAGAGAATTTGCATAAGGCTATGCAAGAAAATATCAGCAGAGCCAGGGACAGAACAATCCTTCATCATCTCGTCTACAGCATGGCTTCATACATGTTTTCCAGTCTATGTTTCTAAGTTCAAGGCCCAGATATGGTCAGCTTGTTGAACTAAAGATAGTGAGCACAAGGAAGAAGGGTTGCGTATGCTTTCCCTGTGTAAGTTCCAGGACATAAGTAGCTGGTGTCCTCACTGAGACCAGAGGTGACAGAGATAAAAAGGAGAACCAAGGCTTACTCAGACATGGGTCAGGCACTTGGCAAGATGAAGGGGAGCCAGAGGCAAAGGCAGAATCAGGAACAAGCAAGGATCAGATACTAACAAAGGCATGGCAGGCTAGAGGCAAAAGCAGTCAGGAAGAGAGTTAAGACATGAATGAACACATTGCAGGACTGGAAGTAGAAGCAGTCACTACAAAGACTCATGTTGTTGAGACCAAGCTGAACAGCAGTGGAAGCCTTTTGTAAGGTCTCCTGTGAATCCCACCTGGTACGTTGTATCTTGGTAATGCTGGTCTTCCTTTCTCACTTCTGGAGTGCCTGCTAAAGACCTTGTATGAGATTGCTTTTGCAACCTTAGAGAAGCAGCTAACACAGTTCTTTGCATACAGTTGGAAAGTTTCAGCTCCCTTTGTATCCCAGCTCGGTAGCTGGAGCTGTTTTCCAGAGTCAAAGCTAAGAGTCCAAACAATTCTATTTTTATTTATTTTATTTCCTATGGCCCTCTAGGTGCTGTCAATGAGCTATCAGATCACTTTGCAAATTGCCTTGAGAAAATTCCTTTCATGCAAATATTAAGAGTTCAGAGTAATTCTAATTTTTCTGTCATATATGCTTAGTTATTAAGCTGTTAGAAATCATATGTTGAATTCAGTCCCTGAGATTTCTCTTCTTCTATTTATTCCTTTATTTTTAAGTATCAGTGTCAACAGTCCTTCAAAGAATGTCTATTTGAGGAATCAGTTGCCATAAATATTGTGGAAAGTATATAAAGCTGGAAGCTAGATGGCAGTGTAAGATCACTGATAGCTAAGTCTATTGTATTCGAGTTAGTTTCTTTAACATGGGCACCCATAATGTTCTACTGATCAAATAAGATATTCAAATGACCTTGTAACAGCTGAAAAAAACACAATAAAATGCAAAGTCTTCTACAAAACTAACTAGATTTAGAGGTGGTATGAACAGGAGCAACTCAACAATTTTGGTGATAAAATCTCAATCAAAGCAAGCTTAAAACTTCTATAAAATTTCCTAAAGCCTCTACTTCATTGATGCTGCTTTTGAAATGATCTCACACCTACACAGACCAACCTCCCATTTAATTTCAGTCTTGTGCCAACATATATTCATGCTATTCTATTAGCACATCCCCTGAATAACAAAATTGGGGAAAGGGGATTCAGCCTCTGCTGGATGCAGTAACACTCATCCCAAGAAGTCAGGCATCCAGGATGTACTTCTGAATATAGTCCTGAAATGGAAGGCCCAGGCTGCAGTGGTGGCCAAGAGTGTGTTTGCAGGGCTAAGGCTGCTGTACCAACCTCTCCCATCCCTAGACTATATCAGAGATGCCTGATCTGAATGTCTTAGTGGTACCCCCATTTGGGGCTACTGTAACACACTCTGCATTGAGGTGCCATCAAAAACTGTTCAGAAACTTCCTGCATACTGTGCCCAGCCTGTTGGCTGAAATCAGTTATGGGAGTTTAGTACTCTCTTGTTTATAAGAGCTTCACTGGCTACCAAACTGTGCTGGGGCAGAATTCAACATCCTGGCTATGACCTAGAAATGTGCTTTCAGTCTGGGACCGGGCTACCTGAAAGGCCACCTTCTCCCATGCATACCCTCTTGTTCAGGTTTTAAGATCTTCCAGGGAGGCCCTTATCTCACTTCCATCACTATCAGCCATGCATTTGGTGGGAGCATGAGACAAGCCCTCTCAATGATCGTTCCCATGCTGTGGAATTGCCTGCTAAGCAAGGCTGGGTTCGCTCTGTCTAGTAGGCGTTGCAGGCATAAACTGGTCTGCTGCTGAAGTAGGTTTCCATTGGCTGATGCTGTTATTCTTTTGCCATTGTGTTTCAACATGTATTTGTTCTTAAGTTATGTTTTAACTGATATTTTGTTTTTAATCTGGATATTATTTGAACTACCACAAACACCATTTTTTGTCAGAAAGATCTGATGTATGTAAACAAACAACAAAAAAGTGGAACACATCAAGAAGGTGTTACTAGATACATGGTACTAACAGCCTATCATCTATGTGGTGTGTGAATGTTCTCAGGAAGGAGAGCTTGGATTCCCACCTCCCCCATTCTTCCAAAACAGTAATTAACATTTTCAGACCTAAGAGCCTTAATCATCTATTGCACAGCTGTGTACATGTAGCATGTGGCCAGCACATTGTTTTGAACTGGGTCAAAAAGACATAGGAAACATTTAGTGGGTTTGGGTTCCTTGATGCCACTCCAACGAGACTGTCCCACTTTGTACATAAAAATAAGCCCACACTGTGGAGCTTTTCTGGCACACACCGCGTGATGATTGCTGCCACTTGGTGCATCCCTTCAGCAAAAGCAGCTACAGTAACTCACTACAGGAGTTCCTTTAATACATGAACTCAGCCCAAAGGGAGAAAGGAATGTTTCATCCGCACCAGGTGAAATAACCCAAACTCTGGTGCCAAGGTTTGAAGCTGATTAAATAATAAGCCAGAATTCTCTGCCATTCTGGCTTACTGTGCTTTGCCAATGTAACCTGCAGAGTCCTGTTCTCCGGGAGCCCCCTTTGAAGGAAATTAGGAGGGTGGCTACTCAGAGAAGGGCCTTTTCAGCAGTGGCGCTCCAACCGTAGAACACACGCCCCAGGGAGGTTCTCCTGGCACCATCGCTTTATTCTTTTCAGCATCAGGCAAAGACCTTTTTATTTTCCCAATATTTTAACAGTTAATTGGCTTTATCCCTTTTTTATCATCACTTATTGTGCATGCAGTGTGTTGTGTGTCATTTGTTGTATGTGGTTGCTTTGTTTTTTGTTTTTTGTTTTTTGTTTTGTTTTTTGTAAGCCATCCAGAGACTTTTAGTATGGGATAGCAAATAAAAACTTTAAATAAATAAATAAACTATAGCACAATTTTACATACAGAGAATAAGAAAGTCCTGCTATGGCTGGGTTGACTTCACTAGGGGTAAATCGAGTTAGCAAAATCAGTAGGCAAGCAAAAGTCTGGAGCACCATATTACCAGTCCAAAACAAAGGGGGCGGGGGAGGACTGCCCAAAAAACCAGCAGTCGTTACAAGAGGAGATCAAGCCAAGCAGAATCAAGGATTTTGAGATTTTGCTGGCTTTAAAAATGTTAGCCTGTGTGGATTATATCAATTTATTGTAGCTGCATATTAACTGTTCTATTGTATCTTTTATCATTATTATGTTTGATACCCAGAGAACTGTGGCCGTGAGACAGCACAGAAATGCAGGAAATACAGAGCTAAATTGTCTGGGTCTCCATCGCCAGCCCACTCACCACCTTTGCTGCCGCCTTCTACAGACATAATCCAGATCTTACGCTGGGGCCCTTGTATTTCTGGTCTATGTCAGTTTCATGTGGGTTAATTAATAAGTCTACATCTGCTTATTTCTGTATCAATTTGCAATTTAAACAGGCACAAACATAATTTTAATACATTTTTCCAAAAATATATGCAGTTCAATATATGCTTCACACATCTAAATACACATCTGTGTGCGCATTTTATCCAACAAGGACTCCTTAGGTTAACATCCAAAGACATGCACTCTTTATATGCATTTGTGTATGTTTTTGTGCTGTGAGTTATATCAGAAAATTTGAAGAAATATGAAAACAAAAAGGATACATGTATTCCAATCTGCTGCTAGTCCAGGAGATGTGAATCAGGTTGGTTCACTTAAAAATATGGACACAACAAATCCTCATGTGTTGCCAGGTTCACATGCTATGATTAATACTTTGCTTATTTTAGTCCAAAGTTCTCATCCACTGAGGAGGCAACAACTCTGTCTGTGTGATTCTTTGCTTGTCTATGGCCTTCTGCTAATCACCCTGGCATGGTAAAAAACCAAAACCAAACCAAACCAAACCAATTAAAAAAAACAGGCATTTCTTTGCATTGAGTGTCATTGAATCATAAAGTTACAGGGCCTGATTTTAGGGCATGTTTCAAACCTGAGGTTCCAACAGGTTATTTATTCACCCATCCCAGGTATCCAAATGTAGAACATTAACTCCAGTGTCCAAACAATGGGAGCATGCAGTTAACTAACTGAAGCCAACAGGCCATTGCAAGGTTTTTCTTTGAGCCAAGTGGTATTTTCACACTTTCTACTATCCAAGCTATAAAACGAAGGCTTTGCTCCAACTCACCTTTGGCATCACAGTCTGGATTTCTGGATTTAGCTTCTAAGTGGAAAGAGTTCAGCTTAGCTTCTTTAGAAAGATTCTGGGTTTGCCTTCTATTTGGAACACCACTGAAAAAGGGTATTTGCGCTTTTCCACAGCTCCTGCTAACTATTATCATTTCTTGCTTTCAGGTTCTTTTATTACTTAGGGGATAAGACTGATCAGGAAGACAACCCTTACGCTGGGTTTTTCAGTTGAAGTTCTGGCTGATTATGGTTTGTGAAAGGCACAGCTCTTGGTTATTCAGGGATTAGTAGATCCAGTTTTTGAGGATGGCAGCTGATAATTCCTATTCCCCCTGTTTTCAGAAATAATTGTTCAGAATATGGAACTTTTAGAGCTTTGTATCTGCAGACTCTTTTCAGATATAGGAAAACATTTGCACTTGCTTGTTTCAGCATGCTGCCCTCTGCACTGTTAAGTGGTTGATTCAATAAGACTTTAATTAATAAATATCTATGTGGAACTGAAGTAATAGAAACTGCTGATCATGTACTGCTGTACTGTAATTTGTATAGCTATAGGGAAAGACTGATTCTCTCTCTACTAAGAACTCCTCCAGTTTGTTATTCTTCTGCTGAAAGGATGATTTCTCTTATATTAATGAGAGGCTTGAAAAACAAATCAAAACAGAAATTGGCACTAATGCAAATATATATATATATATATATATATATATATATATATATATAATATTGGCTTCCTTCTAAAAGCTGATTGCTCCCTTTTTGTTCTTAACTAGCTGTATTTGTCCTTTGTATAGAAGTTCTTATTGGTTTGTGACTGTAATAAATCATTCATTCAGACGCTCAGTGAAGAACCCACCACCTGGAACAAAGTGTACAAACCAGAGGTTTATCTTCACTTGTACAGGCAGCAATGCTGTCCTGCAGGGCCAGCACTGCATTAATGTTTGCTTTTTACTCATGGAAAAAAGACAACATCGGTGCCCATTTAACAAACCATATGTGTGTGAATAATTGTGAACAGATCCAAGCATGTGGTGAATTGTCCCATCTGACTGGGATGAAATGAGCATGTAAGCTGTACATCAAAGTTGTACAATGGGCTACAAATGCAACTAAAAATACCCGAAAGGTGCAATAGCTGACCAAGTGCCTCTCCTGGCATGAAGCTACCCAAACACTGCATTAATCATCTAAGGCCCTCTTCCATGTGCTTCTTCTGTGGGCGGCTTGGAAGGCAGCAATAAGGGGGAGAACCTCCTCAGTGCCCCTCCCCAAACTATGGAGTGAATTCTCTAACAAGGTTCACCCAGCACCAACACTGTTCTCTTTTTAGCATTTCAACAAATCGTGCCATATTTGCATATATTAATATCGGGAACAATTACATAAAAGACACAGAGAAATCTCTTTTTCTCTTGCCATAATATGAATCACAGAAGTGGATCACATTCACCAGAATGTCAGAAGTAAGCATTTTATTTTTTATTCATGGGACCAAAAGAATAGTCCCTGCACACACCATGCTGGGCAGGCTGGATGTTATAAGCCGTTTTTCTGGCCAAACCTTAAGGGCGCGTCCCTGGCTCCTTCGATTGTCTTAAGTTCTCCATGGTAGAATGTTACATGAGCATCTAATTCAGACAAGAGAAGCAGCACAGGCCATCGTCACCTACGCTTCCTTGCACTTTACATTTTTATTAGCCAGGCTTTCTTACCAATTGATCAATTGATCAATTGATTGATTTCTACACTGTCCAATAGCCAAAGCTCTTTGGACAGTTTATAACAGTGCAAACACACACACACAATATACTAACATACAATAAAAAGAACATCAGCAGTTTAAAACAGCCATATAATATAGTGTATTATATTATAAAAAATATAGTGAAGATTAAACCTTTAAAAGAAAACACCTGAGATGGGTAATCCTCTCAAATCCCTGAATAAGCAAGTATAGCTTTAAGAGCTCTGACATATAACAAAAAAGGCAACAAGGTTGTTGCCAGGTAGACAAAATTCACTCCCTCTTGTTGCTACCCTCTGAGCATCTCTTCTTGTTGGCACTTGCAAGAAGACCTCAGATGCTGAATGTAGCATCTGATGGCTTGAAGCTGGGAGAGGCACTCCAGCAAGTATTGTGATCCCAAGCCATGTAAGGCTATTGGTTAAAACCATCAACTTGAATTGGGCCCAAAAGCATATAAGCAGCCAATGCAAGTGGGACAGAATTGGTTTTCTGCAGCTGTTGAACAGTCTGCAAGAACAGCCCCACACAGAGTAATTGCAGTAATCTAATCTAGGGATCACCAGAGCATAGACTGCTGAAGCCAGGTTGTCCCTATCCAGACATAGCTGGGTCACCAGCCAAAGCTGGTGGAAGCCATTCCAAGCCACTGAGGACAGCTGAACTGCTAGTGACAAAGGCAGATCAAGGAGAGCCCCCAGCTATGAACCTGCACCTTCAAGGGGAGTGCAACCCATTCTAGAACAGGTTGATCATCCTCCATTGGTCAGATGAATCACTCACCAACAGAATTTCAATCTTGTCTGGACTGAGCGTCAGTTTGTTAGCCCTCATCCAGACCATTGTCACACCTAGACAATGGTGTAGCACATGCACAGCCTTATCTGCTGACAATGAAAAGGAGAAATGGAACTGCTCCAAAACTCCAGATAACCCTACTTAGAAGTTCCATGTAGATATTAAAAATCATGGAGGACAGAACAGATCCCTGAGGAGCTCCATGCTGGAAAATCCATCAGGCCGAACAAAATTGCCCAAAATTGCCTAATACTTTCAGTCTAGTGGAAGTATTCCAGAAAAGGAGGACAAGTGACTGGAATGGATAGCTCATGGCTTCTCCCCTCCCCATCCACCAAAACGCCTCATTTTGTTCCTCTCCAAGGCTAAATTCTTGATGTTGGAGAGGAGCTTGTGCGGTTCCTTCTACCCAATCTGCAAGAGAATCAGAGCACCAATTCCAAGCTCTGAGGTTGGTGCTGGAAATGTAATACATCCCATGCCCTCTCAGGCCCCATCTAGGGCCACAGGATTGCTCCCTGAGAGAATTTTCATTTGGAGATTCCATGCTGTTGAAATCCTGGCCAATTTTTAGTGTTCAGGTTTGTTTCCATATTTTAATAATGATACTTCTAGGATGGTTACTCACATACTCTTTGTTTTCCTTCCACCCATCTCTCTCTGATGGCATCATTATATTTAAAATCAAGGCCTGCTAGACAGGGTTATTTCATATGGGAACTCATCATACACAGAAAATTCAAATCTCGTATCAAAGTAATCTTAAATATTCAATTTGTGATTCATCATTCTGCTGACAGTTTAAAGAGGATTCTCAAGACTTACATGCATGTGCTGAGTTTTCTCCTCCCATCCCTTCACATTGACCTTAATTTATTGGTTTTTGTGCCATTTTGTGTTAACTGCTTTCTTGACCTAGTTCCATGTTCTGTTTCCACATCTAGAATTTCATTCAAAGCTCTTATAGTTTCTGTCATCATCACCACCACCACCCCGCTTTCTTCTGCTGTATTCCCACTCACAGTCAGCAAGGTTGCTTCTGCACAGGATCAACCTTACAGCCAGCACTAAGGGGCAGGGCGAGGAAGAGCAAGGCTTCTCCATCCTGTGAGGAATCTCAGCAGTGCCTCTGGCTCTTTGCTTCATGAGCTGGTCTAAAATGCTTGGGTGGCCGAATTCAGCCCTCAAAACCCTGTGACAAGTGGGAAGAGCAATGAGGCAACCTCGCCTCCATGTTCCTCCCACCCATTATAGAATGGCTGCCACCCTCTGAGTTGGAGGGTTGCAAGTAGCTACACTGGATGGCTTCCTAAGTTATAAAATTCAGCATCTATAAAGCTTTGTTTGCCCTGAATATGGTGAGTTATGCAACCTAAAGTTAACTTTGCCTGTTCAGCGTGCCTTTAAAGAAAAGACAGTGCTCCCCAGGGTCATTTAGTTTTGTACTTTGAACAAGAGGAAATTGCTTCCCATAAGCAACCACAACTCTCTGTTTCTCTCTAAGTAGAGGCAGATGCATAAATAATTCTATTCAATATTGTCTGGAGAATGTTTTGCATGCTCTGCTTTTAAGGGCACAATCCCATGGCCGGTAGATGCAGTACAGCTGGACAAAGGAAAATTAGGACCCCTGGCTCCAATCTTGGAAGCACCCTCCAAGGTTGGAGCTGGGCCCTGAAGGCAGAGCAGCTGCCGCCGCCGACCTCCCCCCCCCCCCCCCACATGCTGGCTGGGGTCAAGGTAACTCACAAGACTGAGCTTGCAGCCAGCACTGGTGGGGTATTCCAGGGGGTGGAGAGGAGCATGGGGCTCCACAGGGGTTTCATGTATCCTGGTGGTGCCTCAGCCTGTCCTCAAGCGTCCTGGCAAAATATTCAGCCAACTAAAACTGGCCATCTGATTCATTAGCAGGGTGGGAGAAGCACAGAGGTGATCTTTGCCCCCACACGTTTCACACCTTCACCAGGATATCTGTAATTCTCCAAATCTGGATAGTTACAGGCACCCACATTGAGAGTTTTCTTGGATTGTCCTTGCCTCTCTTTTACATTCTCCTTCTTTTCAAAGGACTATTAGGACCATCTGTTTTTTTTTATTTTTAATTCTTTTGTTTGGATTCATTCTTTTGTTTTGATTTAGATCTATATAGAAAATATAGATCTATATATAAAACAAAGAGGGAAAGAAACAAAGGTAAACAAGGAAAGAGAAAGACCCCCTTTTCCCAAATTCCTCAGAGTCCCTGCCAATTTTCAAGGGTTCCCCATTTTATATATAAAGGTCACGGAGGCTTTCATTTGTCACTGTCACAAGATCACTGCCTTGCTGTGGCAAAGGGGCTTGTGTAGCACAATGAAGCCATGAGCTATGCCGTGCAGGGGCACCCAAGACAGACAGGTCATAGCAGAGAGCTCTGACAAAACGTGATCCACTGGAGAAGGAAATGGCAACCCACTCCAGTATCCTTGCCATGAAAACCCCATTGCCAGTACCAAAAATGTTTACTTTTATTAAATTCAATACAAGAAATACATACATACTTCCAACAAAATACCAGAATATGAGGATCCCACTCATTACCCGCTGAGCTTGGCATACCTTATGCGAGTTGCAATGAATAAATGAAGCAAATAATGTGCCCAAATAGCTGCATGTGGGCACATGCTCTAGCCCATTTTGGACTATGTGATATATGAGCAGTATGTTATCATGGGCACTAGGGGTGATAGCTAGGGCCAATACCTGTGTGCTAGTAGGACCTGCCACCAGTGCAATGGGGACGTAGCAGCTCCTGAAGCACATCCATACTAGCACCATGCTCAACTGTAGGACCGTGGAGCGCACAGAAGGGGGTGCTGCTGTTCCAGAAAGGGGTGGTCTCACCCACAGAGCTCATTCTGTGGTGCTTCCAACAGGTTCGGTGAGTTCAGTACAACCAACAGTGGTGCAGCAGTTGCACTGGAACCTGCTCCATTCTTTTCCTTAAGATAACTTGAAGGACTGTCATGTAACAGAGAAGGATCATTTCTACCCCTAAATAATGGAGAGGAAAATCGTTGTCCATCTATTCAGCAATGTCAGTGACAAAAGATGAAAAAAGAAAAATGGCAATACTGTCCATATGCTTGTTTCACCCTTCTGTCACCTGGAACTGATCCCATGAGAGACCCTAATGAAGATAGTATCAGTCTCAAGGAGGTGTCAGTATAAAGTGCTTAAACAAGAAAGAGGAGGCACCGATCAGGGTCGGCCCTTGTGCTTAAACCACCAAAGCAGCTTTCGGGTCTGCAAATAATCATCACCTCCTAAATCGAATATATTTGTATTTTGAATTGAATATATTTGTGGCTCAACACAAAGCAGTTGTTCAGGGTGGAATATATTTTCATCCATCCTATCTTTTTCCATGAAAACATCATTTTCTATTGAGCAATTCTCACATTTATCTAACAGATACCTAGCATATATTTCTATCAAGCTGACCGGCCTTTGTAATAGATGGGACTAATACTGACTGCGATACTTCCTGTCAGGTTGACATAATAAAAATTCTGACACAATAAGGATATCCACCTGTTTAATTTTTCTTTAAATATTTCTTTTTAAATGTTGTCATTTCCTGGCATTGTGCCCTTGTGTAATAATACCTGCTATTTCAGCTGCAGCAACTGTCAGTTTATATCTAAGTTGTCTAACCCAAGACAAGGTTTTGAAGGAATTATGTTGTGCCAGTATTTTTTAAAGTATCATGAAAATAATTCATTCATGCAACATTTAAAATCAAATCAATTCTATTAGGTGTCATGCCAGCTTTGACTATTTGCCCTCCAAAAATGCTTAATTTAAGCTCCATTGCCTGCGTTAGATCCATCCAAACTCACTCTGAAATGCAGGTTTTATTTCCCTCAGAAGTAATTTGTATTCATTGTAAGATCTTGTCTTCATTCTTCTTGTTAGTTGATGATCTTGACAGGAGTAGGCAAACTTTCTGGGGTGCAGACACATTTGCAATTTGAGAAACTGTCTTGAACCCCTACACAAAATGGCCACCATGAGAAGCACGGAAAAAGCCGAGCAGTCTTCCCTGAACAATGAGTACAAGGCAGAGGCAGGGGCTGGCCCCCCGCACACGGCACCACTCCACTATACCATTTGCAGCAGCCACATAAGCCTGACCCATAGCCATCCGAGCTGCCGGTAAGAAAGTGTGTGTTTGTGTGCATGTTTTAATGGGAGGGATAGGGCACACTGGTACCCAGGGGCATCGTGCTGCCTACCTCTAGCGCACACTGTCCTGCTTGATACAAGACCGCCATGACGCTGCAGTCGCACAAGAACAGCCCTTCTGGATCAAATGAATGGCCTACCCAGATGCCTTTTGGAAGCCCAGAGGCAGGGCAGGAAGGCAATATACCTCCCTTTCTACCATTTAAAGATATATTGCTTCTCAGCCTTGGCATTCCAAATAGCCATCACTCATTCCTAACAACTGTGTTTCTGATCAGTTTGTTTGTTTGATTGTTTTTTGTTGTTCTTCAATATATCAGGCAACCCCATCCAGATGTTTTGGACTTCAAGTCATAGGCAGCATGGCCAATGGTTTATTTATTATTTATTTATTAAAACATTTTTATGCCGCCCCATTCGCCGAAGCCTCGGGGCGGCTTACAACAATAAAAGAGAACATCAGCCTGGGGGAGGCTGCAATTTATTTTTCATACATACGATGATTTTAAAATATAGTATATAAAGGGCATGTGTGTACACACAGTGAACAGCAGGGTAGGTAAACTTTTTGGGCCACCAGCGTACTTGACAACTTGAAAAACCATCCTGTGCACCCTCACAAAAGCACAAAGAAAAGGTAACCTTCCCTAAACATGTATACCTGTGCAATACATGGGCACAGCTTTAGGGCTCCACTCTAAACTCTCTGACAAAGATTGCCCTACTCCAGTGTATGCTGTTCATGATAGAAAAATCAGAAGTGAGTGTTTCAATTCTGTTGCTTGCAGGTCTTGGAACAGTGTATAAAAGTCCTTTTTTCCACTCAGTTGTTATATAACCTTGGAATGTATTTTGGTATCAGCTTGAAATAATCTTATTTAGACATGAAAATGTGTTCAAAGTCTGCTTAATTTGCGGCTTCACACTTATGGCTGTTTATTGTGGATGTGCTATGGATTTGTTGCATGTGTGTTTAACTGATATTTAGCATCTTTTTTTTAGACGTAATTGTTTGTGTCAGCTGTCTGATGGTCTCATGCATGATGAAAACTTGTGGTAAATAAATCTTTTGACATTTAAATCATACATATTTTTGAAAGCAACCACTGGTTTCCTTTCTTTTTAAAGAAATTATGAACAATGGGCATCTGGACCTCAGGATCTCAGATGTTCTCTCATAGCATTAAGCTCATATCATGTTGGTTGGATAAATTAACTTATAATGCCCAACTACCGCTTCTATTTTTTTTTTAAGTGAGATTTGAATTCAAGCTTCCAGTCATTCATTGTGATCATTTCATTCCACAAAGTTAGTCAAGATCCTTGTAAGGGACTGTCAGTGCAGAAATGGATCACCTGGTAATAGAGAAGAGAAGGCATTTTGTTAAAATATTTTCAACATTCCAAAAACATTTTGCTGAGTTTGTTAGTTTAGATGCCACTTAAAGAAGTGAAGAATAATCAACTGCCTCAGAAGTATGATGACTTCACACAGCTGCTAAAAAAACTATAAGTCATAAAGCAATAAAGAACTAAGAGGAAAAAGAGTGCAGTCTTCTATAAATAATGCTATTCCTTGGTGTATAAACTATTAATCTACATGTGTCTAGATTTGATAGTGACCATGATGATCATGCTCAGATAACTACCCCATTTTGCCTTGAATGTGTCTAGCTTTTCCAAATGCTTTAATCTACAACTCAGATCAGCCCCAGCCAGCATGACCAGTGAACTAAGATGAGTTGTAATCCAGAACATCTGGAGGGCACCAGGTTGGAAAAGGCTGATCTAAAACAATACACATGGAAATTACCATTTTCTAAATACTGTGGATTGTCTTACTTCTACAATCTTCACAGTGCATATTTTGAAGAAGTGTTGCCTTCTGAAATATATGACTTAAGAAGAAAGGAAGCCCAGGCAATGATGGAAGAATAAATCTGGTAAAACTACACAAGCATCTCCCTGTTTTCTTCTCTTGTGCAATGCTGGTGTGTGTGGTGACTGACTTACTGTGCTGCATCACTTCTAAGCGATAGTGCACTGTTCATTCCAATGCGGTCAGGGAACCAGTTCAGACTGTTCCGAGCTTTATTTTAATTTATGTTATAAAGAAAGCAAAGAAGCTTTAATCTAAAGTAAGCAAGCTTTGGGCATATTTACAAGTCTCTTAGAAGAAAACACAGCTAAAACCGCTGGATTTAATGGCATTAAAAGCAATGGAAACATTAAAACTCTTGTTGTTTAGAGGAGAAAAATTCTACCAGCTGATTTGCAGATGACTCACATTCAGATCTGCTCACATCTACATCCAAAACAAGAACCACTAAATTGTGAAGAAATGGCAAAATTAAATGTTAATTGTTTAAACACCAAATGTTTATTGTTTTAAACACCAAATTACTGGAACCAAATAACACATTAGAAAAATCTCTGGGCTTTCCTTAAGCTTCACGTTAATAAAAGATTCCCGCCAAACTTTACCAAATTAGAAAAGCAAACTTCAGCAAAAGATGGGTCCGCTCAACCTTGAAGGCTTGGCAACATGGCTGTCCCTGGTTCTGAAACTAAATCCAAGTACTTCCAGTAATTAGACCTGACCTGGCCATGGTAGATAGATATTGAGTGGCATTATAGACTAGGGAAAGTGAGCAAGATTAAGTAAAGCCATGCTACTTAAGAGAGTGAAGCAGAAAGTACTTTTCTCTGACCAGGGAAAGATATTGATCTAAATAATGAATAATGAGTCTTCACTGCCTCATGGGCAGAATTCTCCTGAAGAAAGGGTGTTGATCCTCTTTCAGCCTGGGGGCCTGAATTCCATTTTGGAGAAGATCCCAGGGGCAACATCCCAAACATGAGTGGGCCTGCAGAGGCACCAAAAATGCCTGCACATTTGAGTTCAAGGCTCTTGCTGCTAGTAAACTAAGAGAGGCATTTCAACCTTTTAGAGAAAGAGGAAAGAACTGCACAACAGCTGGAAACCCACAAAATTATCATGTTTGGAAGAAAGGAGTGTGGCCAGGGAAGAACGAATAGCCAGCTAAGGAATCCCAGGGGATCTGAGTAGGGCCCACACCTTAACCATGAGCTAATATTCCTCTGTTCAAAAGGGAAAGGAGATAATTGCAGAAATGACTGTTGACTTCCACATGGAGTTCACCTCAGGCACAAATATAATGTATTTATGTCATATATCCACAGTGTACCTCACAAAGAGAATTGCTGGCCCACTCTGTGTACGAAGTAAGTTAAATATTTTACAAGTATCTCAGTTTACTTTCATGTGCCTTCCATAGGAAGAAACCAAAATGGCATATAAGGCTTGTCCACCAAACTGCTTTTCTCTCCAGCCTGCCAAGGCCTCTTTCTAATTTGTCTTAATAGTTTGTTAATATAAATCATGGGGCTTCTGCCATTATTAATGAGGTTCAAGATCCTTTTGCAAGCTCCAGATCTGCTCTTTGCCCCCTGTCTGTTCTAAATTATCTGGCATTGTCACGAATATCTGTTGATAATTAGGATGATTCACTATCCCAGGAAAATCATGAATTTTCACCTCTTTACTACATGCGTAAGTGAGGCCAGCCTATTTATGATAATTTTTACCATGCCTTTTAGTCTTGGAAACCTCAAGGTCACCTGTTGGTAAATTTAAAAAAAAGGACACCCTAAAATACCTGTCAAAACTACTCAAAGCAAAGATTCCTAGCAAAACATGAAAGAACAAAAGGAGTCTAAAAGCAGGTTAAAATAAAAATGAAAGTCACAGTGTAATAAAGTTCTATAAACACAGCAAGAGCACCTTACAATCAGCAACCGTAAACTGCTTTTGTCTGGTTCCTATACCTTGATGGAGCAAGTGTTAAGTGGACTTTCCACCTGTTCCTTATTCAAGAAAATTGTTCCTTATTTTAATAATACTGGTCTAGACTGCAGTGCAGTACGGAACAGTTGGCATGGGATGCCAGCTAAGACAAACATCTCTAGGGCAGGAGTTCCATTGCTATGCCTTTTAAGATGCATCTCCTCATACTTTGTCTCCAAAAATGGAGTTAACTGGAGAAGGACCTTGGAAGATGTTAAGCCATAATTTTATGCATGCTTAGAAAAAAAGGTCCTGCAACTCACAGCACTCTTCCCCACCATCACGATATATTCAGAAGCAAGTCACACTGACTTCAGTGAGACTTATTCCCACGTGACTGCCCTGGCTTGCATGCTGGCTTAAACAAGATATCAAGATTTGCTGGACACAGCAGCCCATTCCATAACTCAGCTCCTGCTCTTTGGCAGGAATCCAGTAAAAGAGTCTATGGGTTTGTTAACCATACCAACGATCAACCATTACCAAATTTGTGAGGGTTGGATTACACAGTAGACAATCCAACTGTTGGGAATGAAAGGGACAGTTATTCCTGGTGCATGTTCAAGTTCAGATGCAAACCCATCAGATGACAAGGAGTCCTGAGAACGAGAATTCTCAGACATTGAAATGGAAGGAGAGGGTCTTATCACAAGGTCACTCTCCCATGCTGTTCAGGTGGACGCTCAGAACAATCAGGATTTGCAGGGGCAGGGAGGAGGCATGTGACAGCTCCTGCAGCCAGCAAACTTGGCATGACTCCTGAGCCCATGCGGCATTGGAAGAGACAGGCCAACCGACTTAAGAGGTGACAGAGAAGAGGCTTGCCTGCCTCCAAAAAGGACATTCAGAAGTGGGGCATAGCTACTCCAACGGAGAATGTTGGGAAGTAGTTGTTAGAAAGTAGTTGTTTTCTTTTCTTTTATAACTTCTTTTATATCGTTTATATTATTTATTTATTTTTTATTGTTAATTTTAATTTTATATTGTTATTTTTATATTGTATTGTATTTTATTGTGTTGTAAGCCGCCCCGAGGCTTCGGCAAGGGGCGGCATAGAAATGTTCTAATAATAATAATAATAATAATAATAATAATAATAATAATAATAATAATAGAGTGGGTTTAACAAACTGTGCTGTGTGTGCTCAGAGACTCCTTCTTTGTTGGTCGTGCTTACTGGAAGTGCATTAGAGGATAAAGAGCTTTTGCAAAGGATAATCTGTTTTAGAAGTATAGAGGGGGAAACATTGCTTGTGATAGTGCTCAACACATGCTGCAAACCATGGTGGCTTATTTAAGTCATTGTTGGTGGCAACAACTCATGCAAACCCAGCCAGTATGAAAGCAAAGGACCTGGGTTTGAACTGTATCCAAGCAAACAGGCCTTCTCTGGAAGCCACTGGTCTCCCTCATCTTCATCACGTGTTATTTATGGTTGTGTTGCCTCTCATGCTACTAGGCACCATATAGTATAGATATTATAGTTGCTGCAAAAGCAGGTGAAGGAGTATAGATGGTGAAGCAAGAATGAGAACAGAGCTAGGAGAAATTCCATGTTACTGATTGTGAAAAATAAGTAACTATTATGGGAACTCAAGGCATGATTTTCCTTCAAGCCTTAAACCAAATCTAGTATCACCCATGTGGAACCCTGATAGAGAGTTAAGAAATTTCTTTTTGCAAGAAGAATCCTACAGGGCAATCCCAGGCATGTTTAGACAGAGAAAAGTCTTCTGTAAGCCTTGCACCTTTAGCGTTTCACTGTTGAAGCATAGCTGCTCATTACTCTTTAGTTCAAGAAGGACATTTTTGCCATTGGCAGCAATTGATGCCAGCTTCTCTTCTTCTTCACTTCAAAATTTGTTTTCTCTCTGGGATACAATATGCTGGCTTTATTATGATCAATCAATGTTTGGTTGATTCTGTATATAAGGAACATGTTCTTTCATTTTATGCATTTATCTGTTTATTAAATTTCTATCCTGTCTTTCCACTGAAAGTCATGCTCAAGTCATCTAACAATAGACAGCATGGTATGATGGTTAGAGTACAGGACAGGGAAGAAGACAAGAATCATACATGCTGTGTTGGGTTCCTTGGAGGAAAAGTTGGACTGTAACTGCAACAAATGAAAATAAATAGAATACAGAATGTCTTACAATATAAAAACAAACCAATTAAATACATCAATATAAAGAAATAAACAGCACCCATCAGTTAAAAATGGGTGCCTTTCCTAAAATGGAAGCAATTAACTCTCCAGGAGCTTCTGGGTATTGCTTCCAGCAGTTACTTTCAGCTTGGCAGCAGGAAGAAGGGAGAAAACTTCATTTAAGCAAATCAATCTAATTTGAATTTCCCAGATGTGCATATCAAAACACAATTATGCTTTGGACTGCACACTTCATCAACATTGCAATGCAGTCATCAGTTCAAAAATGCCATTAAATATATTAGGAAAACTGCATACAAAAATAAATGAAAAATTTCGTGCATTTATTTCCATATGATTAATTAAAGAATTGCACCCTGATGTAGAAATTATGACTGAATACATGTGACCTTCACAAAAACCAGAAATAGACATATTTATCCATCCCTATTTTGCAGTATGGAAAGATCTCGCCCATCTTAAAATTTTCCAAGATGTTTGCGTAACTCTAAGCAAACAGATATGTTTAGCATAGCAGTGTCTTTGCTGCTTTTCTTCAGGACACAGAATATCAGGCATCTACCATCTCACAACAAAGACTATGTAATGGAGTGTTTCATTTTTCACTGCCTCTTATTTAAGGAGGGAACTCAATGACTGTTCCTGCCTAAATATGTTCTTGAGTAACTCTGATGCTTGTTCCATGGTTTTACTGGAACTACTGGCAGAGCTGCAAGGCTGCTGAAACCCTTTAGTAAGAGTGCCTTCAGCCCAACAGCCAAATTTCATTTTGGAGACTTCAGGGAACACATCCCAGTATTGAGTGTGGTGAAAGAAACAAGGAATGGGGATAAAGTGTCAAAAATGCCAGCATATATGGGTTTAAAATTCTTGCTGCCAGTAATTCAAATGCAGTCTTTCAGCATGGGGGAAATGCTACATGAAAACTGGTTTTGACGATTCCAAGATGGCGTCCGAACGAGATGAATGTGATTAATGGAGTTCGTTTATCACGCTGGTATTACTCGGCAGCGAGTCGTGGGAGACTCATCTAAGCCCTGTCAGGGTGAAGACAGATTGCCTGGGCACGCTTTTGGCTTGATGTGAGATGGCAATCGCATATCTGCTGAGAGCAATTCAGGTACTTGTCAACCAAGTAACACAGGGGGTGGTTTCAGCCCCTTCAAGTTCTCGACATCTTAGAAGATTAGCTTAGGATTTTTATTAGCTAGATAAGCATTGGAACTGCTGAGTAAATATTTTTTACTTCTTTCCCAATATTACCCGTGGAAAAGCTGCATTTGCTTATAATTTGGCATTAAAAAAAAAAAAAACCCTCCAGATGTTTAGGCGGCGACTGAGATGAGAGAGTGCTGAGGCTTTTGTCCAAATTGAAGCCGAAGAAAAAGACTTTTTCCTCTAACCTCTCTAAGGGTATAAAATTAGTTTAAATTTTTAAGGTGCAATTACGTGATAGGAGTTCAAAGCTTTGACCAATCATTTTAGATATCTGTTTGGACTTCTGCCAAGATCAACTGGACACTCGTCAGGATATTTTTCACATTGTCGGATGCTTTCTTCTTTAATGTGATGACTGTTTGGGTGAGCATTCCTATTTTCCTTTTGCAATACTGTTTGTGGAAAAACTATATCTGTTGTTAATTGGCATAAAAAAAGAGACAAAAGGGAGAAAATATAAGAATCTCCATTTCCTCTCCTGCATTTCTGGGACCTCTGCCAAAGTATTTGGCAACTTGCCAAGCTTCTGACTGCTAGTGATTTAGAGAAAAGTGGAACTGATCTTGGCTGCCACTTTGTGGCTATTGGAATTATTGCAACAATGGAAGAGCTAAAGGGGGTTTTTTTGGAAATACAAGAATCTTTAATAACTTTACAAATATCCCAAGAGGTGATGTTGAGACAACAGGAAATCTTCTCAATTGTACAAAAAAAGCACTTTGATAAGCTTGATGCTTCTTTTAAGGAGATGGTGATTGATGTAGAATTCAAAACTGAACGGAATATACAAGAAATGCAACAAATATATGAAAAATTTGAAAAAATTGAAACTGTGGATAAAAAGAAACATATTTGGCCACTAAAGGAAGGAATATTTTTTTGAAGGATGGATGGATCCTGAATTAACTAAAATTGATTCTGAGGAAGAAGAAACAGTGAAGGTTGATTTGCAGCAAAAAACACAGCCATTGGGAATAAATACTGACCTACAACAAATGCTACAATCACTGAAGATAAAGCAAGAAATAGTGAAGATTGAAATACAGACTTTGAAGTGGGTTGATTTTCAACAAATAACACCAAGGAAGCAAAACATGTATTTGATTGTATTTGTAACTATTAACATGAGGAGTTTATCTGTTTAATATTAGAAAAATGAAAAGATCTGGAATTGTGTATAGTTAGTTAGATTGAAGCTACTATCGAAGAAGAAAGAAGATATTGACTTTTATCAAATTTGGAAAGTCTTTATTTTAATATTGGTCAAGGAAAACGGGACTCTGTAAGAAATGGATGGACTGATCTTACCACAGAAGGAGAAAGAAGATATTGACTTCTATCAAATTTGGAACCTTTTTTTTTTCTTTTAATTGGCTGGAGAAACGGGACTTGTTTTAGATCTAAAAATGTTTTATAAGATTCCATAAATGGATCTGAATATGATTACAGAATGTTAAAAGATATGTAGTAAGGGGCTGACTCAGTAGTTCCGATGTTTGTGATGATTGATGTTTTTAGTACTGTTTTAAAATTTAATTTAAAAAGTACTGCAAAAAAAAAAAAAACTGGTAGTGACCTTTGACCCTAGCTGTTTTCTGCAGGTGGTTTTGTCCAGGTAACTTGATACTCTGTAGTGACTCTTGGTCATGGTCGGTATGGGCTTGTGGTGAGGGTGCAGCCAGCTTACCAGTCCACTTGCGGTCATGCACTCTGCTCTGCTCTCCAGGCAACATATGGAAGATTCTGCTAACTTGGACCTCTCGGCAGCTTTGGATACCATCAACCATGCTAGCCTGTTGGGTTGGTTGCCTTGGTTGAACATAGGAAGCATGCCATTGCAGCAATTTCACTCCAACACAGACTGTCTAGTCCAAAAAGTAGTGCTGGGGGGTTATTGCTCTGCCCCTTGGAAGAGGTGCTATGGAATTCCAATGTTCTAACCCACTGGAGGAGGTCAACTGGAGATTTGGACAGAGATGCCATCAATGTGCAGTTGGCACCCAACTGTGCCCCTAATCACAGCAGGGGATGTTCTGAATCATTTCCTGGTTGCAGTAGTGGAATGGTTGAGAGTCATTCAATAGCAATAAGCTGAGAGGGATGTGGTCTTCCTAAAGCAGGGTTGGGAACTTGTGGCTTTGCGGAATTTTCAGCCCTAGCCAGCAATACCAACAGCAAAGATCATGGGAGTTGTGGTCCTCCAGGTGTGTGGGCCTACAAGTTGCCCAGCCCTGCTCTTAAAGGGTCCAGCCTGCAGTTTGAAGTTTGGGGGTGCTTTGTGTTTTTAATTTCTATTATGCATTTCTCCATTGCACTGATGCTTCCCCACCCCCGCCCACATCTGCTTGTACTGCTTCATTTTGAAAAACCACATGGAAGGAATTACCTCATAATGACTTGTCCTGGCTTTTAACCGACATGCAGGAAGCTGAAGAAGTTATGATCTGCTGGAGATGATGGTATAATAAGAGACAAAGCACTTGTCTCTAGGTCAGCTAGGTCCCAAGAACGCTAACCCTGATCCATGAGAATCTCTCTGAAATGTTCATCTCCTCTGAATTTCTTTAAAGGCAATTTCTTTTTCAGTCAAAATGAACAAGAATGGTTGGTTGAAAAAATTGTGGAAGAAAATTTTGGCCTAGCACTGATCTTTGTTCACGCTTGCTTTAACGTTTTCTGGGAGAGCTCTACATGAGTGCTTTCTTGTGAGTCTGAGTCTGCCAGACTACTCATGTGGTAGTTATGAATGCCTGGATAAAAGAAACAGGTCTCTATAAGGAGTAGACAGTATTTCCTAGTGGAGTGGTTTTGTTGGTAACTTGATTAAAAACCTTACTAATGAGTTCTATAGATGCAAACCTAATTGATCATTTAAAAAAACAGGCAGGATAACTCACATGCTTCTCCATCTTATCTAGTGACTGTGGAAATTATAATAATTATTAATTTAATTCCTATGCCATTCAATAGCTGGTACTCTCTGAGCAGTTTACAACAAAACATAAAATACACTAAAAATGCAAACAGCATTAAAATAATCCTTAAAAAGTTATACAGAATTTAAAGCCAAATTATAAGGCATATAAAAAGTTAAAATAGCCTATATGAATTCCTGAGACAACCAGTTTCAACAGGTAACAAAAGCCCAGTACACTCAATTAAATGTCCTTCAATAGAGGTGAGTTCTAAGCTCAGCGAAAAAGATGCTAAAGTTGGTGCCACATTCAGTGGGAAGGTCATTTCATAATAGGGAGAGGAGCACCACTGAAAAGGCAGTCAAAGGCAGGCCCCAGAGCCTGAACTTAGTGTCTGGGTAGACTGCGACTGGGAGAGGCGCTCCAACAGCTATTATGGTCCCAAGCTGTGTAGGGCTTTATAAGCCAAAATAAGCACCTGGAATTGGGCTCCAAAGCATATAGGCAGCCAGTACAAGCAGGGCAGAATTCGTGTTATGTGATCAGACCAACTGATCCCTGTTATTAATCTGGCTGCTACATTTTGCACAAGCAGCAGGTCCTGAACTATCTTCAAGGGCGGCCCCACTTAGAGTGCACTGCAGTAATCTAGTTTAGAGATTACCAGAGCATAGATTTCTGATAGCGGGCTATCTCTGCCCAGATAGGGGTGTAGCTGAGCCACCAGCCAAAGCTAGTAAAAAGTACTCAGGACCACTGAAGTCATCTGGGCCTCAAGTGACAAAGATGGCTTAAGGAGTACCCCCAGGCTTCTTCAAGAGAGTGTGATCCCATCTAGAACAGGTTGAACTCCTTCCATCCAGTCAGAGGAACCACCTGCTAACAGCATCTCAATCTTGTCTGTACTGAGCTTCAGTTGGTTAGCCCTCACCCAGTATGTTGCTGCAGCCAGACACCTGTTTAGGACATCCACAGCCACGCCTGCTGATGATAAAAAGGAGAAATAGAGCTGCATGTCATCGGTGCACTGAAGGCACTCACTAAAATTCTGGATGGCCTACTCAGTGGTTTGATGTATGAGATACTGAATAGCATGGGGGAAAAGAATGACCTCTGAGGAACCTAACAGCAAAGAACCCAAGGGGCAAAGCAATGTCCTCCAAAACCTACCTTCTGTATCCAACTGTCTAAGTGGGAATAGAGCCACTACAATGCAGTGCCCCCTACTCCCAACTCAGACAGTTTCCCCAGAAGGATACCATGGCCAATGGCACTGAAAGCTGCCAAGAGGTCCAGGAGAACCTACAGGGTGACACTCCCTGTATCTCTCCCAGCATCATACAAAGCAACCAAAGTTTTTCCATGCCAAAATGAGGCCTGAACCCCAAATGAAATGGATCCAGATAATCAGTCTCATCATCCAGTATCACCAGTAACTGGTGATCATGAGAAAAAATTGCTGCATCTACTTTTACAAAGACTGCTCAAACGTAGTTTTAATCTTGCAGAATCTGGAAGGGTTGAATATTTCAACAGCTATTTCTTTAAAAAAAAATCTATCTTGCTTTTTCATATTTCGAGCAGTAAAAGAAAATGTGAAAAGATGTATCAAGCTTTGACAAGGGGCAGTTGCAATAGCGTTCATCCAATCGTCTCTTAAAAACTTGGCCCCTCATCTGGGAAGCTGGAATTTGCAACCATGTAAGATCATCTCAACTTTGGAACTGCCAGTATGTTAAAGTACAGAGGAAAGGTGGAGTATTTAAATCCCAGATGTAAAGGGGAGCATTTACACCAAACGTTCTCTTGAATGGAGACCCAGTCTTCCTTAAATGATTGTGAGCCACCCTGAGGCTTGGGCGAATGGGGAGGCATAGAAGTTCTCTAAATAAATAAATAAATAAATAATATTTGTATGAGTGGCTGCCACCTTTTTTTTTAGATATTCCATAAGCCTAGTTTGCTTGTTTGTGTATCTACCGTGTCATTCCACTTCATCCAATAACGTTCTTGTATTGCTAGTGTAGTCAAAGTTGGATGCAGGGTGGCAGAGTTAGAACTTTATGAAAAAATAAGAAGCTTGCTAGAGTATTTTGACTTGCTCTAGTGGATCAGAAAACCAAATCTGGGAGCCATATAGCAGATGAGGCAGCACCAAAGTTTTGTATATCTTCAGGAAAACTGGCACATATTGGGCTCCTTGGATATTAAAAAACTTTTCCAAGTCTAATAAGCTTGATTTGACTTTGTCTTTACAATATTTAACATGCGTAACCATGTTAGACTTGGTTGGAATACGATTCCAAGGTATCTAAACTCGTTTACCTGTTGTAACTTATATGTGTTAATTTTCCATTTTTATTGGACCATCTTGTTGCCTTGATAAATACTATAATTTTAGATTTAATTCCACTGTTACAACATTGGAGTTCAAGTCACTGTGGATGCAAGGGATTTTGTCCTGGAAGTGACTAACAAATATATCACAATGGACCTCAGAGGGTTCCAAGATGTTCTTGGGGCCAGCATGTAGTAGGCCCTGCACCACCATAGACAGCTCCTCTGGACAACAAAGAGAGTATTGAATGGAAACAGTCAGATATTGTCTCTGCTGTTTTTACTACCTCAACATTTCTTTGATTATAGGCACAGTATTTAGTTGTATCCCATTGGAATTTTCCTCCATCTGCACTGTAGCCATCTCCTAATTTGTTTCATCACTCTAAACTCTGGGAGATACTTTGAATCTGTACGAGCTGTACTACAGAGAGGGCCCTCAGGATCAATCATATCAACCACTCAGGTCATCTCTGTGTTCCAGAAATCAACCAGCAATTCAACAAGACCTCTAGCCTTATCAGCCAGAAAGACCCTCAGATCCTTCTGGAAAGCATTTGGATCCACCAACCTCCAGGGCAGACCTTCTGAACAGGGTAAAAGTCACTGTTACTCTGAATCTCATCAGGCAGTGATCTGTCCATGACAAAGGGACCTCTTCAAAGTGGCCAACATTCAGATCACTATCCCATACTTTGCTGTAAAAAAAAAAAAACCAGATCTAGAGTGTGTCCTGCTACTTATGTTGGATTGATGACATGTTGGAACAGTCCCATGGTTGTCATGGAGTCTATGGAATCCTGAGCTGCCACAGTTTAAGCACCCTCAACATGGATGCAAGAGATATTAGATCTGTCACTGAAATAAGCAATGGAGGAAGCAGCTGTGCTAGCAACCTTATGGAAGAGAACCAAATAGCATGTTCTGCTATCAACAGTTCAGAGATTCTGGGGCAGAGTCCAATGCTGCCCATCTACCAGTAGAGCTAATTGCTGGTTCTGGCCTGTGTGCAGCCGGCATCAACAGTACCATTCTGTGAGCAGTTCTTACAGCTTGTGGAATTTGAATTTAGTGCGTCTGCGGCAGCTTGAAACTAAGAGAAACACTTGCATAGAATTGCAGGACTGATATACACACCAAAATCAATAACCAGCTTCACCAGCAGATGCGCAGCATTTGATTCTGTCCTTGGTATATTAAACAGCATATAAGTATCACTATAAATTGAAGTATTTTTTCATGGCTAAGTTCCTGACATTTTATATATTTAGTTGTGTATAAAAGGCTTATTATTACATAGCTTTTAGAAATCATTTGGGGACTATAGGCTGGGCAACAGTATATAAATACCTTGTCTTAAGTATACCCAGTGCTTTTTTTGTAAGAAAAAAGGTGCCGGAACTCATGAAATTATTTACCTTTTGCACATGTAGTCAATCACTGTACACACACCCACACACGTCAGTTGAAAAAAGGTGCCGGAACTCCATTCCAGTGCATACTCTGACAAAAAAAAGCACTGAGAATACCATAATCCAAAGCTGTCCAATTTTTTTAAACAAAAAAAAAGTCATTTGTGGTGGAAGGGAAATTTTTTTTGCTGAATTATTCCATGTTTTTCTGGACCTTCAGATCGCTAATGAAGAGCTTTGGGTACATCACACACTGTGGTCCCACCCTAAGCAATATGCAACAATTTTCTGTTAATGGCCTAAACTGGGAAAGAGCATCATATCCCTCCTCTGTTTACTTGCAAATTAGGCAAGCCAGCAAGGTAGAGGAGATGCTTAGTAAATAACACCCCCAGGGAAAATTCCAAGTAGGAATGCCAGCCACTTTGGAGAGAGAAGCAATTAGCAGAAGTACCAGGTAATTACCAAACACTTCCAGCTGCTTCTGATGAAGTTCAGCAAAAGCTGTGCACTGATTCAAACCAGAGTGGTTGAACTAAAGAAGAAAGAGGCTGAATTCAAAACTGAAAAAAAGGCTCTGCTGACCAAGGATTAAACACCATTTTATTTCATAACTGTACATTTCTCAAGAAAAGCGCAAGAACGGTCTGATCCTTTTTCCTTCGGCAAGCCCTGCGTGTGTATATGTATCTATGTGTACCCTGACAATTGTTGTTGTGAGTTGTGAAATCGCGTTCGACCCATCGCAACCCCATGGACAACCTGCCTCCAGGCCTTCCTGTCCTCCACCATCCCCCGGAGTTAGGGAAGCATAATACAAAATGCTAACAAATACAATATAAAAAAACTTCCCTTATCACATACGTTTTTTAAAAAAGCAAAGAGGTAATTATTAATCAAATAAGCCATGCTTATGTATCATCTGGAGTCTTATTTACACAGGTCAACTCATTTTGTTCATTTTTGAATGGGACTTTTCCCTTTGAGCTAGAAACATCCTTGATTAAATTTCTTTTTGCTTGCCTGGAAACCTGAAATTCGTGTCCTGCAAAGACAGGTTGCGAAGCATTTTTCCAACAATCTCAAGTGAATTATTGATTGCTGCAAGAGTATTATTCAGAGGGTAGCCAATAAACAAATGTGGTTCTTTTCCTTCAAAAGTGTCAAGCTGTCCCAAAAATATTGTCCAGAGCTGGCAAAGTGAGATACTGCTTTGGTGGTATCGGGATGCACAGAATGTGCTGCGGAGAATGCACAGAGGTAGGATTCAGTGGTCAGTCTGGTTGGATTCTGTGTGTGGAATTGCAGGGGGCACTAAGCAAAATGCCCCAGTCCCCTTCTGATATAGTGAAGATATAGTCATGGGGAATATATACACTTTCAATAATAGAACAGCAGTTGCATTCCATCATGAGAAAGGGAAAAGCTTTATCTTGAGTCATGCCACTTCCCTGAAAGATACACTGCTTATGCTCAGCTTTGTTCTTGTGTGAAGCCCATGAAAGCATTCGCCAATCTGCTGTCGCATGACTTCTCCAAACTTCATGGGGTGAAGACAGCAGCTATGTTGCATGTACGCGTTCAAAGGAGGGGTGGGGTAATACTTTGGGGGCACTGCCCCCCTGTCGTTTATATGATAGACAATATAAACAAGACCACTAGAACCTTTAATTCGCCCACTATTTGCAGGAAGAAAAGGAAAGAAGCTGATCATTAGAAACCATACAGTACCCAGCATAACACAAGGTATGTGGCAATTATATTTATGGATTTATGATTGCTAGTAGGAAGTAACATTTCTTATGACTGAAATATTTAGGACTCCCTGACCTGATGTGATGCTTCTAAGACATCCCTTCAACCAGAAATATGAATTAAAATGTAGCTACTGAAGATTGATGATGATAATAAATAAGTATCTATCAATGTGTAAATTCACAGGTCAGTTCACTCTAAGTAACACGGCTAACTCAGTTCTGACAAAAGAGGCATTTATATTCACTGTGACAGATTGACCCTAACACTTTGCATGGAAAAAAATCCCGATGATTCCAGGCTTTATGCATTTGTTTAGTGACAGATGGTGGTTTCAGAGAATCAACAATTCTAAAAACAACTGCTTTCTTCAAGAAAATTACTCCTCCAGGAAAGTTAAACCTAATCTAATACTTGAGTTTTAAAACCTATAAACTGCAGGTATGACTTGTCATCTGTTATAATACCTAAAGACAAAACAAATAAGACATTGTTGTGGATGAAAGACTATATTCCGATTTCTGAATATGAAACCAGTAAACTTTCTATCCAGTTTACTGGTATTAAATAACTTTTTGAGTAGTTTCCAAGTATTGGCATTATACTTTCAAGCCCAAATGTGGTGTGTATGCAACATTCCTCATATTAAGAAAATGTGATCCATAGGTCAGCCTGTAGGTAATGTTTAAACTGATTTATAATGCAATCCACTACACCGCTACTGAGAAATAAGTCCTAGTTAGTTCAGTTGTGCTTGCTTCCATGTATGGGTACAGCATTCTATAGTATATTTACAACAAATGAAGAGGACAGAAACAGTTCTCAGTACTTTTTTCCATTTCTTTAGAAAACAACATTTCCTTCTTTAGATGCAATCTAAAAATGATCTTGCACTCCTATGCACACTTACCTGAAAGTAAGTTGAGCTTTTCTCTGAAAAAGTATATATAGAATTGAGTTAAAACAATTGAAATTTATGCTAATAGAGGTCATGGTGTTATTTACTTATTCAGTCATGCATTTTATTTCATTTGTGTGCTGTCCAATAGCCAAAATTCTCCAGACAGTGTACAATTTTCTTGGGGAACATTGCAATTATACAAAAAGACAAAACTATGATAAGCCATATCTTCAGATATCATTCCAAAATTAGAGGAAGATTCCTTTTTCTCCCCCTGTGACTATTTTTATCTTAGGCAGTGTTAGTAAATTTACTGCAAACTTTAGAACATATTCTGAAACTTACATTCTTGAAATAATATACCATAATCACTTTAGGGCCTACTAAGAAAGAGTAGCCTATAATTTTGACAATTACCCTAATAATTAGTCTCAAAAATGTAGATTAATAACTAGACATGTCTAAAATATACAAAATCAGCCGCTGATGTAGAATGTTACAAGCACACATCATATCCTGATTATGCATTAAAGAGATACAATGGATAAAATATTATCCTTGATAATACTGAACTTTAATACTGAACTTTCTAAAAGGAGTGTTTCTACAAATTGAGTTAAAGGAAAGTCAATTGAAGGCAATCTAGATGGAATGTTTTTCCAGAACTACACACAATAGGTAGAGCAATGTCTTTCCCCCTTTTTTCATAAAGTGGTAGTTTCCATCTTGTACATTAAACATTTGATACATTGCATAAATACTAATAAGATACCAACTTATGCCTTTTAAAAGCTTGTATTTTAGAAGTTTTGTTTGATCTGAACAATAAATCATGGATTCAGGAAATAATCTGAAATGTCTTCTCGGAGACATATGCAGATCATTTACAATACTCTCAACAGAGCCACAGTTTTGCTTTGATGGTTTTCCTTTATCATAACGATTTACTTTATTTTGGAGGAGTCTTAAAAACAATGGAATAAAAAGAAGGAAAATGTACACAATATAGCAAGATCATCAAAGAAGCTACTGATGCTGTCCCATTTCCATTTGAATGGTGTCTTAACTAATTTTAAAAAGACGGGGGGGGCGCGACAGTCTTTTTCCATCTTTTAGGGGCAAACTCCACATCACATAGTTCATGGCTTTTAAAAACCTGCTTACATTGTGCTTAAACTGGTTACCTATATTATGAAGAAAAAGAAGATATGCTGCCATGATCTAATGTGCCCCAAGCCTAGACCTGAGGTCCTTCCTGGAGTCCTCCTGAAAAAGCACCCTGCTTGGCTAATGCTTGCACTGAGCGGCATTTCTGAGAGCAACCAGTTGCAGAAAGATTTTTGCAAGATGCAAAAAAACCCCTCTGTGCAAGGCCCTGATCCAAATTGGATAGTTGTTCCAGATGAGAGGCACATGTGTTACCCCCACCAAAAAAAACCCCCCATGAGTGGCTACTTGGCTTTTAGCAAGAGTATTTATTGTAACATGCAGTTTGGCCCTTTTTGTGGGATGGGAGTGAGGACAGCAAGATTTCATATGGAAAAACTTAATACTCTTCCATGAGCAAAAGAAAAAATGTGCATTTAAAGTAAAAGATAAAAAATCTTGGGACACTGCAGGGCGAGTAAGTTCTACTTATCCAGTTATCCAGGTAATGAATGTTGCCATATTAAATAAGAATGAAAAAAATGCTGCGGTTAACCAGAATCTAATTTGACCAGCTGAAGAGCATTATACCTCCAGGAGCAAAGCAATAAATGTAAAACTCTATCCACATGTGTATTCTTAAGGTTTTTCTAACGCATAATTATCTTTTCTTTGTATTTGTGTTTGAAGTCAAGGACATACATTTACAAAGCAGTTGACCTTCTCTCCTTAAATTTATAACATGTACGGTTTCTGTAAATACAGCATTTTCACACATAACATGAAAAGTGGCTTTGGGTGTTTGTTATTGCTTTGGTATTGTCTCTAACATTGTTAACACAGGTTACAATTCAGAAATCAAATCAAATTACCTTCAAATTGGTCCACCCCAACCTGGGCCTTCCAGTTCTCTTGGACTGTAACTCCCATAACCTATGCTAGCTGGGGGATTATAGGAGTTGTAGTTTAACACATCTGGAACACATCAGGGTGTGGAAGGAACTTACCCCTGGCATTTATGCAGGCTTATCTTTTGCATTCTCAGGCTAAGTACATGTGATACCAATAAATCCATACCTCATTTCCTAGTTTTTTGTTTTTCCCCCTCAAAACCCAAGCTGCAAATTAGAATATAGCAGTAGTGATGGGGAATGTGTAATTTAATAATAAAAATAGTCCCCTTCAATTTATGGACATAAGCTAAACATAGCAATTAAAAGTACAGTTTTACAGGTTGTCCCCCCCCCCCCCCCATGCTCATAATGCTTCAGAACCAGCGGTTTACAAGCATCCTATGCAGAGTGCTAGAAGCAACAGAGTTAATCAGTTCTGCTCACTTCGCATTTCTGTAGGATGGCCATTAGCTGGGTTCTTCAGAGGGGTGGAAGAGGAAGCTACAGAGGACACAGGAAAGTTCATACTTCGACCTCTGCAGTTCCGTCCTACCCCAGATTTGCCTCTTTCCCCTTCTGCAAGGTCAAGCACAGTTCTTTTGGTGCCAACTGGTAGGGGAGCAGTTGATTGGAGCAGAAATAGCACCCAGTTCAGTGTGCTCTCTTTCTCTGATCTTGGATCTGAGACTTCACAGTATTGCTAATGGCCATAGGAGTGCTCCCAAAGATGAATATCATGTACTAGAAGAATATAATAGACTATAAAATAATAGTATAACTGGTTCTTGGGAGATGAATCAGTGTCAGAATGAGACATATCTTCTGAGTCTGAACTTTCACTTGGAGCTTCGTTATCTTCAGAAAACAAGTCTGGGTGAGATGAAGCAATCTTCGGTACTCTTTTCACATGTTAGGTTATTCTTCATTTTATCTGGGCATTTCCAAACATTGATTTAATTGATAAAGTGAGGGAACCTGAGAACCAAACTAAATATGCCCGTAACTGACTTTCAGCAGAGAGGAGAAAATGCAAGTAAGTGTCTTTAACTGTTCCTCAAAGCTCCTGTTAGGGGCAAACTACATGTTCTACTAACTTCATTGCAAAATTTTATTATTATTATTATTATTATTATTATTATTATTATTATTATTGCATTTTTATACTGCCCATAGCCAAAGCTCTCTAGGCAGTTGACAGCAATAATCATAGAATCATACACTCAGGTCACCCATCCCACTTCTGCGCAGGCCTGACCCTGCTTAGCTTCCAAGATTAGGCAGGATCAGCACTTCAGGCTACATGGAATAACTTTCCCCATGGGGGGCGGGGGGGGAGACAGGACACAAATGGTTACAGTGGTTCAACTTTTTAATCCTCTCCCCACCCTCACAAGTGGGGATGATGGTATCGAAGGTATTATATGAAGGTATTGTTCCTATACTGTAAGATTAACATGTTTGTCATATTGCACTCTGCAATCTAATACATGAAGATGGACTGTATTCTGCAATTTTTGAAAGTAATTTTTCCAGTATTGTGTCCCTGGAGCTCTGCTTGTCAAACACAGTAGTAATTTATTACTGTCACCATATGGCATTTGGATCTCAAATCTAAAAGTATGTAGGAATGGAAAATGGTTGAGCCATGCCATTATTTTAATATTCTGCTTAAAGTATTTAATGCCTCATTCTCAAAAAATGCTATATCAATAATAACAATATGAACACTTTCCATTAAGTTTCCATGTTTCCAAAGCACTTTGTTAGCATTAACTAGCTTAGTCCTTCTGAGAGGGAAGTGTTATTCTTTTGGGGCTGAGGAACTTGTTATATTTTTGCACACTTGTTGTGGGTGCTCTCACATGGCCCGATGCTAAACAGCTGGTTTCCCAGAAGACAGACTGAGATTGACGGAAGATCATTTGCCCAAGAAGCAAAACACAAGGTGAGGTAGAATCAGAAATACAGAAACACTCTTTTGAGCCCAAGTAAAGGTGATGCTAAAGGACAATTGCTTCACTTTGTACAATGCCAGGCACCCTGGCATTCCTCCCCTCCCCCCACTTTTAATCTTAATAACATTAAAATCAGGAGGACATCAAGAGAGGCATCTGTGAGCACTTGGTGGCCATAGGTGACATGCTGAAGATTCTGCTCTTCCAACAATCCTGCCTGGTAAATCAATAATATTATCCCACATCTTGTGATTGGAAGGGGTGAGGAGCTAGGACTGATGGAGAGGTAGTAGCTTGCCTAAGACAACCTGATGAGGTCATAGAAGACCAAAAATCCAAACCAAGGATTTCCTACTAATTAGGACCTAATTTTTATCTCAGTCCCTTAGCTACTGCACTCTACAAGAGACCTTTCAGTCTTCCTCCTCAAATTCCTAGTGGTGACCACAGGATCCCTCTAGTACACGGGAGGGCAATTTTCCTATGGGGCCACATGAGAAACTTTGACAGTTGTTAAGGGCCAGACCAATACACTTACATCTCTGCTCAATATATATCTCTATAAAAACAGTAAATGAAACATTACAATGAAAATGTGGAGCACAGAACAACACTATTCAATGAATATTCACAAAAACAGTAACATTAACATTACATGAAAAGCAATAAATTCAATTCAATTTAGCAGATCCTTCAAAATAAAAGCAGTGCAGTTGTATTGCTTGCATCTATATTACGACGATATATATTTGCATTGACTTTTAATTTGCCAGTGACCTCATGCGGGCCAGTCAGTCAGCCATCAGGCCGGATGTGGCCCGCGGGCCATACAATGCCCAGGTCTGCTCTAGTAGGATGGGTGCAAGACCTCCTCCTGCCCAAGCGACTCAACAACTGGTGTATGCAGAGATGCCACCTCTGGTAGAAGGTAGCACTCAGCCAGCAAGGCTAGCAGCCACGGATAGTTGCCTCCCTCATGAATCTGTCCAATCCCCTTTTAAAGCCATCTGGATTGATGGGCATCATCACTTCCCATGGCAGCAAATGCCATAGTTTAACTTTGCACTTTGTGAAGAAGCACTTTCTTTTATCTGTCCTAAATCTTCCACCGATCAGCTCCATGGGATGACCCCAGGTTCAAGTGTTATGGGAGAGGGAGAAAAATGTTTCCCTCTTCACTTTCTCCACACCATCCATTATTTTAAACACCTGTATCATGCCTCCCATTACTCACTTTTTGTCTAAGCTAAACAGTCTCAATTATAATAGCCACACTTAGGTGAGCTGCTCCAGCCCCCTGATCAGTTCCTTTCCCCTTCTCTGTACATTTTTCCAATTCAGTAATGTCCTTTTTCAGGTAAGGGGACCAGAACAGAAAAACAAAAATCCGGGTGCAGTTGTACCAAATATTTGTAAAAGGTAAGCACAATTTTGGAAGTTCTATTTTCTGTTCCATTCCTATGTATGCCTAACATGGAATCTACCTTAGCCACAATAGCTGCGTATGGGGCCAACATTTTCACTGAGTGGTCCACTACTACCTCAAGATCCTATTCTTGCTTGGTCACTGTTAGCTCGGAACCCATCTACGTATACTTGATGTTGGGATTTTTTGCCACTGTCATGTTGGTTCTGGTCCATTTCTCAGTTTTTTAAATCTTTAATTCATTTTGGTCCAAACCCACATATTGATCAAAAATAAATCAATATATCATTTATTTTTAAGCCAAATAAAAATGTATATGTACACTGCTAATATACATATTTTGTGTGCACCTTTTCCAGTTGTATGCATTTTGTGTGCAGTTCTGCTTACGTATGTTTTTGCAAGCTACTTTCCCTATACTAATACATTTCTGTGTATTGGTTTCATTTTTATATTATTTTTATTATTTTCTTGACATAAATACAGAAAAAAGAAAGGTATATATACACATATAAAAATAAAGTAAAATAACATTTCCAAGGGATTTTGAACAAGTATAACCAATACATTCCAGCCCACAAATTTCAAAGACTGAAAATATCTGTCTATCATTCAGCACTCTCTGGAAGTTCAGAAAAAAGTATTATTCTGAATACTGACCAATTTTCAGAATACTGACAATATACCAATCTCTTCAAATCAATTATAAATAATCAACTAAAGAGCTTCCTTTTACATCCTATTAGCTGTACTGGGTATAATAGGATTTCCATTTGTCATAAAATTCTTCATCGGTCTTCTATTTACATATATTGGTTTCATTTTTATGTAAAAATGTAGTGCACTTTTCTCTAACCTGTGCATTTTTGTGCTTATTTTTTATTTATTTAAAGTTTTTCTATGCTGTCCCATTACTAAAAGTCTCTGGATGGCTTACAAAGAACAAAAAACCAAAGAACAAAGAAACCTGTTTTACTAGACAACTGTAGCAGTAAACTCAAGAGAGTATGCAACTCTGTTCCAGCTTGTTCAATGGTTTATCAGATTCAAATTTGGTAAATATGCATAAACAAATTTCTCATTCATCCCTTGGGAAAAAAGATCTGATGGGGAAAATGGGAAGGAATTATTGAAACCATATTTCGCAAGAACCATTTGTTTTCTAAGGCAGTAGGAAGGTCTCTGATGGTACATACTGATCCAAGATTAAGTTCCAAGCTCTTACACAATATCTATTATTTGTACCACTACATATTTTTATAATGTTGAAGTATTTTTATCCAGTTAAAGTTTGGATTGATTTCAGTTAACAATGACACTTTGAGGAAATTTGGGGTGTTTGTGGGAGAGGTTTGATATGTGTAGCTTTGACATACTTGCACTTGAACTAACTGATAAAATTATTATGCAGTCATGCACAAATACTGCATGATTAAACCATGATAGAAAAGTTATAGATTTGTAACCTGTAAACTGTGTGAACTGATTTTAGAGGCATTCTATCTATATGCAAAACACTGAAGAGCAAATTAGGGAGAAATCCCTCTGCAAATAGATTATTACAGCAGCAGCAGCCACATCTTCTACACTGCCCCATCATGAAAGCTCTCTGGCAATTTACAACAGTATATAAAAAGAAACAGAAAAATACCATAAAATCTTATCTACAGATACATTAAAACATTTGAAACAGGTAAAAAGATACCATGAAGCATGATTTTTTTAAAGAAAAACATCTGAGATGTGTAATCCCTTTAAGCCCAGAATATCTAAGTTTATGCAGGCCAGAAGTTATTCCGTATATGTGGGGGCCACCACAGAGAAAGCCCTTCCTCTTGTTGCCACCCTTTGAGTTGGTGGTTCCTCAGAACAGGCACTTTGAGGAAGGCCCTGGACTCTGAGCACAGTGTCTGGAAGTCTGTAGTTGGGAGAGGTACTCCATCCGGTATTGTGGTCCCAAGTTGGATAATAGCTAGTTAAATGTTTGGACTATGTTTCCATGGATGAATTTCAAATAATCAACTTAGAAGTATTATTCAAATGATGCATTACTTTGGTAGCATTAAAACAGAATTATAGCATAATTGTATCCATATCTGCTCAGAAGGGAGTCCTGTTGAGTTCAGTAAGATCAACAATAAACACCAGCAAAAGAGGAACAAAAGCAGGATGGTTCTGTTGAATGCATGCCCTGCATGTGGCATCTGAATGGAAACAGAACACAGGACTAGATGTCTCTTCCGACAATCTTATGAATGTTTTCAGAAAAGTAATGAAAGACAGTACTTTCCCCACCTTTATGGACTTGATGGTGAGCACAATGCAATAAGCCAAATAATTTATGGTTCTTCTGCTATTCTCCCTCAACATCCAGCTGACCACTTTCCCCTCTCTTCCATAAGCCACATAATCATAAATTTTCTGGTCTTCCTCACCGTGTATACTCCAGAATGAAGAATTTAATTCCAAATCAGTGCAAAGATATCAATGTATGCTGCATATAAAACTCACCCCATGTACACCTATCCAACAGGAGGCCAGCACCATCAGCTACACAGGCGGGGGGGGGAGTGGGGGAATTTCCTCCCCCCGCCCCAAGCAACGCATCAGCACCATCTAAACCTCCAGCAGCACTCTGAGCACTGTGCAAGCAACCAAAAGAGATCTGGACAGACCTCTGCCAGTGCATGTACATATTCCTCTGAGTTTGTGGGCCCAAACTCCATAAAATCTTCATTAAGTAAAAATGGGCTGAGGTATGCCTAGTAGCATTTTAATATATTTTTTCTCCAAATCATAGGTCTCCATGTTATTTTTGTGTGGCTTTATTTCAGAGAATTTCTATACTATTATCCCTTCATATTTTAAAAAAATCTGTAATTTCAAAAGCAGTTTGTTATGTACAACAAGGAGTAGTTGTTCAAAAGAAAGAAGCACAGTGTCTCCTGAGCAAACAGAGCTAATTGATCATTCTTCATTTCCCAGTCTAGCAGGAGATTCCATGTGTGGTCCAGGCTTGCTAGACCAAGACATCTGTGATTCAAATAAATATTGCAGAGTGATTAATGCATATGAAAAAGTGAGCATTGTTAATTTTGAATAATTGCTAGTTTTGCATTTTGGAATGCATATGGAAATGTCAATGCAGAGTTCCACACTTAAGAACAAACAAGCAAACAAATAAAACCCCAAATCCTGTGTGGAGAACAAGGAAGTTAAAATAGGCTAGAGGCTTGCTCAATGAGTCTGTGAGCCACATGTTGGATGCACAATCCATCTGTGACTGTGTCATGGAGCAAGTTCCACAGTAGCACTTGCACATGGTGAAATGCAAGACCATCTTTGGCTCACTCTGTCTCCTAACTACGGAAGTAACCCTCCTGACCATGAATGAGATCATGAAGGTTGAGTCCCGGAAGAATCTTAGCAAAAACCCTTCCATCGATTCATTTAAAAAGTCACAGTTCCTCTTTTGTACAGCATCAAGAAACAGTCTATCACATGCAGCCATTCATCACATGCACATTCTCTTAGTACTGTTGCAAGACAATCCCCGAAATTAGATCATGACATTTATGCTGTGGCCCGTGTAAATGCCTCTCAATAAAAATCTGAGAACCCCCAGAATCCCAAAGATCCTATAATTCATGACTGTTTGCATAACACTGTTAATGCACAGAAGTGTTTCGCAACAGTTTGTTACAGTGATGCTAAACATCACTTGCTAGAGATGTTCACCATCAATCAATGCCTGACTCAGTGACATGTGCCATGAAGCACATATCAAACCAAAGTCTCCATGCTATATCTTACCTTATATCCCAGTTCTCTTCTGACCAATTACATGACAGCTTTTTATCTTTTATAAAGGTCAGTGTGTGCTAAACTTGCAATACTATTCTGAGGAAGGAAGAGTGGCTTCAGTGGAGTTCTGCTGCAATGAGGTGGCATCTATTGGACTTTTTTTAAAAAAAAACATTTGCTAATGTGCATGTGCACAGATGTGAAACTTTGAATAACTTAAACTGCTCATGTAGCTTCAAATGCTGGGTGAGGAACAGTTGGCTTGACATGCCCTGTGATACATGTCTACTCAGATGTAATCATATTGCTTTCAGTGGTTCTTACTCCTGCAAAAGTCAGCACTGGAGAAAGGGTACTTTATTTTGGCAATTGGGAAGCAGGTGTGAATTATTTCTTCTCCCCAGTCTCTACTCTGTCACACCAGCAAACTTGCAAAGAATGGATCTTGAAAAAAAAAAAAAATCCATGCACACACCCCCTTTCCAACTCCAGCTTTTTCCACAATCACAGCTGTGGAAGCTGGGCCTTGTTTATCAGCATAGGCTCCACCCGTGCTAAATGTGTTTTGCATAATTGCCACCAAAGGGCTGCCTGATCAATGGAAGGGCCAGTGGTGAAGATTCCCCATCCCCCAAGTCTTCCTTTCAGGATTGTATGGTAATTTGCTTCTGTAAGGCAGTATCCTATTGTTGGTTCTGAAACAGAGTGAGTTTTCAAAGGCCATAAAAAGAATCCATGGCAGAGATAAGTTGAGGGTGCTATTAAGGCATTGCTTTGCCAATTTCCTAGGAGCAGAATTAAAAAAAAGTGGCTCTATGCAAGCGCTTGATGTAGTGCTATATTATTCCATAGCCAAGAACCTCCTATTGTGTTCTCTCACGTTCAACAAAGGTTCCTTGGGACATTAATCAAATTTTCGCTTGAAAGTTTGGTTCATTGCATTACTTCTGTTCATGTTCAGTTCATTGTATTATTATGCACGGGTAAGGGATTTGCAATTAATAACCTCTTAATTGACCTAATGTCAGTTTCTATTTGTGTGGTAGAAACATTATTACTGACTTCTGTCCTCTCATTCTTTCTCCATGTGTGTGCATGTGTACATGCTTAATCATAGCAAAATAACTATTTGATGCTTTGTTTCTGTTGTGTCTCTTCCACAAAGTCCAAGAGGGAAAAACAATCAGCTCCCACTGAAAAAGGCTTTTCAGCACTAATGATAGGATACACTTCTATTCTTCCTCCCAGACAGATACCCAACATTGGGAACTAAAATGTGAGAACTACTCTGCTGAAAGGCATTACAGTGACATGACTTAACGTACTACAACTATATTTCAGTAAACACAGTAAACCAGCCCCTACACAAACCACTTAGAACTTTGATTTATTCTACAGCTCAAACCACATGCAAGATTCATATTTTAATAACATTGTGGGCCCTAAAACAAGTCACTGAGGTGGGTCTACATGACTGCCAAATTGTTAAAGGAAAACAATCAAGTGTATTATGAAATCATAGACCCTTGGGCAGAGCTGTGTAAGAGGATTAGAATTAGATTATTCAGTCAGGCTGGTTGCTGTAATCAAAAGTCATGAGTAAAAGTAATTTTTTAAAAAATAAAGTGTGGCCAATAGATACTCTCCACTGGTCTGTAACCTTTCAACAAACTACTGAATGGTGCTCACACAACACCAATGGTCTATGAACCACAATTTGAGAATTTCTGGATCAAATAATATTGTTGCCATCATGTGATATGTATACATGTGTTAATGAATATAGCCCTGAATCTACACACATTCTGATGCAGAAAAAGTCCTTAGAAGGAAATGCTACATCATTATGTGCACAGTGATATAAGCAGTTCTTTTTTTGTCATAGAACGCACCAGAACAGAGTTCTGCCACCATTTTTCAACAGATTTTCCAAGTTTTAAAAGTAACTTTTGAAAATTTGATGTTTGGTCCACATGGATTTGAATCGCCCTGTTGAGCGTAGCAGGTCGGCAGCAAAATCATTAAAATGGTGCGTGCGGGCTGCTTGTGTGTCGAGTCCGATGCATGCGTACTTCGTCCACACTGGTTGTGATGGCGCTGCTCAGCTTGTGACTGGGCGTGTGGTCACGTGCTGAGTGCTTACTGCAGGCAGCGACCATTATGTTTCATTACACAACTGACGTGTGTGGGTGTGTGTACAGTGATTGACTACATGTGAAAGGTAAATAATTTCATGAGTTCCGGCACCTTTTTTCTTACAAAAAAAGCACTGGATATAAGTAAAACATCTGTAGATCTTTAAACAGCATCATTCTAAATCTTTGCAGAACTGAGCAGGCCTAAACCCACTGTCATATGTCCAACCTGACAAAAATGCTAGGATTTGTAGGGCTCAGTTCTCTTGAATCATGCATACGATTGTGCCCTTAACCATTTTGACATCCATGCTAAGTGCCTATTCTTTATACTGAAACCGTAATACTTTGCAAGGCTGTTTTCAGATGATCACTGTGTTCCTCAGCATCTACTGTGTACCTTCACGACATTTTATCATGCCCACAAGCCCTGGTCTTTTAACAAAAATGTAATACTGTATCCTTATAGAATGCATAAGGGCAACAGAGGGCAACTTGGACAGTCCTGAGGGGGCACACAAATTTCCTTTTTTCACTCGGGCACGAAGTATTCTGTTTCCTCTCAGGGAATAGTTATTACTCTTATGCAGGGGTCCTCAAACTTTTCCACCAGGGGGCCAGTTGAAAGGTGCCGGGGCTGGGTGCGGGTCAGAAAGGTGGTGCCGGCGGTGTGTGCGGGCGTGTGGGCTGAGGCGGGGGCGGGGGGCGCGACGAGGCAAGGTGAGGCGAGGCGCAGGCAGGCATGCAAAGTGAGGCACAGGCGAGGTGAGGCGAGTGCACGAGACAGCGGCTTGCTCGCTTGGAAATCATTTTCTCCTAGTGAGCAAACCACGGACAGGGTGAGGTGGGTGGGGGGGGGGGGGGGCGTGCATGGGCGTGCACGGTGTGGGTCGAAATAGGCCTGGTGGGCCAGATCCAGCCCCTGGGCTGTAGTTTGGGGACCCATGCTCTCATGGGTTCATCTAGGCATAACAAGTATAACAGTCACATCCTGCTACCAGGGTCAGCTCTAGCGGGCGTCAGCCTCAAACATTTGTCATATGTCTCACGGGTGGCCATGAGAAAGAACTCCCCTGCTGCTTGCATCAGCCTCAAGAATGGAGCAAGAAAAAGGGAAATGCCATCACTAATCTCAGTAGGGCCCCCAAAAGCCACCCAAAGGTCCATCCACCTGTGAAATGTGGGGACAAAATAGGGAGGCTAATTTAGTATTTGAGACCCAAGAAGGTCAGCAGCCACTCTAGGAAAAAAATTCCCCCATCCAGAACAGAGACCCACTGTGGCTACACCACCCATGCCCACATCCTATTCTGTTTGCGGTTGTTCCCCATCTTGTGCAAGTACGGTTCCACCCCGTACCACCCCAATGTGTCTCTTTTGCTTGGGTCTCTCCTCTGTGTTTATTTCAAGCCTTTAAGCTGCCTTGAATGCTGTGCATGCCCTAGAAAGTCTGGGTTAAAATTATTTTATATAAATAAGGGTTGCTTATCCGAGATAGACAGCATGGAATGACATGGGTCAATGGATCCATTTGCTTGGCCTCCTCAATGCTTCAAATGCGGCTCAAAATACAAGATGCAGAATACAAGAACTGCATCAGTTGGGCATAGCAACTCTGCCTTCATCAACCATTTTTCATGCAACCTAGATATTTATTTATTTTCTGATATATATCCTGCCCTTTTCCTACAAAGGGCTCAAGGCAGCTTACATCATTCTCCTCCTCCATCATATCCCCACAACAACAACCCTGTGAAGTAGGTTGAGCTGAGAGTCTGTGACTGGTCCTTAGTCACCCAGTTGGCTCCATAGCTGAGCGGGGACTAGAACCCAGATCGTCTGAGTCCCAGTTCCATGCTCTTAACCACTACACCACACTGTCCTATCATTTTTCCCCTTTTGTTCTCCCATCATGTCTTTGAGTGGTTTCAGATCCTGTCAGTAAACAAAATTAGGCCACAGTTTCCCAAAGGAGATGTATTCAAGGACTTGGGAGTTCTCTAGAAATTTTATTTCCTTTGAACAGCAGACGAGTGACCCACTCGTACAGTATCAGAAGCTTATTTTGAAAACTGTTTGTTATCTGGGAAGCCACTTTTCAACAAAAAGATCAACACTTTCTGGAACATACAGACGTAGTTGCTTGGTTCTGTGAAACTTGGCTACTTCCTTTCTATCTGCAGCAACTAGTGTTAAAGGGATTAAATTTGCGCAGAAAACTTCATTGGGAATGAGGGGGGAAACTATTCTCAGAACAAAAAGTGAGAGAAAGCAGAGGTTTCAGAACCCATAGAGTTCAGGCTATAAAACTGACTACCTCCCCCCGCCCACATACACACACATTTTATGAACCATATGGGTCATTGAAAGAAAGGAGGAAAGATCATGATTAGTAGAGGGATATGTGGCCAATTCACACAAAGGTCATCTCCCAGATACTGTAGCCTAGTGGCTTTATGTACAAATATATATGGATTACAATCAAAATCCACACAAAAATCAGATTTGAACAGTGAATTGTAGGATTATGTTTGGCTGAGTCTTCTCCCTTCCGGCAGATGGTGATACAGTCCTGGTTCCAGGCTCATCCTTCAAGAAGGAAGAGCCAGACTTTGACCAAGAATGTCACCATGGAGCCTCTGATTTGTACAGATGCCCCATGCAAAGTGAAAATAGCATTGTAGCGTGTCTACCTCTGCCAAGATTTCTCCACCCTTTAAACCATTGTCCTGAGCCAAACGTTCAGTTTTAGAATTTCTGTTTTAAAACAATCTAGGGGCAGAGAAAGAGAAAAACTCAGTCTGTACTTAAGAAGAATTCTAGAAACTCTGGCGGGCAAATGAAGAGAAGGTTTTCTAACCTTATTTTCCCCAACAGTCCTCTGGATTAATGTTAAATTGTGACATGGTGTCCTTCCAAGTGATGCACCTACTTAACTCACAGAAGGCCCCCAATTCAATCTCCAGCATCTCCCAGTAGTGTGTGTTGGGGGGGGGGGGATCTGCCTAAAAACCTGAAAGACACTACCAGTCCATGTGGACAGCACTTCACCAGAGGGACCAACTGCCTTTCTTTGTTGCCTTGTTCAGCCATCAACTGAGTTCACACCGCACAGCAAGCAATCCTCCATGTTTACCATGGTTCACAATTTTGTTTTGCTTTGCTTTGCTTTGGCTTTGTTTCTTGTGTCTTGCCTTTTTTACCATGATCTACCTTCCAGACAGTCAAATGGTTTCCACTTTATCATGGTTTCCATCCCCTCCTCTTGTGTCCTATTAGCCACAGTGCCTAAAGTCAATCTCAAGATGCATTACTACCTGTATGTGTCACTCACCTCTTCCTCATAGAAGCTGGATGGCTGGAACAGCTCTTGCATTTGTCACTCTTTCCAGAGGACTCTGTGGTAGTTGCCTGCCAGGACTGTGGAAACCATGATTCTGCTTCAGACAGCACAAGCCATGGTGGTACGGACAAACCATAGAACGAACTGTCATTTCTTAGTATACTTTCTAAAGACCAAACTTACCATGGTGAAATACTCTGACTGACTAGGTTCAGAAAATACGAGAAGCCAACAATGATTTTTTTTTAAACCTATTATATTGTTTGAACGCAGCCATTGTAACAACCCATGGTTAACAGATTATAGACTGTTGAGAAAACATGTGGCGTGAGTTTGCATGCTGAATACCACCTGTTTGTAAGATGAACAATCCAGGGACCATGGTTGAAACTCTGGATTGTTTGTTCCCCAATAACCCAAAGTTTCAGGTCTGGATAATAATTTAAAAACCCTCAGGGGAGAAGCATCCCATGGTTGTTTTTCACAGCGTCATTGGGTGCCCCCCCCCCCTTTCTCAACAAGGCACAGTTAATCATGAGTTATTACAACATGTGAACGCTGTTCCTATGAGAGGAAGATTCTCTCTGCTTGTGGTGCTTGTGGATGCCGCTGCTGCTGCTCCTCAAAACATGTGGGGGAAGACTGCCATCACAGCTTCCTTGGTAAGCACTCCAGCGTCTGAAAAAAAAAATTCTTTTCCGTTTCCATTGCCTCCTCAAAATGCTGTCCGGCGGAGCTTTTTCGAGTGGTACAAGGCCTGGTCCACCCTGACCCTAAGAAAGATCTGGTTCTACCCTCGAAGGCCCGCTGTGACGACTTTTCAGGGAGAAAATCGCTCAGATTCATCACGAGCTAGACTCTACTGGTGATTCAGAGGCTTCTGGGGAGATACCAATGTCGCTGTCTGGTCCAAAATTAATGGATGAATTTCAGTTATTGCGGCCTGATAATGTGGACAAGGTGCTTGGACGAGTACGTCCCACCACTTGCCTATTGGACCCTTGCCCATCTTGGTTAATAAACAATGCCAAGCACGGGATTGGGATCTGAATCTTGGAAGTGGTTAACGCTTCTCTGAGGGAGGGTTGGGTACCTGCCCCTTTAAAGGAGGCAGTAGTCCGACCGGTCCTGAAGAAGGCATCACTGGATCCAGAGATGGCCACTAATTATAGACCAGTGGCCAACATCCTGTTTCTGGGCAAGGTGTTGGAGCAGGAGGTGGCGGGACAACTCCAAGCACTCTTGGATGAAACTGATTATCTGGACCCATTTCAGTCTGGCTTCAGACCCAGGTACGGTACTGAATCTATCTTGGTCGCCCTGTACGATGTCCTGTGCATGGAGAAGGACAGGGGGAGTGTGTCCCTGTTGGTTCTTCTGGACCTCTCAGCGGCTTTTGATACCATCAACCATGGTATCCTTCTGTATAGGCTAGCGGGATTGGGGGTCGGAGGCACTGCTTTGCAGTGGTTCCGCTCCTATCTCAATGGCCGATTCCAGAAGGTGGTGCTGGGGAACTATGGCTCTGCACCATGGCAGCTATGCCATGGAGTACCACAGGGGTCCATTTTGTCCCCTTTGCTGTTTAACGTCTACAT